>NC_041729.1:133590545-133890545 GCF_004115215.2 Ornithorhynchus anatinus | reverse complement strand
GATAACTCAAGATGAAGTTGGAGCGTTGGCAGTAATTTGGTGGATTTTATATTAGGACCAAATTATTGGGTGAAATGACTTAGAAACGGACCCTCTTCCTGGACCCTTCTCGATTTCGGCTTGGGCTGGTCGCTTGCTCAGACTAGCCCGCTCTATCTGTGTGGTCTATCAAGCGCTGAGTGCGGCGCTCTGCACACGGAGAGCGCTCAATAGATACCTTTGAATGAATGGTCCCGGTTATTTTTGAGCGTCGGGTGAGCCGACGGATATCCGGAGGTGTCCGAAGGAACCGATTTCTCGTCGAAAATAAAATCGGAGAAATTGAAAGTGAAGAGTCGGCTGGGCAACGGGTTTATCAAAGAGGCACACCGTGACAGTCGATGCCCTTGTGTCGATTTTGCAACGATAGGTTTGACGGTTCATCTGTTTTTATACATCGGATCATGATCCGTGTTCCTGCTTTTTTTTCCCCGTTTAACGGGGCAGAAGAGACCAAATTAAAATATTTTTCTTTTCAATATCCATTTTGCTTATGTACTTTTATACTTTGATTGTTTGATTAAAAGAAATTTAGAGCGTACTGTACTTCGCATTGTGGCGTTGGCGTAGTCGACAGGGAAAGCTCTCCCTCTACCGCCCTCGCCAACCTGATCGTTTGGTGCGGCGGCTGTTGGGTGCCTTGATGCTTCTCTAAAGAAGTGAGGAGGTCAGTGGCGACCTGTGGAAAACTTTCCTGCGACCTGGCAACCGAGGATGCACATCTGACATCGGGCGAGTTTTCCTCAGTGGAAGAGATTTTCTCGGAGCTTCATTACATATTACAGCCGTGTAGGTCACAGCTTTGATAACTTGGCACAGTCTAAATAAAGCTAGCTCCCCTCTCCCTGAGCCTCTCATAGCGTTTTTGTAATATCTCAGAAAAAAATCACTTCACAGACGACTGTAACACTGACCCACGGTAGAGTTGCGAGAAGAGATGGAAACTCAGAATGCCTTCTTTCAGGTGAGATCAAGATATGCCTTGCTGCTTCACTGAAGGTTTAGATGAGCGAGAGGACTCTTCTAATGAGAGGAGATCCCACTAGAAGAAACATCACTGTTTTGACCGATGAATGACGGCTGTAACGATTATCTTCCAAAACAAAATAGCCGGGAAGAAATCTTCACATAGTGTACTTTGTATTTTTTTTTTTTAAGAACCGTCAAACCCTTCTCAGATGGCGTAAGTGGAAGGGGAAAATTTCTCTAGGTACTTCCCGAGTGCTCTAGTGATCTTTATTCTTCCTAATCACGACTAGCTGGACGATAGACTAAATAACGTCTTTCTCCCTGTATTGTGGAGTAATGAATGATTGTGACTTGTTCTGTATTCTATTAAACACTAAATAACAAAGCACCCACTCTTTTAATTATTCCTCTGGTCCGCTGCTATCTACTGACGAAGAAACTTGCCCGGTTTCGTTTAAGGAGGTTCCCGAATACCGGAAGGGATTCCCGGTGGTTGTGAGAAATATTACCCCGATCGAATCGGTCAATTAATGGTATTTATTAGGCGCCTATTGTTTGTGCAGAGCACCGGACTAAGTGCCTGGGAGAGTTCGATACGGTAGCGTCAAGCCCAAGACTAAAATGACCCGGCTGTTGCTCGGCCAGAGACGCGGGTTCTTTCCTAAAGAGTCTTCGGCCCAAACGGGCCCAGACCACGGAGTGTAGAAAGAGGCAGGATGATACAACGGTCGGTACATATTTCCTTCTGCTTCCGGTCGGGTTTCAAAAGAGTAGGGATGTAGTTCAAGAGCGTGGCAGATGCCTAGATCTGCGTTCGCTGGGTGTTCTGTCAGATAAGAAGGGAGACAAACACGGAGACGCTGACCAGTTAAAAGCAGTTCGTGAGTCTGCCCAGCAACACTACTTCTCCCCGGTCGACTTTCGCGTCCGTTGCACCAGCTCTTCCTGGCTTGCAACATCCTCCCTACCCTAGGTCTCGCCTCTGATAACCTTGCCATCTATTTCGCCGACATCTCCAAATCCCATCTCCTCTACCCCATCCTATGGCATCATTCATCCTCCCATCCCTCCCTGGCCGTGATGCGAAAGGAGACGTCCCACCTCCTTTGAAAATCTTCTCTCAAAATCGACCCCATCTCCTCACGCTTTATCGAAACACTCGCGCCTTCGAGTCTTCCATCCCTGTCCAGCCGTTTCTGTCGCTCCCCCTCTGCTTTCAGAAGCAGCCTCCCTCGACCCCACCGCGCCTTCCAGCTATCGCCTCATCTCTCCTATACCATTCCCCTCCAAGCTCCTCGAATGAGTTATTTGCACCCGCTGCCTCCACTTCCTTTTCTCCAACTCCCTTTTTGACCCCTTGCAAATCCACCTTACACCCTTCCCCTCCCCCCCGCTCCACTCGACACTGTTCTCTTCAAGATCGTCAGGCCAAATCGTGAGGAGCCGGCCTGGCCTAGAGGATAGAGCCCGGGTCTGGGAGTCAGAAGGACTTGGGTTCTAATCCTAGCTCTACCACTCGTCTGCCGTTTGATCTTGGGCAGGTCGCTTCACTTCTCTGGGCCTCAGTTTCCTCATCTGTAAAATGGGAATTAAGAGTGTGGGCTCCCCAGTGGGACGTGAACTGCGTCCAATCCGATTAGCTTGTATCTATCCCAGCTCTTAGTACAGCGTCACAGAGTGAGCGCTTCGCACACGTAATAAAAAAAGCAACCTTTACTATCCCCTTCCTGTGGAAACGGTAATCTTACCTCCGTCTCTTAATAATGTTGGTATTTGTTAAGCGCTTACTATGTGCCGAGCACTGTTCTAAGCGCTGGGGTAGACACAGGGGAATCAGGTTGTCCCACGTGGGGCTCACAGTCTTAATCCCCATTTTACAGATGAGGTAACTGAGGCACAGAGAAGTGAAGTGACTTGCCCACAGTCACACAGCTGACAAGTGGCCGAGCCGGGATTCGAACCCATGAACTCTGACTCCAAAGCCCGTGCTCTTTCCACTGAGCCACGCTGCTTCTCATCTCAGTGTCATCTCATCTCATCTCAGTGTCTCTTGACACTGGCCTCTCGTGGTTCCTCTTTTACCTCTGCGGCTGCTTCCTTTCGGTCTTTGCTGGCTCTTCCTCTGTCTGAGGGGGTTCCTCAAGCTCAGAGAAGCAGCACGGCGTAGTGGATGGAGCACGGCCCTGGGAGTCAGAAGGTCACGGGTTCGAATCCCACTCCGCCACTCGTCTGCGGTGTGACCTCGGGCCAGTCGCTTCTCTTCTCTGAGCCTCAGTCACCTCATCTGGAAAATGGGGGATGAGACCGTGAGGCCCCCGTGGGAAAGGGACCGTGTCCAACCCGATTAGCTTGTGTCTAGCCCAGCATTTAGTACAGTGTCTGGCACCTAGTAAGCATTTAACGGCACGATTAATTCGTTAATTCTGGGCCCGCTTTTCTCCCCCATCTACACCTATTCCCTTGGGGAGCTCCTATGTTCCCACAGCCTCACCCATTAGCTCCTTGGAGATGATTCCCAAATCTACCTTCTAATCTACCAAATCCCCTTCTCTGCAATCTCGCATTTTCTCCCGCTTTCTGTACGTCACTCTCTGGATGTCCTGCTGACACCTAGAGCTCAGCAGGTCCAAAACTGAACTCGGGGTTTTCCTTTCGAAGCCTTCTCCTCCTCCTGTACTTTCCCCTGACTGTTGACGACCACCCCGTCATCCCCGTATCGGAGGCTTGGCGTCGTCCTTGACTCGTCTCTCCTTCAACCCACGTGTTCAGTCAGTCGTCGAGCCCTGTTTCGACCTTCACGCTATTTCCGGATCCCATCCCTTCCTCTCCACCCAAATTGGTACCGACCAGGTCCAGGCAACTGTCATAGCTGATTGCGACTACCGCCTCAGCCATCTCGCTGAACTTCCTGCCTCAAGTCTCTCCCTTCTCCACTCCGGACTTCATGCTGTTGCCCGAATCCTTCTTCTAAGACGTCATTCCGCTCCCACCTCCGCAATAGTAATAATAACTGCGGTAGTTGTTAAGTGCTTACTCTGTGCCGGGCACGGCGCTAAGCCCTGGGATGGATACAGGCAGGTCGGATTGGATGCAGTCCCTGTCCCACATGGGGCTCACAGTCTTAATCCCCATCACGGGCTCGGGGGTCAGAGGTCATGGGTTCGAATCCCGGATCTGCCACTTGTCAGCCGTGTGACTGTGTGGGCAAGTCACTTCACTTCTCTTTGCCTCAGTTACCTCATCTGGAAAAAGGGGATTAAGACTGTGAGCCTCACGTGGGACAACCTGATCACCCCCCGTATCTACCCCAGCGCTTAGAACGGTGCTCTGCACATAGTAAGCGCTTAACAGGTGCCAACATTATTATTATTATTTTACAGGAGAAGTAACTGAGGCCCAGAGAAGTGAAGCGACTTGCCCGAGGTCACACAGCGGACAAGTGGCGGAGCCGGGATTAGAACCCGTGGCCTTTTGACACATAGGGCCGCTTGCCACCCATCGAGTAGCGCTGCTTCCGCTCTCCTCGAAAACCTCCGGTGACTGACCAGCCATTTTTTTGCACCAAGCAGAAACTCCTGACCAAAGGCTTTAAAGCACTCAGTCGGCTTTCTCCCTCCTAATCTCTTCTCTCCTTTCCCACCACAACTCAGCCCTCACACTTTGTTTCCCGAGTGACAATTTACTCGTCAGACCTCACTGTCACTGTCAATCTCTCACTCAAGCCCTCCCTCCTGCCTGGACCTCTCCTCCGTTTCTCATTCAACAGACCCCTACTCTCTTCATCTTCAAAGCCCTCCGATAATAATAATAGGATTTGTTAAGTGCTTACTTGAAGCAGCGTGGCTCAGTGGAAAGAGCCTGGGCTTCGGAGTCAGAGGTCATGGGTTCGACTCCCGGCTCTGGCCCTTGTCAGCTGGGTGACTGTGGGCGAGTCACTTCACTTCTCTGGGCCTCAGTTACCTCATCTGTAAAATGGGGATTGACTGTGAGCCTCACGTGGGACAACCTGATTACCCTGTATCTACCCCAGCGCTTAGAACAGTGCTCTGCACATAGTAAGCGCTTAACAAATACCAACATTATTATGTGCCAGGCACTCTACTGAACGTTGGGGTGTTTCCAAGCAAATTGAGTTGGACACAGTAGAATAATAATAGTAATGAGTGGCATTTGTTAAGCGCTTACTATGTGCAAAGCACTGTTCTAAGTGCTGGGGGGGATACAAGGTGATCAGGTTGTCCCACGTGGGGCTCACAGTTTTTAATCCCCATTTTACTGAGGCACAGAGAAGTGAAGTGACTGGCCCAAAGTCACACAGTTGGCAAGCGGCAGAGCCGGGACAAGAACCCACGACCTCTGACTCCCAAGCCCGGGCTCTTTCCACTGAGCCATGGAGAGAGAAGCAGCGTGGCTTAGTGGAAAGAGGCTTGGGAGTCGGAGGTCATGGGTTCTAATCCTGGCTCCGCCACTGTCAGCTGGGTGACTTTGTACAAGTCACTTAACTTAGAGGAGCAGCGTGGCTCTAGTGGAAAGAGCCCGGGCTTGGGAGTCAGAGGTCATGGGTTTGAATCCCGGCTCTGCCACTTGTCAGCTGGGTGTCTGTGGGCAAGTCACTTCACTTGTCTGGGCCTCACAGACCTCGTCTGTAAAATGGGGATGAAGACTGTGAGCCTCACGTGGGACAACCTGATGACCCTGTATCTCCACCAGCGCTTAGAACAGTGCTCTGTACGTAGTTAGCGCTTAACAAATACCAGCATTAACTTCTCTGGGCCTCAGTTACCTCATCTATTAAATGGGGATAAAGACTGTGAGCCCCATGTGGGACAACCTGATTACCTTGTACCTGCACCAGTGCTTAGAACAGTGCTTGGCACAAAGTATGCACATAACAAATGCCTTTATTATTAGTACTTGTCCCATGTGGGGCTCACAGTCTCAATCCCCATTTGACAGATGAAGTAACTGAGGCAGAGAGAGGTTAAGTGATTTTACCTAAGGTCACACAGCAGACAAGTGGCGGAGCAAGGATTAGAACTCAGGTCCTTCCGACGCCCAGGACAGTCCTCTATCCACCAGGGCAAGGTGCCCTTGTTCGTCGTACCTTGGCATGGGCCTAGGGAATCGAGAATCCAGTTTCCCAAATCCAGAACTGGTGGCAGCAGAAGCGGTAGCCCTCAGTGCAGTGTCTCGGGAGTCGCTCAATACGTATCTTTGTTGATTGGTGGCACCTACTCATGCCTCCCCCTCTCAGACACATCTGGAGAGTTTCCAGTCCTCTACCAGTCTCAGCTATGGCAGGGAGAGTCAAGCAGAGGCCTACCCATTCCATTCCTAGCTTGGCCGGTGGCTAACGAGTGGAAGGCCGTCTGCCACAAGTCAAAACTCACCCGTGCTGGGCAGCGGCGGCACGGGAGAGAGTCCCGGGTGGAGACTCAAGTTTACTGAGCGGGAGGAAGCAACGATAAGCCACTTCCGTATTTTGACCAAGAAAACTCTCTAGATCCACTACCGAAACCATTGCAGATGGAGAGCGGGGCGCTCTGGGAGAGATGCATCCCTGGTGTCGCTATGGGTCGGAAATGACTCGACGGCACAAGACAAGGCAAGACTCAGGCCTCACATTCTGCACGTTCTGGGAACCAAGTGCACGATGAGGATTGTTCAGCGCTCACTATGTGTCGTTCTAAATTCTCCCTGTCCCACATGGAGCTCCCGATCTCAGCCACGTCCCCACCTATTTCACAGCTTCTCAATTCAGGTCCGTACACTTGGAGCTGGATCTTCTGGAGGACGGAGGAGCTCTCGTAATATCCCGGCTAAGTTATTGTGTCAGCCTGCTCTCTGATCTCCCTTCCTCCCCTCTCTCCCCGCTCCAGTCTATTCTTCACTCCACTGCCCGGCTCATCTTCCCGCAGAAACGCTCTGGGCCTGTCATTCCCCTTCTTAAAAACCTCCAGTGGTTGCCCATCGACCTCCGCACGAAACAAGAACTTCTCACTCTAGGCTTCGAGGCTCTCTATCCCCTTGCCCCCTCTTACCTCTCCTCTCTTCTCTCTTTCCACTTCCCACCCCGCACACTCCGCTTCTCTTCCGCCCACCTCCTCACCGTCCCCCGACCTCGCCCATCCCGCCGTCGACCCCCGGGCCACGTCCTCCCGCGGTCCTGGAACGCCCTCTCTGCTCACCTCTGCCAAACTGATTCTCTTCCCCTCTTCAAAACCTTACTTAAAGCTCACCTCCTCCGAGAGGCCTTCCCGGACTGAGCTCCCCTTTTCCCTCTGCTCCCTCTACCCCCACCTTCACCTCTCTGCAGCTAAACCCTCTTTTCCCCCCTTTCCCTCGGCTCGTCCCCCTCTCCTTTCCCATCCCTCAGCACCGTACTCGTCCGCTCAACTGTATATATCTTCATTACCCTATTTATTTTGTTAATGAGATGTACATCACCTCGATTCTATTTATTGCTATTGTTTTAATGAGATGTTCATCCCCTCGATTCTATTTATTGCTATTGTCCTTGTCTGTCCGTCTCCCCCGATTAGACCGTAAGCCCGTCAAAGGGCAGGGACTGTCTCTATCTGTTACCGATTTGTACATTCCAAGTGCTTAGTAGAGTGCTCTGCACATAGTAAGCGCTCAATAAATACTATTGAATGAATGAATGAATTAATGAATGAATGAGAGGGAGACTTTCTCCCATCACGGGTGGCATGGCAGGCCAGACAGCATGGCACCCATAGGCCCTGGATGAGCTATTGTTCTCTCTCCAGGAAGGTGTGTCCGTGCCCTTCATCGGTCAAGGAGTAGGTAAGCATGGCCTAGAGGACAGAGCACGGGCCTGGGAGTCAGAAGGCCCTGGGTTCTAATCCCACTCTTCCACTTGTCAGCTGTGGGACCTCGATCAAGTCACTTAAGCTCTCAGTGCCTCAGTTACCTCAACTGCAAAATGGAGCTTAATACTGTGAGCCCCATATGGGACGCCAACCTGACCAGCTCGTAACTGCCCCAGCGCTTAGTACAGTGTATGGTACATAGTGTGTGATTATATACCATAGGCAAAAAAAAGTCAGGTCAGCTTGTGACCAGCTATGAACAACAGTGTCCTTGCTTCAAGGGCCTGGTATAACTGTGGTATTTGTTAAGCACTTACTATGTGCCGAACACTGAACAGAACGCTGGGGTGGACACAAGCCAAATGATAATAATAATAATAATGTTGGTATTTGTTAAGCGCTTACTATGTGCCGAGCACTGTTCTAAGTGCTGGGGTAGACATAGGGGAATCAGGTTGTCCCACGTGGGGCTCACAGTCTTAATCCCCATTTTACAGATGAGGGAACTGAGGCACGGAGAAGTTAAGTGACTTGCCCACAGTCACACAGCCGACAAGTGGCAGAGCTGGGATTCGAACTCATGAGCCCTGACTCCAAAGCCCGTGCTCTTTCCACTGAGCCACGCTGCTTACACAATCCCTGTCCCGTGTGGGGCTCGGAGTCTCAATCCCCATTTTCCAGAGGAGGTAACTGAGGCCCGGAGAAATGAAGTGACTTGTTTCAGGTCACGCAACGGACAAGTGGCAGAGCCTGGATTAGTACCCATGACCTTCTGACGCCCAGACCCCTGCTCTATCCACTACCCAGTGCCACTTCTCTAACTCGCGTGAAAGTTTATTTTCTCAGGAGTCCTAAGGGGACAACACGCAGAACAAGTGGAGGTGAATTGTCTGGTCTGCCTCAGCCTAACATGTGCGCTCAATAAATACTACTGAATGAATGAATGAATGAATGTGCTGGGAAAGAACTCAGGACGTCAGTGGGCTCTGTTGCCACTGCCTAACACAGGAAAGAGGCCAAGGGCCTCACGATTAGGCATGGCGGGAGTGCCCTACTTTCCTGTAGGTCGGGACCAGAGGAGTGTCCCGGCACGGCAGCAGCCTGGGACTCAGTCTCGTCTTGTCTAATGCCGTCGAGTCGTCTCCGACCCGTAGCGACTCCATGGCCGCATCTCTCCCAGAAGGCCCCCACCTCCACCTGCAATCGTTCCGGTAGTGGATCCACAGAGTTTTCTTGGTAGCAATCCAGAAGTGGTTTACCCTTGCCTCCTTCCGCTCAGTGAACTTGAGTCTCCACCCTCGACTCTCTCCCGTGCCGCTGCTGCCCAGCACGGTTGGGTTTCGACTTGAAGCAGATGGCCTTCCACTCGCTAGCCACTGGCCAAGCTAGGAATGGAATGGGTAAGCCTCTGCTTGACTCTCCCTCCCTTAACTTCTCCCTTAGAGAAGCAGCGTGGCTCAGTGGAAAGAGGCCGGGCTTGGGAGTCAGAGGTCATGGGTTCGAATCCCGGCTCCGCCACTTGTCAGCTGCGTGACTGTGGGCAAGTCACTTCGCTTCTCTGGGCCTCAGTTACCTCATCTGTAAAATGGGGATTAAGACTGTGAGCCTCATGTGGGACAACCTGATTACCCTGTATCTACCCCAGCGCTTAGAACAGTGCTCTGCACGTAGAAAGCGCTTAACAAATACCGACATTATTATTAGCCATGACTGGTAGAGTACTGGAAACTCTCCAGGTGCCATCCTGAGATGGGGGGTGGGGGGACCTCAGTAAACAGGAGGCAGCATCAATAGACAGATGGAAGCAGCGTGGCCCAGTGGAAAGAGCATGGGCCTGGGAGTCAGAGTAGCTGGGTTCTAATCCTGACTCTGCTACTTGTCTGCTGTGTGACCTTGGGCAAATCACTTCACTTCTCTGTGCTTCACTTTCATCCTCTGTAAAATGGTGATTTGATCCCTGTTCTCCCTCCTACTTAGACTGGGAACCCCATATGGGGCAGGGACTGAGTCCATCATGATTACTTTGTATCTACCCCAGCGCTTAGAACGGTGCTTGGTATATAGTAAGCACTTAACAAATATCACAGTTATTGCTATTATTTCTAAATCTCTGTCTTCCCTCCTACTCTTTATGACATTTGTTAAGTGCTTATTATAGGCCAGGCACTGTATTAAGTCCCGGGGCAGATACAAGATAATCAGGTTGGACACAGTCTACACCTGACATGGGCCACACAGTCTTAATCCCCAATTTAAAGACGAGGCACCTGAGGCGTAGAGAAGTAAAGTGACTTGCACAAGGTCACACATCAGAGAGGTGGCAGAGTCGGAATTAGAACCCAGGTCCTTCTGATTCCCAGGCCCGTGCTCTCTCCACTGGATTTTGCTCTTTCTCCGCTTAGACTGTGAGCTCCTTGAAGGCCAGGGACTGTGTTTGACCTGACTGTCTTTGTCTACCTTAGTTTAGTGCTTGGTACACTAGAAGCCCTTAATAAATACCACAATTATTGTTTGAAGGTAAAATCATTGCAACTACGTGATGCCTCTAGACTGTAACCTCGCTATGTGCAGGAATGTGTCTGCTAATCCTGTTGTAATAATAATGATGATGATGGCATTTGTTAAGCACTTACTATGTGCCAAGCACTGTTCTAAGCGCTGGGGGAGTTACAAGGTAATCAGGTTGTCCCACGTGGGGCTCACACTTTTAGTCTCCATTTTACTGAGGCCCAGAGAAATGAAGTGACTGTATCTCCCAAGTGCTTAGTACAGGGTTCTGCACTTACTAAGTGCTCAATAAACAAAACTGGTTGATTGATTGTTTGAACTATGATTTCGTGGCTTTGTTTTACCCTGCCTTCACCATCCTGCTCCATAATAATAATAATGTTGGTATTTGTTAAGCGCTTACTATGTGCCGAGCACTGCTCTAAGCGCTGGGGTAGACACAGGGGAATCGGGTTGTCCCACGTGGGGCTCACAGTCTTAATCCCCATTTTACAGATGAGGTAACTGAGGCACCGAGAAGTTAAGTGACTTGCCCAAAGTCACACAGCTGACAAGTGGCCGAGCCGGGATTCGAACCCATGACCTCTGACTCCAAAGCCCGTGCTCTTTCCACTGAGCCACTCTGCTTCTCGCTAAACTACATCCCCTAATCAATCAAGGCTATTAACTGAGTGCTTACTATGAGCAGAGAGAGCACTATGACCACAGGGAGTTTGTAGTATAGCGTAGAGTCTCACATACAAGATAGCTTTTGGTTGCATATTACTAAATGCCCTTTTATGGTTTGGAGGCAATTTCCTCTTCTTTCATCTCTGTCCTTTTGTGAGACCAAATGAACCTTCTCATGATACCTTATTCCTGTTTTGCCATTTTAATCGACTCGCCAGGATCAAAACTGGCGCGAGAAGCAGCGTGGCTCAGTGGAAAGAGCACGGGCTTTGGAGTCAGGGCTCATGAGTTCGAATCCCGGCTCTGCCACTTGTCGGCTGTGTGACTGTGGGCGAGTCACTTAACTTCTCTGTGCCTCAGTTCCCTCATCTGTAAAATGGGGATTAAGACTGTGAGCCCCACGTGGGACAACCCGATTCCCCTGTGTCTACCCCAGCGCTTAGAACAGTGCTCGGCACATAGTAAGCGCTTAATAAATACCAACATTATTATTATTATTATTATTAACTCCTGCAGAAGATGAAAGATGAATTGTGAAAGGCTTTTTATTTCTCCTACAACTACCTAAAGTAATATGCTCTTCATAAACTTTACATCCATGGATTAAAAAAAAAAAATTGCAAAAATGATCTCATTTCCCTCTACATTCCTAAAAGGTAAAGTAGCTACTAAGAATTACTCATCTTCCCTCCCAAGCCCTGTCCTCTTCCTGACTTCCCTATCACTGTGGATGACACGACCATCCTTCCAGTCTCTCAAGCCCGCAACCTCTGTGTCATCTTTGACTCGGCTCCCTCGTTCACTCCACACATCCAATCTGTCACCAAAACCTGCCGGTCTCACCTTTATAGTATTGCCAAGATCCGCCCTTTCCTCTCCACCCAAACGGTTATTTTACTGTTACGGACTCTCGTAATATCCCGGCTAGATTACTGTGTCAGCCTGCTCTCCGATCTCCCTTCCTCCTGTCTCTCCCCAGTCCAGTCTATTCTTCACTTTGCTGCCCGGCTCATCTTCCTGCAGAAACGCTCTGGGCCTGTCACTCCCTTTCTTAAAAACCTCCAGTGGTTGCCTATCATCCTCCGCACGAAACAAAAACTTCTCACTCTAGACTTCAAAACTGTCCATCACCTTGCCCCCTCCTATCTCGCCTTGCTTCTCTCTTTCCACTGCCCACCCCGCACGCTCCGCTCCTCTGCCGCCCACCTCCTCACCGTCCCCCATTCAAGCCCTTCCCACCGTCGACCTCTGGCCCACGTCCTACCGCTGTCCTCCACGTCTCCGCCGCCGCTCTCTCCAGCGGAGGCCTCTCCTTCTCCCACTCCCCCAGACTCACCGGTAAGGGAGGAGGCGTCGGCTTCCTCCTCTCGCCCCGTTGCCGCTTCCGCACTATCCCTCCTCCCACCTCCCTCTCCTTCCCCTCCTTCGAAGCCCATATCATTTGCCTCTACCACCCACTCCAGTTACTTGTCGCCGTCATCTACCGCCCTCCCGGTCCCACCTCCGACTTCTTCAACCACCTTGACCCCTTTCTCACCTTCCTCCTCTCCTTCTCTCTGCCCACTCTGATCCTCGGAGACTTCAACATCCATATGGATGTACCCGACCACTCCTTTGCCGCCCGCCTGCCATCCCTCCTCGACTCTGCCGACCTCCTCCTCCACCGTACCGCGCCCACTCGCCAACTCGGTCACACCCTCGATCTCGTCATCTCTTACCGCTGCACTATCTCCTCCCTCGCCGACTCTGAAATCCCTCTCTCTGACCATAACCTTCTCACCTGCCTCATCTCTCACACTCCCTCCCCCTGCAAACCTTCGCTACTGCCCCACAGAGACCTCCGCTCTCTCGATCCCATCCGTCTTTCCAATTGCATCTCTCCTCACCTCGACGCCCTGTCCTCTCTTCCCACTCTCGACGATTGGGTCTCCGCTCTCAACTCCACCCTCTCTACTCATCTCGACTCTCTCGCCCCCCTTTCCCTCCGCCTCTCTCGTTCCACTAACCCACGGCCCCGGATCGCCTCCTCCGTCCGCCTCCTACGCTCCCATGCCCGAGCTGCCGAGCGCTGCTGGCGAAAGTCCAAGCACCGAGCCGACCTCGCACGCTTCAAATTTATCCTTTCCCGCCTTAACTCTGCCCTCTCCTCCGCCAGGCAAAGCTTCTTCTCCTCCCTCATCGACACCCATGCCCGTCACCCCCGCCGATTGTTCCGGACCTTTAACTCTCTCCTTAGGCCCCCTGTTCCTCCCCCTCCCCCATCTCTCACCCCTAATGATCTGGCCACCTATTTCCTCACGAAAATCAACACGATCGGGTCTGAGCTCCCCAAAGTCACCCCTCCGCCTCTCCCCTCCCCCCCACCGACCCCATCCCCTACTTTCCCATCCTTCCCCGCAGTATCCTCGGAGGAGATCTCCTCCCTCCTCGCAAGCGCCACCCCCTCCACCCGCGCCTCGGACCCCATTCCCTCTCACCTTCTTAAAACCGTCGCCCCTGCCCTCCTACCTTCCTTAACTTCTATTTTTAACCACTCGATCTCCAAGGGCTCCTTCCCCTCTGCCTTCAAACATGCCCACGTCTCCCCCATCCTAAAAAAACCCGCTCTTGACCCCGCTTCCCCCTCCAGTTATCTTCCTATCTCCCTACTACCCTTCCTTTCCAAAATCCTAGAACGAGTCGTCTACAATCGATGCTTAGAATTCCTTAACTCCCATTCTCTCCCGGACCGCCTCCGATCTGGCTTCCGTCCCCTCCGCTCTACCGAGACCGCTCTCTCTAAGGTCACCCGTGACCTCCTTCTTGCCAGATCCGATGGCTCCTACTCCATTCTGATCCTCCTTGACCTCTCTGCTGCCTTTGACACCGTCGACCATCCCCTCCTCCTCCATACCTTATCTCACCTTGGCTTCACGGACTCTGTCCTCTCCCAGTTCTCCTCTCACCTCTCCGGCCGGTCATTCGCGGTCTCCTTCGCCGGAGCCTCCTCCCCCTCCCATCCTTTAACTGTCGGAGTTCCTCAAGGGTCGGTTCTTGGCCCTCTTCCGTTCTCCATTTACACTCACTCCCTCGGTGAACACATCCGCTCTCACAGCTTCGACTACCATCTCTACGCAGATGACACACAGATCTACATCTCCGCCCCTGTCCTCTCCCCCTCCCTTCAGGCTCGCATCTCCTCCCGCCTCCGGGACGTCTCCGCCTGGATGTCGGCCCGCCGCCTAAAACTCAACATGAGCAAGACTGAGCTCCTCATCTTCCCTCCCAAACCCGGTCCTCTCCCAGATTTCTCTATCACCGTGGATGGCACGACCATCCTTCCCGTCTCTCGGGCCCGCGATCTCGGTGTCATCCTTGACTCGTCCCTCTTGTTCACCCCACACATCCTATCTGTTACCGAGACCTGCCGGTTTCACCTCTACAATATCGCCAAGATCCACCCTTTCCTCTCCACCCAAATGGCTACCTTACTGTTACGGGCTCTTGTTATATCCCGGCTAGACTACCGTGTCGGCCTTCTCTCTGACCTCCCTTCCTCCTCTCTCGCCCCGCTCCGGTCTATTCTTCACTCCGCCGCCCGGCTCATCTCCTGCAGAAACGATCTGGGCATGTCACTCCCCTTCTTAAACAACTCCAGTGGTTGCCTATCGACCTCCGCTCCAAACAAAAACTCCTCACTCTAGGCTTCGAGGCTCTCCATCACCTTGCCCCTTCCTACCTCTCCTCCCTTCTCTCTTTCTACCGCCCACCCCGCACGCTCCGCTCCTCTGCCGCCCACCTCCTCACCGTCCCTCAGTCTCGCCTATCCCGCCGTCGACTCCCGGGCCGCGTCCTCCCGCGGTCCCGGAACGCCCTCCCTCCTCACCTCCGCCAAACTGATTCTCTTTCCCTCTTCAAAACCCTACTTAAAAATCACCTCCTCCAAGAGGCGTTCCCAGACTGAGCTCCTCTTCCCCCTCTACTCCCTCTGCCATCCCCCCTTTACCTCTCCGCAGCTAAAGCCTCATTTTCCCCTTTTCCCTCTGCTCCTCCACCTCTCCCTTCCCATCCCCACAGCACTGTACTCGTCCGCTCAACTGTATATATTTTTGTTACCCTATTTATTTTGTTAATGAATTGTACATCGCCTTGATTCTATTTAGTTGCCATCGGTTTTTACGAGATGTTCTTCCCCTTGACGCTGTTTAGTGCCATTGTTCTCGTCTGTCCGTCTCCCCCGATTAGACTGTAAGCCCGTCAAACGGCAGGGACTGTCTCTATCTGTTGCCGACTTGTTCATCCCAAGCGCTTAGTACAGTGCTCTGCACATAGTAAGCGCTCAATAAATACTATTGAATGAATGAATGAATGCTGTCCTGGAATTCCCTCCCTCCTCACCTCTGCCAAACTCTCTTCCTCTCTTCAAAACCCTACTGAGAGCTCACCTCCTCCAAGAGGCCTTCCCACACTGAGCTTCCCCTTTTCCCTCTGCTCCCTCTGCTCCTCTTCTACCCCCCCTTCACCTCCCCTCAGCTAAGCCCTCTTTTCCCCCCTTTCCCTCTGCTCCTCCCCCCTCCCTTTCCCTCCCCTCAGCACTGTGCTCCACCGCTCAATTGTGTATATTTTTATTACCCAATTCATTTTGTAAATGAGATGTACATCCCCTTGATTCTATTTATTGCTATTGTTTTAATGAGATGTTCATCCCCTTGATTCTATTTATTGCTATTGTTTTTGTCTCTCTGTCTCCCCCGATTAGACTGTAAACCCGTCAGTGGGCAGGGACTGTCTCTATCTGTTGCCGATTTGTACATTCCAAGCGCTTAGTACAGTGCTCTGCACATAGTAAGCACTCAATAAATACTATTGAATGAATGAATGCATGAATAATCAATTTTCTTGTCAGACAGCTTGGGCAGAAGCTTTAATAATTTACAGATATTGAGATATCGCGAATCTCACTTTGATGGACTAGTCACTATATCAATTCTTTGGGATGGGCAGAGGTTTTCATTTTTATATGTAACAAAATCAATATCCTTCTTTCTCTTTCTGGAAATACAAAACTGGAGCTTTCTCCCTGCTCGGAAATAAACTATACGTGTTCTTGTTTGTGTTGTTTTTCTTCCGTTCTTTATCCTTTGGGCTACCTGTATGCCTTGGTTTGTCACTTTGAATCGCGCATTACCACAAAGAGCGATATAGATCTTTAGATTGTAAGGTCCTTCAGGGCAAGGATTGTATTCTATTAGACTCTCTAAAGTGTTTATTACATTCATTCATTCATTCAATAGTATTTATTGAGCGCTTACTATGTGCAGAGCACTGTACTAAGCGCTTGGAATGAACAAATCGGCAACAGATAGAGACAGTCCCTGCCGTTTGACGGGCTTACGGTCTAATCGGGGGAGACGGACAGACGAGAACAATGGCAGTAAATAGAGTCGAGGGGAAGAATATCTCATAAAAACAATGGCAACTAAATAGAATCAAGGTGATGTACATTTCATTAACAAAACTAACAAAATAAATAGGGTAATGAAAATATATACAGTTGAACAGACGAGTATAGTGCTGAGGGGATGGGAAGGGAGAGGGGGAGGAGCAGAGGGAAATGGGGGGAAAAGAGGGTTAAGCTATGGAGAGGTGAAGGGGGGGTGGTAGAGAGAGTAGAGGGAGAAGGGGAGCTCAGTCTGGGAAGGCCTCTCGGAGGAGGTGAGTTTTAAGTAGGGTTTTGAAAAGGGGAAGAGAATCAGTTTGGCAGAGGTAAGGAGGGAGGGCGTTCCAGGACCGCGGGAAGACCGCGGGGGTCGACGGCGGGATAGGCGAGACCGAGGGACGGTGATGAGGTGGGCGGTAGAAGAGTGGAGCGTGCGGGGTGGGTGGTGGAAAGAGAGAAGGGAGGAGAGGTAGGAAGGGGCAAGGTGATGGAGAGCCTCGAAGCCTAGAGTGAGGAGTTTTTGTTTGGAGCGGAGGTTGATAGGCAACCACTGGAGGTGTTTAAGAAGGGGAGTGACATGGCCAGATCGTTTCTGCGGGAAGATGAGCCGGGCAGCGGCGTGAAGAATAGACCGGAGCGGGGTGAGAGAGGAGGAAGGGAGATCGGAGAGAAGGCCGACACGGTAGTCTAGCCGGGATATAACGAGAGCCCGTAGCAGTAAGGTAGCCGTTTGGGTGGAGAGAAAAGGAAGGATCTTGGCGATATCGTAGAGGTGAGACCGGCAGGTCTCGGTAACGGATAGGATGTGTGGGGTGAACGAGAGAGACGAGTCAAGGACGACACCGAGATCGCGGGCCCGAGAGACGGGAAGGACCGTCGTGCCGTCCACGGTGATAGAGAAGTCCGGGAGAGGACCGCTTTCGGGAGGGAAGATGAGGAGCTCAGTCTCGCTCGTGTTGAGTTTTAGGTGACCGGAGGCAGGAGGAGGTGCGAACCCGAAGGGAGGGGGAGAGGACAGGGGCGGAGATGTAGATCTGCGTGTCATCTGCGTAGAGATGGTAGTCAAAGCCGTGAGAGCGAATGAGTTCACCGAGGGAGTGAGTGTAAATGGAGAACAGAAGAAGGCCAAGAACTGACCCTTGAGGAACTCCAACAGTTAAAGGATGGAAGGGGGAGGAGGCGCCAGCGAAGGAGACCGAGAAAGACCGGCTGGAGAGATAAGAGGAGAACCGGGAGACGACGGAGTCCGTGAAGCCAAGGTGAGATAAGGTGTGGAGGACGAGGGGATGGTCGACAGTGTCAAAGGCAGCAGAGAGGTCAAGGAGGATTAGAATGGAGTAGGAGCCATTGGATTTGGCAAGAGGAGGTCACGGGTGACCTTAGAGAGAGCAGTCTCGGTAGAGTGGAGGGGTCGGAAGCCAGATCGGAGGGGGTCCAAGAGAATGGGAGTTAAGGAATTCTAAGCAGCGACTGTAGACGACTCA
Organism: Ornithorhynchus anatinus; assembly: GCF_004115215.2. Taxonomy (NCBI): domain Eukaryota; kingdom Metazoa; phylum Chordata; class Mammalia; order Monotremata; family Ornithorhynchidae; genus Ornithorhynchus; species Ornithorhynchus anatinus. Next base: position 133,872,624 of record NC_041729.1, on the reverse strand, counting down.
TTCTAGGATTTTGGAAAGGAAGGGTAGTAGGGAGATAGGGCGATAACTGGAGGGGGAAGTGGGCTCAAGGGTGGGTTTTTTTAGGATGGGGGAGACGTGGGCATGTTTGAAGGCAGAGGGGAAGGAGCCCTTGGAGATCGAGTGGTTAAAAATAGAAGTTAAGGAAGGGAGGAGGGCAGGGGCGACAGTTTTAATAAGGTGAGAGGGAATGGGGTCCGAGGCGCGGGTGGAGGGGGTGGTGCTTGCGAGGAGGGAGGAGATCTCCGAGGATACTGCGGGGAAGGATGGAAAAGTAGGGGAGAGGGTCGGTGGGGGGGAGGGGAGAGGCGGAGGGGTGACTTTGGGGAGCTCAGACCCGATCGTGGTGATTTTCGTGAGGAAATAGGTGGCCAGATCATCGGGGGTGAGAGATGGGGGAGGGGGAGGAACAGGGGGCCTAAGGAGAGAGTTAAAGGTCCGGAACAATCGGCGGGGGTGACGGGCGTGGGTGTCGATGAGGGAGGAGAAGAAGCTTTGCCTGGCGGAGGAGAGGGCAGAGTTAAGGCGGGAAAGGATGAATTTGAAGCGTGCGAGGTCGGCTCGGTGCTTGGACTTTCGCCAGCAGCGCTCGGCAGCTCGGGCATGGGAGCGTAGGAGGCGGACGGAGGAGGCGATCCGGGGCCGTGGGTTAGTGGAACGAGAGAGGCGGAGGGAAAGGGGGGCGAGAGAGTCGAGATGAGTAGAGAGGGTGGAGTTGAGAGCGGAGACCCAATCGTCGAGAGTGGGAAGTGAGGACATGGCGGCAAGGTGAGGAGAGATGCTTTTGGAAAGACGGATGGGATCGAGAGAGCGGAGGTCTCTGTGGGGCAATAGCGAAGGTTTGCAGGGGGAGGGAGTGTGAGAGATGAGGCAGGTGAGAAGGTTATGGTCAGAGAGAGGGATTTCAGAGTCGGCGAGGGAGGAGATAGTGCAGCGGTAGGAGATGACGAGATCGAGGGTGTGACCGAGTCGGCGAGTGGGTGCGGTACGGTGGAGGAAGAGGTCGGCAGAGTCGAGGAGGGATTGCAGGCGGGCGGCAGAGGAGTCGTCGGGTAGGTCCATATGGATGTTGAAGTCTCCGAGGATCAGAGTGGGCAGAGAGAAGGAGAGGAGGAAGGTGAGAAAGGGGTCAAGGTGGTTGAAGAAGTCGGAGGTGGGACCGGGAGGGCGGTAGATGACGGCGACAAGTATCTGGAGGGGGTGGTAGAGGCGAATGATATGGGCTTCGAAGGAGGGGAAGGAGAGGGAGGGGGGAGGAGGGATAGTGCGGAAGCGGCAACGGGGCGAGAGGAGGAAGCCGACGCCTCCTCCCTTACCGGTGAGTCTGGGGGAGTGGGAGAAGGAGAGGCCTCCGCTGGGGAGAGCGGCGGCGGAGACCCTGTCTTCGGGAGTGAGCCACGTTTCCGAAAGGGAGAGGAGGAGGAGAGCGCGGGAAAGGAAAAGGTCATGGACGAAAGGTAGCTTACCTGTAATAGAGCGGGGGGTCCAGAGGCCACACTTGAAAGTAGCTGTGGGTGCAAGGGGGGAAGGGGGAAGAGGGCGGGGGGAGGGGAGGGTTTGGATGGGAAGGAGGTGGCCGGGCCCTGGACGGGGAGAGGGGGATGAGGGGTAGCGGTGGGACAGGAGGACTGGGACGTTACAGTGCTCTGCACAGAGTAAACAATCAATAATAATGATAATGATGACATTTGTTAAGCGCTTACTATGTGCCAAGCACTGTTCTAAGCACTGGGGTAGATACAAGGCAATCGGGTTGTCCCACGTCACGTTCTTAATCCCCATGTTACAGACGAGGTAACTGAGGCACAGAGAAGTTAAGAGAGACTTGCTCAAAGTCACACTGCTGAGAAGTGGCAGAGCCGGGACTAGAACCCACGACCTCTGACTCCCAAGCCCGTGCTCTTCCACTAATCAGTAAATACCATTGATTGATTGATTGATTGGTAAATGCACCGGATGAGAAGGAGAGAGAAGACAAAGGGGAATTTGAGTTGAAGGTGACTGTATTTTGGAGTAAAATGGGCCAGAGGATGGGACCAGAATGTGAACTTCTGGGGCAAGTGAGCGATGGTATTTATCGAGCGCTTACTACGTGCAGAGCACTGTACTAAGCACTTGGGAGAGTACCATATAAGAGAGTTAGTCGACACATTCTCTGCCCACGACGAGCCTACAGAAACCCATTCAATTTAAACGCGCATTAACATAGCTTACTTCCTTTGTGAATCAAATGATTTTAAAGGTTTCATGTCCAGACTTGCACAACAGCGGTGGTGCTCATGGAAGCAGCATGGCCTACTGGATAGAAGATGGGCCTGGTCATGGGTTCTAATCCTGGCTCTGCCACTTGTCAGCTGTGTGACCTTAGGCAAGTCACTTAACTTCTCTGTGCCTCGGTTACCTCATCTGTAAAATGGGGATTAAGACTGTGAGCCTCACGTGAGACAACCTGATTACTCTGTATCTACCCCGGGGCTTAGAACAGTGCTCTGCACATAGTAAGCGCTTAACAAATACCAACATTATTATTATTATTATTATTATTATTGTTAAATCGGGGATTAAGACTGTGAGCCCCATGCAGGGCAGGGACTGTGCTCAACCCCGTTCGCTTGTATCCACCCCAATAGCTCAGTACGGTGCTTGGCGCATAGTAAGCCCTTGACAAATATCACAATTACTATTGTTATTATTTTCCCTCTCCCATCCCTAGGCAATGCCCACTGATCAGTGCCGGGGCCAGATTAACAGCCCAACCCTCGGGAGGGCACAGGGCTATTTGGTTTAATTGCACATGGCACAGTGTGATGACATGAATGAGTCATGGGTCTGCTTCATATTGACAGCTGTCACTGGCCTTGCGGAAGAGGAGGAGAGAGGGAAAGCAGACGAGGAGGGGAAGAGGATTAAGAGGAACTGACTCCCCTCCGCCTCTCCTCCCCCTCTTCTAGCTGCAGTGGGTCAGTGGTTGCCTGTCAACCCTTCGCATGAAGCAAAAACTCCGCACTCTTGGCTTCAGAGCTCTCCATCACCTTGCCCTCTCCTACCTCACCTCCCTTATCTCCCTGTACAGTCTGCTCCTCTGCTGCCGCTCACCTCCTCACGGTGCCTCGTTCTCTCCTGTCCCGCCGTCGACCCCTGGCCCCCGTCCTCCCGCGGTCCCGGAACGTCCTCCCTCCTCACCTCCGCCAAACTAACTCTCTTCCCCTCTTCAAAGCCCTACTGAGAGCTCACCTCCTCCAGGAGGCCTTCCCAGACTGTGAGCCCTCCCTTTCCCTCTGCCCCTCCTCCCCTCTCCAGTGCCCCTACTCCCTCCCTCTGCTCTACCCCCTTCCCCTCCCCACAGCACTTGTGTACATTTGTATATATTATTTATTACTCGATTTTATTAATGATGTGTATATATCTTCGATTCTATTTATCTATTTTGATGGTATTGATGCCTGACTGCTTGTTTCGTTTCGCTGTCTCCCCCTTTTAGACCGTGAGCCCGTCGTTGGGCAGGGATTGTCTCTATCTGCTGCCGAATTGTGCATTCCAAGCACGTAGTACAATGCTCTGCATACAGTAACCGCTCAATAAATATGACTGACTGAATGAATGAATCGAATGCATGAATGAAAGGATGCCCAGTGACTCCTGCCATCGGCCGCCACTTTAAGTGGGATGGGGCAATGGTGCCACAGGGAAGTAGGGTTGGGAAGCAGCGTGGCTTAGTGGATGGAGTCCGGGCCTGGGAGTCAGAAGGACCTGGGTTCTAATCCCCGCTCTGTCACTTGTCTGCTGTGTGACTTTGGGCAAGTCCCTTCACTTCTCTGTGCGTCAGTTCCCTCATCTGGAAAACGGGGATGAAGAGTGTGAGCCCCACTGATTAACTTGTATTTATCCCTCCTGCTTAGAACAGTGCTTGGCACATAATAAACTCTTAGCAAGTACTGTAATTATTATTAATTATTAGTGGAACTGGGCATTCTGGGCTGCTTGGTGGGGTCTCCCACTGTAACTGGAGGCTCTGGGTGGGGGAGGATTTAAACTACTTCCCCCTCCCCTAGCTTGAGAGCCCAAGAAGAGGGTGATATGATCTCCAAGCCTAGGTTTCAGGCTACTGCTCTAAGGGTTGGAACTGAGCAGGCAGCAAAGGCAGGAAAGCAATATGGGAGGGACAGAGACCCAGAGAGAGGCATAGAAAGAGAGACAGAGACAGGGAGAGACAGAGAAAGACAGGGAGAGAGAAAGAGCAAGCAAGAAAGAGAGAGATGGGGAAAGAGACAAGAAAAACCTGACTTTCATTATAGATGTTATAATAATAATAGTAATAATAATTATGGTATTCATTAAGCGCTTACTATGTGCTGACCACTGTTCTAAGCACTGGAGTAGATACAAAGTAATCAGGGTGTCCTACGTGGGACTCACAGCCTTAATCCCCATTTTACAGATGAGGTAACAGAGGCACAGAGAAGTTAAGAGACTTGCCTAAGGTCACACAGCAGACAAGTGGTGGTTGGGGGGATTAGAACCCAAGACCTTCAGACTCCCAGGCCGGTGCGCCATTCACTATGCCACACTGCTTCTCTAGTGCTGTTCATTAATCATATTTACTGAGTGTTTACTGTCTACGGAGCACTGTACTAAATCCTTAGAAGAGTACAATGAAACAAAATTGGTAGACAATGAAAGTCTAGTATATGCCACCGGAATGCCGCTAAAATGTTGACGGCTCCGGTCTCATCACAGAGAAAAAGGGAATCCTAAAGGGGTGACAAAGCTATTCCGGTGCTCTTCTCCACATCCTTTCTCAAGCAGTCAGTGATAATCGTTGGTATTTTATCTTACTGAAGATGAGTCGTTTCAAAGAATAGAAAATCTTACAAAATGCAAACACGAGATACATGTCCCAGCTATGGAGGAAGGCTTCAGACCAGTCAGAAAGAGCCATAAGAATGGCAAACTTTCCTAGAATTGAAGGAACCCCCCCAAAACCTTCAGGCATGGAGGGGACGCTCGGCTTATCCACATTCTCATGCTCTTCCTCAACATACGGAACACCGAGGAGAGGCCAGAGAACCTTGAAAGTACTTACCACCGTCACCATCTTCCAGAGGAAAACCTGAAACTCAGATTGTGTCATTTATCAAGCATCGAGAAGCAGTGTGGGAGTCAGGGGACCTGGGCTGTGTCTGTTGTGGGACCTTGGGCAAGTCGTTTAACTTCTCTGTGCCTCAGCTACCTCATCTGTTAAATGGGGATTAATAATAATGTTGGTATTTGTTAAGCGCTTACTATGGGCCGAGCCCTGTTCTAAGCGCTGGGGTAGACAGAGGGGAATCAGGTTGTCCCACGTGGGGCTCACGGTCTTAATCCCCATTTTACAGATGAGGTCACTGAGGCACCGAGAAGTTAAGTGACTTGCCCACAGTCACACAGCTGACAAGTGGCCGAGCAGGGATTCGAACCCATGACCTCTGACTCCAAAGCCCATGCTCTTTCCACTGAACCACGCTGCTTCTCACTGAGCCACGCTGATTAAGACTGTGAGCCCTGTGTGAGATGGACTGTGTCCAACCTCAGTGCTTAGAAGAACTCCTGGCACATAGTGACTATTTAACAAATACCATAAAAAAAGAAAATCAAGGCAATTCATTACTCTTCATTGCCAACAAAATCTAGGCCTCAATGAGGCTTCAACTCTTAATATGCACAGAAGACTTGATTTTTGCTTCTGTCTCAGGAAAAATGCAAGGTATAACACCAAGACTTCTACACAGAATTTATAGACCTTATGAAAGCAAGCGACACTAACAGAATACTTAGATTCTGGAAATTGGCTTAGTTGAATTTCACTGCCTTGAATGGTTTCTTAAGATTCTGAGGAAGGTGATAGAGAGGGAGGGAGAAGGAGAGAGGGGCAGGAGCGAGAGAGCTCAGGTCTGAGAGTAAGGGGATTTGAGTTCCAATCCTTACAGTGCTTTTGTTCAAAAAAGGCCAATCCTTTCATGATGACAGTACGCCTTGAGGCTTTTTTTTTTTTTACCATATCTTTAAATCTTTCCCTTTGGTTTCCATCAATCAGTCATTCAATCAACCAAGCAAGCAAGCAAGCAAGTAATCAGTCTATATTTAGCCAGCACTTACTTGTGTGCAGAGCACTCTATTAACTACTTGGGAGAGTACGATCTAACAGAATTGGTAGACAATTCCCTGCCCACAGGGAGCTTAAAGGTTCTTTAGAATTGGATTCATCCTTGCTCTTGGATTTGCACCCTTTATTCACCCCTCCCTCAGCCCCACAGCACGCATATTCATTCAATCGTATTTATTGAGTGCTTGCTATGTGCAGAGCACTGTACTAAGCGCTTAGAATGCACAATTCGGCAAAAGATAGAGGCAATCCCTGCTCAACAATGAGCGATATGTACATATCTATAATTTATTTATTTATATTAACGTTTGTATCCTCCTCTAGATTGGAAGCCTGTTGTGGGCAGGGAATGTATCTACCAGCTCTGTTCTATTGTACTCTCCCAAACACTTTGGGAGAAGCAGCATAGCTCAGTGGAAAGAGCCCGGGCTTGGGAGTCAGAGGTCACGGGTTCGAGTCCCGGCTCTGCCACTTGTCAGCTGTGACTGTGGGCAAATCACTTAACTTCTCTGTGCCTCAGTTACCTTATCTGTAAAATGGGGATTAAGACTGTGAGCCTCACGTGGGACAAACTGATGACTCTGTACCTGCCCCGGTGCTTAGAACAGTGCTCTGCATATAGTAAGCGCTTAGCAAATACCAACATTATTATTATTATTGCAAGCACTCTGCACTCAGTAAGCTCTCAATAAATACCAATGACTGATTGATCTCTTGTTTTTTGTTTCTCAACTTCAGTTTACCATAGAGTGTTGTGTGTTGCCATTATAGATCTTGAGTGAATGTGCTTAGCCCCTCCTCAAAATAGCCCCTCTGAAAATCACTTTATAAATTACTACTAGAATTTTTAAAATAGATGCATAGAAAGAAAACTTAAAATTATTCCCTTTTCTGATGGTGGGATGTAGAATACATATAGAAGAAGCACGGCCTAGAAGAAGCAGTGTGGCCTAGTGGATAGAGCTCGAGCCTGGGAATCAGAAGGACCTGGGTTTTAACCCCTTTCCACCACATGTATGTTATGTGACCTTGGGTAAGTCACTTAACCTTTCTGGGCCTCGGTTACCTCATCTATAAAATGGGGATTATGAGTGTAAACCCCATAAGGGACAGGGATTGTGTCCAACTTGATTAACTTGTATCTACCCCTGCACTTAGAACAGTGCTTGGCAAATAACAAACACTTTAAAAGTACCATAATTATTACTTATTACTATTATTATAATCCTGGCTCTGCCACTTGTCTGCTGTGTGACGGTGGGGATATGAGAAGGAGTATGGCCTAGTGGCAAAAGCATGGGTTCAGGAGTCAGAGGATGTGGGTCTTAATCCTAGCTCTGCCACTTGTCTGCTATGTGACCTTGGGCAAATCATTTGTTTCTCTGTGCCTCAGTCACCCAATCTGTAAAATGGGGATTAAGACTGTGAGACCCATGGGGGACAGCCTGATTACCTTGTATTTATTACTATTTTTATTGTTATTAAGTGCCATCGAGTCATTTCCAATACATAGTGCAGCGTGACTCGGTGGAAAGAGCCTGGGCTTGGGAGTCAGAGGTCATGGGTTCGAATCCTGACTCTGACACTTGTCAGCTGTGTGACTGTGGGCAAGTCACTTCTCTTCTCTGTACCTCAGTTACCTCATCTGTAAAATGGGGATTAACCATGAGCCTCACGTGGGACAACCTGATTACCCTGTATCTATCCCAGCACTTAGAACAGTGCTCTGCACATAGTAAGCATTTAACAAATACGAACATTATTATCGTGGCTCCATGGATATATTTTCTCCAGAATTTCCTGTCCTTTGCCATATTCCATAAGCTTTCTAATGGTTCTTCCATTATTGCCGTTATGGTCTCTATCCATCTAGCTGCTAGTCTGCCTCTTCTGCATTTTCCCTGGACTCTTCCTAGCATTAAGCATCTTCTTCAGAGAATTAGTCCTCCTGATGATGTGTCCAGAATATGCTAATCTAAATCAAGTCATTTGGCTTTCCAAAGACCACTTTGGATTAATTTGCTCCAAAATTCATTTGTTTGTTTTTTGGGCAGTCCATGGTATTTGGGTAAGTCTTCTACAATACCACATTTCCAAAGAATCAATATTCTTTCTATCCTGTTTTCTTCACTGTCCAGCTTTCAGATCCATACATTGCCACTGGAAATACTTCGGAGTTGACAACTGGTATTTTTGTGGCAATAGGTACTTCAGCACATTTCATGACTTTTTCTAGGCTCTTCATAGCAAGTCTTCCTAACATTAATCTTTGGTGTATTTCTTGGTCTACCAGTGCTTAAAACAGTATTTGGCATGTTGTAAGTGCTTAACAAATATCATAATAATTATTATTATTATTTACTTTTCTGTGCCTCGGCTACCTCATCTGTGAAATGGGGATTTAATACCATGACCCCCCCCACCCCCATGGGAAATGAGTTTTGTCCAACCTGATTACCTTATATCTACCCAGTGCTTTGTGCCTGGCACATAATAAGCACTTAAGCACCATTTTAAAAACAAAAATAACACATTCATTGTTTTCTTGACTAGGGATCGTTTGACAGTTGTTTTAAGGCCCATGGGAATTTCCGGCTAAAAGGAAAAAAACAGCTGAATTTGTTTTCACTTTATCATGGAAGTGAAGTTTGCTGACAAATCGCACTGTAGACTTTTTACTAGGGCTGTGAGTTGCTATGGAATTCCAACAACTTTAACCGGAAAGGTTCAAGAGGTTGGTGTCAAGAGTGGTAGAAAACAAGTTTGACCTATCTTAAAAGTAAGGGTTCCCTGTTCCAAATGTCTGTTTGATTTTGGAAATGAGGGCTCCAAAGACAACTTTAAAAATAGATGATCTGTGTAATAGGGGTTATAACCGTACAATAGCCCATGTGCTGTTTTCTCTTCCTTAAGAGTACACAGTTAGCCATGTGACATCTCTCAGTGTCATCAGTGTGTTCAAAGTTGGAGCTCAGTACATGAGCGCCTATTGAAAACCCAGCTGTTAGGTCAGAGTTTTAAGGTCACCAGTTTTGAGACAACAGTATAAGCCTTATAAAAAGCATATCTTCTCCAAGAAGCCTTCTCTCACTAAGCTCTTATTTCCTTTTTTCCCACTCCCTTCTTTGTCACCCTTGCACCCTTATTCACCCCATCCCTCATCCCCACAGTACTTATGTACCTATCCATCATTTATTTATTTACATTAGTGTCTCTCTCCCCTTCTAGGCTTTAAGCTCTTTGTGGGCAGGGAATCCGTCTACCAACTCTGCTGTGTTGTACCCTCCCAATTGTTCAGTATATTCAGTAAGCTCTCGATGAATAAGTTTGATTGATTGAAGTTTGGGTAGTAAAATACAATGAAACATCATTATAATATATTTCACCAGATCACATTTAAAAAAAAACCCTAACAACTACAGCCTCCTTAGAACGTGCTGTCAAGAATTTTCACGTTGCCTTCAAGCAACAGAGTAAAAATCACAGTATTTATGAATTTCCAGGTGACATGGAAGGCAAAGGAAATCACAGTCAGCTGTGGGGTATTTCCGTAGAAGGCTAGTTAGCCTGGAAGTGAGAGCATTGATCCAGAGAGCGTAGGCAAACATGGATGGGAGAGAAGTCTTCAAAAAGGTGGAAACTTCACTCAGGTAATTTTATTTTGTCTTGAAAGGGAAATAAACACATATTTTTCTTTAAAGCAGGGCAAAGTCTACTCAAAAGTGTTCCTCATTACTTTTAAGAGGTGATCGGCCCCAATTTAGACATTGGCTCTTGTTCAAGCTACATGGTTTAGTCAGTGAAGGATGATAGCCTGGGCCTGCTTCATCTCAGGGTGCAGGGTAAGGTGAACCCAACACTCTCAAAGTTATGTTACCTTTCCTTTGCCCAACTACAACCCCTGTTTGGAAAAGAGGAAGATATTCAGGCTTCTTTCCCTTCACTGCGCCATCAGGAAGTAGGTTCTGCTAGTGTTTCTTAGAACACTCAGGTAATGGCCTTCTCCATCCTATAATTTGATTGATTTGGATCTCTCTCAGAGGAGCAGTCTTTTTAGGGGAGTTTGCGGCTGGTCGGTGTCCACCTTGTACAGCAGCTGGTTGGGGAAGAAAGAATTTGGCTATTTACCGTTATTTCAGTGTGATTTAAATGGCTACAGTCATTCATTTTATGTAGGATTCTGCTCGTCTAACTTTGGGGAAAAAAAGTCCTATGGTGATGGAAAAACTCAATAATTTGGAATACATATGTTGGTGGAGGTGAAGCAAAACTTCCAGGCATAACAAAGTTTAACTGAATATCTAAACTTCTTTTCTATGTTCTCATTTCTGCTCTGTTCTTTGTTGACTTTGCCTTACATCAGCCTTCTACACTTTGTTTTAAGTAATAAGGTGGCATTTACTGTAAACTTAGTTTACAAAATCTCTATATTGGTTCTAACTTGTGAGTTGGAAATCTTTGGCTCTGTTGGGCAAAAACAAATCAAGCAGTGTCTGTTGACTTTTAGCTAGAATTTATTTTTCACTGGGGTTCTACCTATTTAAAGCATACGAATAGTCCAAGACAATCCAGATGAGTTACAAAATTGTTCTAACTGAAAGATAATATTAGATATTTAAATATAATTTTAGTGTTTAAGTGCTTACTATGTGTTAATCAGTATTCTAAGGGCTGGGGTAGGGCAGAGCACAGGCCTAGGAGTCAGAAGGTCATGGATTCTAATGCAGACTGCTACTTGTCTGCTGTGTGACACTGGGCAAGTCACTTCACTTCTCTGTGCTTCAGTTACCTCATCGGTAAAATGGAGATTGGGCCTCCAATGAGAAAGGGACTGTTTCCAACTTGATTTGCTTGTATCCGCCCCTGTGCTTAGTATAGTGCCTGACACATAGTAAGTGCTTAACAAATACTATTATTATTACCATTATTTTACAGTTTAATCATGTCAGAGTATCTGTCCCACATGGGGGGGGGGGGTCACAGTTAAAGGAAGAGGGGAGAACTGGCATTGAGTCTCCATTTTACAGAGGAGGAAACTAAGGCACAGAGAAGTTAAGTGACTTGTCTAAGGTCACACAGCAAGCATCTAGAAGAGTTCAGGATAATAATAATAATATTGGTATTTGTTAAGCGCTTACTATGTGCAGAGCACTGTTCTAAGCACAGGATTAGAACTCACGTTCTCTTCCCCAGGTTTTATTGGTCCTTATAATCTTAGAGGGGTTCAGAAACTACCATTTTTAGTCTCCATTTCACAGCTGCAGGGTCTGATCTGTTTCCCTTGAGCCGAACGTTGAAGTACAGCATTCTCCATTCTCTGTCCACTGTCGTCTTCCTTCCATAGCAGGGCGCAGAGCTTCATTCATTCATTCATTCATTCGTATTTATTGAGGACTTACTGTGTGCAGAGCACTGTACTGAGTGCTTGGAAAGTTCAATTCGAGATTGCAACCAGGGGGATTTTTCTCACCTATGTAGAAGGCTGTGACTAACAAAAAAGTCAATCCTTGCTGAGAACAGCATTGGTTTGAAGGGACCATGAAAAACTCCCCTTTTCCCAGTTGGTGACACTGGGAATATAGGGGAATATTATCCTTTCCACTTAAAAGGGAATTTTAGATACACAAAATTTTCTGTCTCTGGTTTAACAGGAATGCAACTGGTTGCAGGAAGTTGGTTTTAATCTCAACTCTGAGGTAGCTGAGCCCAGTAGCAGGTTTATATTTATTTTTATTTAGCATACAATCTGTTTTAGCTTTTTCCTCTCAACACTGTGCATTATTACACTTTTTAGTCATTTTCATGAGCTACCCTAGAGTGCTTAAGAGGAAGATCGGGGTATTTCAATCCCTTTGTTTCAAATTTGATTTGTGTTCAGTAGCTTCTCAATTCAGTTCCATCAGCACATTTTAATACACAACAGCTGTTCCTCCAGTTGGGTTCATTTGCACTCATTAAAAACCAGAGGCCAGGCCTGGTTCCTTCTTAAAAAGTCATCTCATTTTCTCCTATTTGACATGTTGTTGTCTTGAGGTCTTACCTTTATGTTTTTCAGCAGTTTCCTTCAGCCAAATATAAGCAGCATCAATTACTCTCTAGGGCAATACAACTCTGATGGGGTGGGTGGAATGGGGAGGGGCGGGTGAGAAGAATGGACGACAGCAGGCTACCTAAGCAACTCTTTTTATTTAGGAAGTTGAATGCTGCACCACAAGCTGGAAAGACAGAATAGACAGTCTAAACATATGGTGGAGAATGAGTTTGTTGTGGGCAGGGAATGTCACTGTATTATACACAGTAAGCGCTCAACAAATACGATTGAATGAATGGTCTCAAACTTTGCAGCATAGCAGTGTGGTCTACTGGGAGTAAGAGGACCTGGGTTCTAATTCTGGCTCTGCCACTTGTCTGTCATGTGACCTTGGGCCAGTCACTTAACTTCTCTGTGCTTTGGTTGCTTCGGCTATAAAATGGAGATTAAGAACTGGGAGACCCATATGGGACACTGTGTCCAACCTGATTAGCTTGTATCTACCCCAGTGCTCTGTACAGTGCCTGGCATCCTGTTCACAAGGAACAGGATGTCAAGGAACAGGTTTTATGTAGGACAAATGTGATAGAATGGCACAGACTGGCTTTTGCCCCCTTTACTCCACAGAAATGGCTTACTTTGGGGTCACCGATGACTTTTATTGCCAAATCCAATGGCACTACTCGTTGGCAGGGAATGTGTCTGTTTATTGCTGTATTGTGCTCTCCAAAGTGCTTAGTACAGTGCTCTGCACACAGCAATCGCTCAAATACAGTTGAATGAATACTCCAATCGTAATCTTCTTTGTCCTTTCTGCTGTCTTCAACGCTGTGGAACATCCTTTATCCTGGAAACTTTATCTAACTTCGGCTTCACCGACAATGTCCTCTTAGGGTTTTTCTTCTATCTCTCTGACCACTCTTTCTCAGTCTCTTAATTGTGGTAACTACGGTATTTAAGTGCTTACTATGTGTCAAGCACTGTTCCAAGTGCTGGGGGAGATACGAAGTAATTATGTTGGACACCGTCTCTGCACCAAATGGAATTCACAGTATATGTAGGAGGTAGAACAGGGATTGAATCTCTATTTTACAGATGAGGTAACCGAGGCACAGAGAAGTTGAGTGAGTTGTTTAAGGTCACACTGCAGTTAAGTGGTGGAGCTGGAATTTGAACCTAGATTCTCTGATTCCAAGGCCTGTGCCCTTTCCACTAGGCCCCACTACTTCTCTTTCTCTTTTCCTCCCACTCTCTATTTGTGGTCCTGCCTCAAGGTTTAGTTCTGGATCCCCTTCTTTCTCCATCTACACCCACTCCCTTGGGGAACTCATTTGCTCCCATGGCTTCAACTGCCATCTCTACAGGTACAATTCCAAATCTACCTTTCCAGCCCTGACCTCTCTCTTCTACAGTCTTGCATTTCCTCCTGCCTTTAGGATCTCTTTCCTTGCATGTCCAGCTGACACCTCAAACTTCACATGTCCAAAACAGGCCTCATCTTCATTCCCAAATCCAACTCCTGACTCTATCACTGGACAGTGTCACCATCCCCTCTCTCTCGCAAGCCCATAACCTTAATGTTACCCTCAATTCAACTTGTTAGTTCAACCTACAACATCTGTTGCCTTTAATATGGATCATTCAATCGTATTTATTGAGCATTTACTGTGTGCAGATCACTTTACTAAGCACTTGGGAGAGTTCACTATTATCAGTAAAAAAGAGTTGGTGGACACATTCCCTGCCCATAGCCCGATTACAATCTAAAAGGAACCTACTATCGAAACTACTAGTACACTTATCCAAGCACTCCCTTATCCTCTGCTCCCCCACCCCTCCCCACCGCCCCGACTGGTTCCCTTTGCTCTACCCTCCTCCCCCTCCACAGCACTTGTGTATATATGTATATATTTAAAATTCTATTTATTTATATTAATGATACGTGTATATTTATAATTCTTTTTATTTATATTGATGCTATTGATGCCTTTTTAATTGTTTCGATGCCTATCTCCCCCCTTCTAGACTGTGAGCCCGTTGTGGGCAGGGATTATCTCTGTTGCCAAATTGCACTTTCCAAGCGCTTAGTACAGTGCTCTGCAGGGAGTAAGTGCTCAATAAATACAACTGAATGAATGGATGAAAGCACTCATTTCCCACCGTCATCAAGCCTTCTCGCTAATCTCCCTGCATCCTGTTTCTCTCCCTTTCTGCCCAGGTAATTTTTCTGAAATATCATTCAATCCATATTTCCCTACTCCTCAAAAACCTCTAGTGGTTGCTCATCCATCTACATAACAAATAATGATTAAAATGAATAATAATAGTATTTGTTAAGCACTTATGTGTCAAGCACTTTTCTTAAGTTAGGGGTAGATACAAGTTAACCAGAAACTCCTTACCATCTACTTTAAGGTACTCTCCCTCCCTCCTACCTCACTTTGGTGATCTCCCATCATGATTTAATCTGCACACTTTGCTCCTCTAACGCCAAAGTCCTAACAGTGATTCGATGTCATCTATCTCACCACTGACCCTTTTCCCAAATCCTCTCTCTGGCTTGGAAATCAATCAATCAGTGGTAGTGAATGCTTACTATATGTCAAGCTCTGTACTAAGTGCTTGGGAAAGCATAATACAACAGGTAGCAGATACATTCCCTGTCCACAACAAGCTTAGAGTCTAGATGGGGAGACAGATATTAATAAATAATTTATAATATCTAATTGTAATATTATCACTAATAATGATAATGTGGTTTTTAAGTGCTTACTATGTGCCAGGCACTGTGCTGAGGTGGATACACAAATTAGGTTGGGCTCGGTCCCTGTCCCATAGGAGGCTCCGAGGCTCAATCTCCATTTTACAGATGAGGTAACTGAGGCCCAGAGAAATGAAGTGGTCACACAGCAGACAAGTGGTGGAGCCGGAATTAGAACCCATGACCTTCTGACTCCCAGGCCCGTGCTCTATCCACTACATCATGCTGCTTCTCCCACTTATTGAGTGCCTTTAAAATCAATGGTCAGGAGTTTCTGTTTGATATAGAGGGAAATGGGCAATAACTGGGCATCAGAGTATAGCGTATTGTGGGCAGGGAATGTGACTGTTATATTCTCCAAAGAGTTTAGTGCTGTGCACACAGTAAACACTCAATACAATTGACTGATTCAAGTATGGACTGGAGAGGGGAAAGATGGCATCCCAGCTCTTGGGACCTTAATCTCCCTAGTAAAATGGCCAATGGAATCATTGGATGTGGGCTGGTTTCGGACTGGTATCTGGGGCCCATTTTGCCCCAGCTTGTTATAGACAGACTCTAATTAGAGGAATTGGGGTTTAGGACTCTAATTTCCAGGCCAGCCTAGTGATCTATTTGTAATTCTCTAATACCTCAGTTCTTCAGGGTTTTTTTAAAGAGTATTTAGTGGGTTGCTACAAAACAACAGAATCTATCAGCATTATTTTTAATTCAATCAGTGGTATTTATTGAGCAGTAACTATATGCTGAGCACTGTCCTAAGTGCTTGGTTACGTACAGTGCAACAGAGTAGAATGTGACCAGAGGGTATGAGCCCCATGTGGGTCAGGGACTGTGTCCCACCTGAATGACTTGTATCTACCCCAGTGCTTAGAACAGTGTTTGATACATAGTGCTTAACAAATACCATAAAGAGAGTTGGTAGACATTATCCAGGTGCACAAATGGCTTAGAGGGGAAACAGCCATTAAAATAGATTAAAGATAGTGGGAAGTGTAGAGTAGTTCTCTGGAATGGAAGCCAGGCTCATTAAGAACATCTTTATTATATTAGAAGAATGGACAGCAGTGGAATATTGCTAAAACTGGAAACTTATCTATTGTCAAGTGAAATTTCTCAGTGGATCTTCAGAGAGTAGGGAAGAAATAGGGAGAACTTTTGTGATTCAGATCAGCCTCAAAACTGAAAGTTCATTGTGGGCAGGGAACATTTCTACTACCTCTTTTATATTGTACTCTCTCAAACACTTAGTACAGTGCTCTGCATGCAGTTAGCACTCAAATATGAATGATATCTATAAATTATATATTATAAATTATTGATGTTGATGTCTGTTTCTGCTGCTAGACTGTATGCTCACTGTGGCCAGGGAATGTGTCTACCAACTATGTTGTATTGTACTATCCCAAGTACTTAGTACAGTGCTTTGCACACAGTGAATGCTCAATAAATACCATTGATGATGATGATGAAGACATTCCTAGCACCGAGAACTTGAGGGTGGTTTGATGCACAGTGTGGCTCAGTAGAAAGAGCATGGGCTTGGGAGTCAGAGGTCATGGGATCGAATTCTGGTTCTGCCACTTGTCAGCTGTGTGACTGTGGGCAAGTCACTTAACCTCTCTGTGTTCCTCAGTTACCTCATCTGTAAAATGGGGATTAAGACTGTGAGCCTCACGTGGGACAACCTGATTACCCTCTATCTACCCCAGCGCTTAGAACAGTGTTCTGCACATAGTAAGCACTTAACAAATACCAACATTATTAAGAAGCAGCATGGCTCAGTGGAAAGAGCCCGGGCTTGGGAGTCAGAGGTCATGGGTTCAAATTCCGACTCTGCCACTTGTCAGCTGTGTGACTGTGGGCAAGTCACTTAACTTCTCTGTGCCTCAGTTACCTCATCTGTAAAATGGGGATTAACTGTGAGCCTCACGTGGGACAACCTGATTAGGACAACCTGATTACCCTGTATCTACCCCAGCGCTTAGAACAGTGCTCTGCTCATGGTAAGCGCTTAACAAATACCAACATTATTATTATTAGTATTATTATCAGCCTGTCTCCCTATCTTTTTTCTTCCTTCTTTCTTCCTCTTTCCTTCACTCCCAACTAGGTCATGCCAATCGGTCACTTGGTTCTACTTCTTCAGGACTGTGACAGAGCCATGATAGTAGTGTGCATGTGAACCAGGACTGTGGTTGGCAATGTTGGAAGAGCTGTGTGGGAACATGTTCAAAAAGTTGTAACTACTACAAACAGAAATATTTGTAGTTCTGTCAGACTCTCAACCTGGTAAACTCTAGCAAGGATTCAACACAGGGCTTCCAACTTTTCAAGGTGAAACAATAAGGAAATTAACAATAATCCAGCAAGGTGGTGATGAGAACTTCAACCAGGAGGTGGTTGAAGATGGAGAAGAAGTGGAAGTGGAAAAATTGTAGGAGTTGGCAAAATTGAGAGCGAATACTGGAGGTAAACTGAGAGATATCAACGGTGATTGTAAGATTTTTACTACTGGGACGTGGAGGATGGCTGGGTTGTCAACAGTGATGGAAAAAGTGAGTGGAGAAGGTTTGAAAGGGAAGATGAAAAGTTCAAGCTGCGTTATCGGGAACAACGTGCACAGAATTGGAACAGGTGAGTACCCCAGGACAAGTTTTTTTAATACTCAGTTTTGCAAATAAAGGCGATGGTCCATCACAATATAATTTCCTGTGTAAAAATGACTAATGATGATGTTTGTTAAGAGCTGCTTTCTGTGCTGGGCTAGGTACAAGATAATCAGATTGAACACGGATTGGGAAATTTTGGATTGAATTTACTGGGCTGTTTTGGGGAGGTGAAGTGGAGAAAGTAATGAGGCTTTTTGTGACCATCGATCTTCCATCCAACCATCCATCCTCTTGTACATCCTGGATACTGTGGAGGGACTTACTACAGTGTTATGTGCACAGTGAGTGCTCAATAACTACTACTGATTGTGATTCTGTCATATTTTTCTGTCAGCCTTTTGCTCATACCCTTCCTCCAGCTGAGAATTCCCTCCCCAATTCATATCTGGCAAACACTGATCTCCCCCTTCTTCAAAACCCTACTAAAATCAATTCTCCTCCAAGAAGCCTTCCCTGACTAATCATGGTATTTAAGTGATTACTATGTGTCAAACACAATATTAAGTGCTCGGATGGTTTCATACGAATTAGGTTGGACAGAGTCCCTGTCCCTCATGGGGCTCACAGTATTCCTATTTTACTGATGAGGTAACTGTGGCACAGAGAAGTGAGGTGACTTGCCCAAGGTCACACAGCAGACAAGTGGTGGAGCCAGGAATAGAACCCACGTTCTTCTGATTCCCAGGTCTGGGTTCTATCCATTAACCAACACTGCTTCTGTCTTCTCTACATCTTAATCTGTTGAATTCACTGTTGGCAAGAGCACAGATCATATCAGAAGAATGAGATTCAGAATCTTATTTAATGAAGGGAGCTCTCTTTAGAATCATTATGGTATTTATTAAGTGTCTACTCTCTGGCAAAGCACAGTGCTAGACACTTGGGTAGATATAAGATAATCAGATCAGAATAATGTTTTTTCATACCTAAATGGTCATATAATGCACTCAGTTTTAAGATGAAGAAGCAGCATGACCTAATAGAAAGAGCATGAGCCTCGGAGTCTAGTCCCAGCTCTGCCAATTGCTGTGTGACCTTGGGCAAGTCATTTAACTTTTCTGTGCCTCAGTTCTCCTGTTCGCCCTCCTACGTGGACTATGAGCCCACATGGGACAGGGATCATGTCCAACCTGGTAAACCTGTACCTACCCAGGGTATAGAACAGTGTTTGACACCTAGTAAGTGCTTAACAAAAACAATAAATAAAAAAAATTCCCGAGTTGGAAAGGACCTTGAGGTCTCCTTCTTGTCTTCAGGAAGGTCTTTTCTTAAACCATCTATTCTTTTACTGTCCTTGATATTCTGTTCAATTATATAACAATTGTTAAAAGTTCACATTCAAAGTAGAGGTTCAGAAGCAATGTGCCTAGTGGGTAGAGCCAAGGGCCTAGGAGTCAGAAGGACCTGGGTTCCAAACCAGGCTCTGCCACTTGTCTGCAGTATGACCTTGGGTAAGTCATTTAACTTCTCTGTGCCTCTGTTATTTGAAAAATGGGGATTGACTGTGATCCCCCCGAGGGACATATACTGTGTCCAACCTGATTAACTTGTATCTATTAATAACGATGACATTTGTTAAGCGCTTACTATGTGCAAAGCACTGTTCTAAGTGCTGGGGGGGATACAAGGAGTTCAGGTTGTCCCATATGGGACTCACAGTCTTAATCCCCATTTTACAGATGAGGTAACTGAGGCACAAAGAAGTTAAGTGTCTTGCCCAAAGTCACACAGCTGACAAGTGGCAGAGTTGGGATTAGAACCCATGACCTCTGACTCCCAAGCCCTTGCTCTTTCCACCGAGCCACACTGCTTCTGCCATTCGGTTTGCTGCCGGGGGTTTTGTGTTTTTTTAAAAAAAATTCCCCTGCGTTACAACACTTAGTACAGTTCCTGGCACATAGTAAACACTTAAGATATACCATTTAAAAAAAATATTGTTGGCTTTCCAAGAACACGCCACTGCCACAGAAGGCATTTTGCCATCCTATTTTGGTCCACCTGATCTAGCAATGAAATGAATCAGAAGTGCTACTCCAAAAGCGTGGAAACTACTGACTCTACAAAAAGATTCCATCTTGAAAGAAAATTACATCCTTCAGAGTATGGGTTTGCAGTCCTGCTTGAAAGCACAAACTTTCATTTGTGTTTGACCCACGAGGTCAAATTCCCATAGAACAATTCTTTTCAATGGATACGTTTTAAGGTAAGAAAGTAGATCAGGTAAGTACGATATTGATTTAGTGCTTCATCAATGAGACAGAAGTAAAATTTATAATCTGGTAATTCGATCGTATTCATTCATTCCTTTGTATTTATTGAGCTCTGACTGTGAGCAGAGAACTGTACTAAGTGCTTGGGGAAAGTACAATACAACAAAAAACAGTCATATTCCCTACCTAGCAGGAGTTAACAGTCTACAGTGGGGGAGACAGACAACAATACAAATAAATAAAATTCCAGATATGAACATCCTGAGTAGCAATTTCACAAAGTGAATATGGAAGTTTTCTTAGACATCTAGAGGATTCCTAAATTCTAATTTCTGTTGGCCACTCTACGGTTGAATGAGAGATTGCTAATGTCTTCTAAAAGATTGCAAAACGTGACTAGCAGGCTAGGTAAATGTTTCTGACTAAACCCTCAGGCAATTCTTATTTTTCCCCTTTAAAAATGATAATTTTTATTTCCATTGATTTTTTTTCCCTAAGTTCAATTTTAATTTGTGTAAATCTGAAGATTTAACCGAAGGCACAGAGGAGTTTGCACAGCTTTGATATTTTATCTAATGATATCGTCCAACTCTAAAACTAAGTTTTTGCTTTTCTGCAATATTTATTTCATTTAAAGGAAAAAAAATTGAAATAGTTTAAGGAATGGATAAACCTACCTGTACAGTAGTTCTGCCTTTGTAGGTAAGACTGATTTTCCAATCTCTTATTGCTCCTGGATTTCCCCAGATATTTGATGATCTCGGGTGAGTCCCTGCTAAACTGCCCTTTAAATGAAACTTTGGATTTATACCCTGCCTTGAAAAATGTACTCGGTAGCAAAAAAGAAAACTATTTCAGAGTGTTTTGTTCTTTTAAGACCTGTGTCTGCCCATGGCAGTCTCTCTAAGCATTTCTTTTGAAGTTTCTCTTGCTAGAATTCAACTCCAGGAATCAAATCCATTATAAGGAGGGAGGCAAAAAATGGAAGAGACACCTTAAATTAATGCTGCAATAAAATGGTCAAAGTAAATACATACATCTTGGGTTTTAAAAAGAAAGAAACAAAAGCTTATTGGTTTATATTTTGCCATATAGATAAGAGGAGAAAGACATCCTGTTCAAAACAGCCTCATCAAACTGAACTTCGAGAGAGCTCTTTTGTTCAACTGAATAGTTGACACATTCTTTTTGTCAGCAAACCAGATTGGTTTGATAAGTTAAAAGGGGATTTATAAAAGCAGGAGAAATTGAATCTGAAGCTGGAGAAATGTGTAGTAGTAAAGTCTAATGTGGCTTACTGGGGAGAAGATGGTTGCATTAATATTTGCCGGGATGCCATGAGGACAATTGGACTTGATGGACAGAGATCCTCCTCCTTGGCAATCTCAGATCTATCAAGTCCTCCTCCCCTGATGGAGCTGTCTGGCCTCCTTTCTATCAACAGGGGATCAAGGAGGGAAGAAAAAGTGTCAAAGTGAGTGATATCGCTCTTGAAAGCAGAAAACTTCAAAGTAGATAATATTTGGCCTTTGGAGGAACTTGATCAAACCTGCAAAGAATTTACAGGAAAACTAAGGTCTGATTTCTTTCTTTCTCTTTTTATTTAACAGTTTATTTTTCCTATGCAATTCTCCCTCCCCCGGTTCTGCCACCATACCCCTCTGCCGCTGGTAGCCTAACTGATTGCAAATACTGGGTTTTTCCCCCCCTCCCTTCCCTGGGGTTTTATCTTGTCTTCACTCCACATCAGAAGTGGCCTCTGCAGTCCTTTCACTTTCCTTTCTGTTTTCATATCTTGGAGTTCTGCCCAATCCCTGTCTCATTCCAAGTTTTTGTTTTTTTTTCTGCTTGCTTTTTTTCCTGCTTTCTTCATCAGTATTTTTTTTTTAATGGCATTTTTAAAGCACTTACTATGCGCCAGACACTGCACTAAGCTCCAGGGTAGATACAAGACAGGTTGGACACAGATTTCCATCCCCATTTTACAGATAAGGTAGCTGAGGCACAGAGAAGTGAGGTGATTTGCCCAAGGTCACACAGCAGACAAGTAGCAAAGCTGGGGTTAGAACCCAGGTCCTTCTGGCTCCCAGGCTTATGCTCTATCCACTAGGCCATGTTGCTTCACACTCCTAATTAATGACTGTTTTTACCCGTCTTCTATTCCCTCTGCCTTCAGGGATCAGGACATTATAGGCTCCCTTTCTTGGGGCTGGAGATGATAGCTCGCTGTGGACAAGTAGTATAAGTGTATCTGTTTATTGTTATACTGTACTCTCCCAAGTGCTTAATACAGTGCTTTGCACACCGTAAGTGCACAATAAATACAATTGAATTGATACTGCTCTATTTCAGGGCAGGCAGTCTCTGACATCAAGATCATCATCAGTGACATCATCATCATCATCATTAGAGAAGCAGCGTGGCTCAGTGGAAAGAGCATGGGCTTTGGAGTCAGAGGTCATGGGTTCGAATCCCGGCTCGGCCACTTGTCAGCTGTGTGACTTTGGGCAAGTCACTTAACTTCTCGGTGCCTCAGTTACCTCATCTGTAAATGGGGATTAAGACTGTGAGCCCCACGTGGGACAACCTGATTCCCCTGTGTCTACCCCAGCGCTTAGAACAGTGCTTGGCACACAGTAAGCGCTTAACAAATACCAACATTATTATTATTATTATTATCAGTGGTGTTTATTAAGCACTGACTGTAGGCAGAGCACTGCTCTAAGCACTTGGGAGAGTACAATATAACAGTTAGTAGACGTAATCCTGCCCACATGAGCTTACAGTCTAGAAGATGGAGTTTATCTTTCTGATAGGTTAGTAGCCCTAAGAATCGACAGCTTATCGTGGCAGGAGAGTTTGTGTTCGCCGATGAAGCTTAGATCTACGCCATATAGGGCTACCCATAATGGAAAGGTCCAAGCCAAAGCGTCAGACAAAGTTGATTCACCTGAGCTGGGCAGTAGAGGCTTGGGAAACAGTCAAAGGCGGATGATGAAGTGATTAAAAAGTTGATCAAAGACAACGACAGAGACTCAAGTTTTTACTTTGCGGAAGAAGGCAATGGTAAACCACTTCCTTTCTTTACCAAGAAAACTCTATGGATGCACATATCAGAATGACTTTATGACAGAAGATAGGACGTACTGAAGAGGGTTTGTCCCTGAGCCACTGTGGGTTGGAAACGACTCGATGGCATCTGAAGAAATGAAGGGGGTAATAACGTTTTTCTCAGGTTACTAAGTGACAGTTTTGCACAAGATGAGAGACTCCTCCTCACTTATGTCCCTCTCCATGTTGGACTAACAGAGGTTCATTCTGCTTCTGATGCCTTTTTAAGCCATCCGTTTGCCACACGGCATCAGATGGCAGGGCAGTATCTACAACAATTAACTCTTTCATCTCCCAATAGTGTGGTCTTTGTTCAGCGTTTACTGTGGGTCAAGCCCCGTTCTAAGCAGTGGGTAGATAAGAGATCATCGGGTTGAATACAGACCCTGTCCCATATGGGCTCTAATAAGGAGGTATCAAATCCTCATTTTACAGGTGAGGAAACTGAGCCATGGAGTTGAGTAACTTGCCCAAGCTTATCCGACAAGCGAGTGGTGAAGTCGGGATTAGAACCAAGGTCCTCATGATTCCCAGGACTGTGCTCTTTCCAGGAGACAATACTGCTTCTCACCAGCAATGAGGCAAGACTTAGCAAAACTGGGTGGCTCATGTTCCACCTTCCCCCATCTCTCAAGCCTGTAGCCTTGGCATTACCCTTCCCTCCTCCCTCTCTTCCAATGGATCACTAAATCCTCCACCGCTGTTGGCAAACCATTCCTCTCCTCACCGAGTAGAAACGCCGGACCATTGACTTTAAGGCCCTCTGTCTCTCTCCCCTCTTGGGGTCGCAGCTAGAGAGTTTCCAGTCCTCTAACCAGTCTCGGCTATGAGAGGGAGAACCAAGCAGAGGCCTACCCGTTCTATTCCTAGCTTGGGCAGTGGCTAGTGAGTGGAAGGCCATCTGCTACAAGTCAAAATTCACCCATTCTGGTCAGCGGCGGCACGGGAGAGACTCGAGGGAGGAGACTCGAATTTACTGCGTGGAAGGAGGCAGTGGTAAACCACTTCTGGATTTTTACCAAGAAAACTGTATGGATCAACTACCAGAAGGATTGCAGATGGAGAGCGGGGCTTTCTGGGAGAGACGTGTCCGTGGTGTCGCTATGGGTCGGAAACGACTCGACGGCACGACACAGAACACGTCAGCTCTCTCCCTCCTAATTGTTCTCACTCTCCTCCCCCAGCACCCCAGCTTTCACAATTTGTTCCTTTCGAGATAACCAACTCTCTTTGGTCTGTTCCCACATCTGACTACTTGCTCACATCCTCTCCAGGCTGAGACTTCCTCCCTCTTCACACCTGACAGACTTCTGCTCTCACTATATTCAAGACCCTTCTGAAATCACATATACTCCAAGAAATTTGGAATCCCCCACCTTATATCCCTGCACTTTAAAGCGGTCAATCACTTTGCCCCCTCCTACCTCACCTCGCTACACTCCTACTACAACCCGGCTTGCACACTTTGCTCCTCTGATGCTAAAACCTTCTCACTGTACCTTGATCTCATCGACCTCACTGATGAGCTCTCGCCCACGTCCTGCTTCTGGACTAGAATGCTCTCCCTCCTCAAATTCCATAGATAATTACTCTCCCCACCTATAAAGCCTTATTGAAGGCACATCTCCTCCGAGAGACCTTTCCTGACTAAGCCCTCTTTCTTCTTCTCCCATTCCTTCAAGTCATCTTGATGTGCCCCCTTTATTTACCTTCCCTCCCAGCCTCACAGCACTTATGTGAATATTTGTAATTTATTTATATTAATGTCTGTCTCCCCTTCTAGGCTGTAAGCTTGTTGTGGGCAGGGAATGTGTCTCTTTATTGTTTCATTGTACTCCTCCAAGCACTTAATCCAGTGCTCCTTACACAGTAAGCGCTCGGTAAATACGACGGACTGACTTTAGTTCTTCCACACCTCGTAAGCACCTGGCTACTCACCCTCTTCAACCCTCCCCCACCCTGACAGAGCTCTTATTGGTCAATCCCGGTATTGAGTACAATACAGTGGAAGCAGTGTGGCCTAGTGGAAAGAGCGTGGGAGTCAGAGGACTCGGGTTCTAATCCCAGCTCTGCCCGTTGCCCGCTGTGTGACCTTAGGTAAGTCACTTCTTCTCTAGGCCTCAGTTTCCTCATCTGTAAAATAGAGATTCAATACCTGCTCTCCCTCTGACTTAGACTGTGAGCCTGGTGAGGGAAAGGGATTGTGTCCGATCTGATTAACCTGTATCTACCCCAGTGCTAAGAACGGCGCTTGGAGCGCAGTAAACGCTCAACAAATACAATTCCTCTTGCGGCCACTTTTCCCTGATGGCTTTAATGGTAGCAAGAGCCTGGAAGCCCAGGGGTTTTAGTGGAGCTTCCGGGACCACTGCTTTCTGGTGGAGGCGGTGATCACCTCGGCAGCTGGCTTGCCTGAACTGGCCTCCCTTGGACCATGGGTAAATGGAATTTCAACACAGCCAGAAATGTGAAGTTCTCTAGGCATCTCATGCCTACCCTCCTGCCAGGGTCAGAATCTCTGCCCTGGTGGAAGTGGCGGTTAATGTTGTCAGGGGCGAGGAGTCCTTTCCTACCTCTCCGGCTACTAGTACCAAAGTCCTCATGATTCCCAGGACTGTGTTCTTTTCATCTTAGAAGCACTGTGAATAGCGGAGAGACAATGCAGGCCTGGGAGTCAAAGGGCCTGGCTTCCAATCCCAATCCCACTTGCCTGCTGAGTGACCTTGGGCAAGTTGCTTAACTTCTCTGTACCTCCATTTTCTCATCTCTAGAGAAGCAGCATCTATAGAGAAGCAGCGTGGCTCAGTGGAAAGAGCCCGGGCTTGGGAGCCAGAGGTCATAGGTTCAAATCCCGGCTCTGCCACCTGTCAGCTGTGTGACTGTGGGCAAGTCATTTTACTTCTCTGTGCCTCAGTTCCCTCATCTGTAAAATGGGGATGAAGACTGTGAGCCTCACGTGGGACAACCTGATGACTCTGTATCTCCCTCAGCGCTTAGAGCAGTGCTCTGCATGTAAGCGCTTAACAAATACCAATATTATCTCTAAAATGGAGGTTGAATACCTGCTCGTCCTCCTATTAGATTGGGAGCTCCATGTAGGCTATTTCTGGACTTATTCTCTTGTACCTACCCCAGTGCTTAGTACCAGGGCGTGGCATTTAATAAATTCCATTATTATTGTTAATAATAATTATAGTTATCATTACTTACGGGATTTAAGCCCTCACTATGTGCCAGGCACTGTACTGAGCACTGGGGTAGATACAAGCTAATTAGTCTCTGGCCGGTCATTCTCGGTCTCCTTCGCTGGCGCCTCCTCCCCCTCCCATCCTTTAACTGTTGGAGTTCCTCAAGGGTCAGTTCTTGGCCCTCTTCTATTCTCCATTTACACTCACTCCCTCGGTGAACTCATTCACTCTCATGGCTTTGACTACCACCTCTACGCAGATGACACGCAGATCTACATCTCCGCCCCTGTCCTCTCCCCCTCCCTTCAGGCTCGCATCTCCTCCCGCCTCCAGGATGTCTCCACCTGGATGTCGGCCCGCCACCTAAAACTCAACATGAGCAAGACTGAGCTCCTCATCTGAGCTCCCAAACCCGGTCCTCTCCCGGACTTCCCTATCACCGTGGATGGCACGACCATCCTTCCCGTCTCTCGGGCCCGCGATCTCGGTGTCATCCTTGACTCGTCTCTCTCGTTCACCCCACACATCCTATCCGTTACCGAGACCTGCCGGTCTCACCTCTACGATATCGCCAAGATCCTTCCTTTTCTCTCCACCCAAACGGCTACCTTACTGCTACAGGCTCTCGTTATATCCCGGCTAGACTACTGTGTCAGCCTTCTCTCTGATCTCCCTTCCTTCTCTCTCGCCCCGCTCCGGTCTATTCTTCACTCCGCTGCCCGGCTCATCTTCCCGCAGAAACGATCTGGGCATGTCACTCCCCTTCTTAAACAACTCCAGTGGTTGCCTATCTACCTCTGCTCCGAACAAAAACTCCTCACTCTAGGCTTCAAGACTCTACATCACCTTGCCCCTTCCTCCCTCTCCTCCCTTCTCTCTTTCTACCGCCCACCCCGCACGCTCCGCTCCTCTGCCGCCCACCTCCTCACCGTCCCTCGGTCTCGCCCGTCCCGCCGTCGACCCCCGGGCCACGTCCTCCCGCGGTCCCGGAATGCTCTCCCTCCTCACCTCCGCCAAACTGATTCTCTTCCCCTCTTCAAAACCTTACTTAAAACTCACCTCCTCCAAGAGGCCTTCCCAGACTGAGCTCCTCTTCCCCCTCCATCTCCCTCTGCTCCTCCTCCTCTCCCTTCCCATCCCCTCAGCACTGTACTCGTCTGCTCAACGGTATATATTTTCATTACCCTATTTATTTTGTTAATGAAATGTACATCGCCTCGATTCTATTTAGTTGTTTTTACTCGATGTTCTTCCCCTTGACTCTATTTATTGCCATTGTTCTCGTCTGTCCGTCTCCCCCGATTAGACCGTAAGCCCGTCAAACGGCAGGGACTGTCTCTATCTGTTGCCGACTTGTTCATTCCAAGCGCTTAGTACAGTGCTCTGCACATAGCGCTCAATAAATACTAGTGAATTAATGAATGAATGAATAGTCCCCCAAGGGGCTCAAAGTGTTAATTCTCATTTTACAGGTGAGGGAACCGAGACACAGAGAAGCAAAGGGACTTCCCCATGGTCACACGGCAGACAAGTGACAGATCCAGGCTTGGAACCCAGATCCTTCTGACTCCCAGCCCCATGCTCTTTCCACTAGACCACACTAGTAGTTGTTGTCGTTGTTCTCATGATGATGATTATTAGCCTTTTGGGTGATGGGATGGAGCTCACCAGTTTGTAATTTTTCCAACCTAAATTAAGACGTCTGGACCCCGTAACTGAAATATAATTCGTGCATCTTCCTGAGGAGGAATGATTTGATACTTGGAAAAGTTAAAAGGAGAAAAAGGACTTTTTTGGCTCTTTCAGCTCGGATTCACAGAAGCTGTGGTTATTAGCTGCCAACCTCAACATGATGAAAGCCAAAGCAGCCTCTACTTTACTCATGAAATGGAAAATGTGGCAGATTCATAGTCTTCCAAAACAATTTTCACAAATCTCTAGTTAATCTGCAAGCACAACTTTTTAAGGCCAACATATTTGTCTTTCTGCCAGAGGCATACACACAGTCTTTTCAGTCTCATTTACTGACACTGGTTAACTAAGATTAATTTATGTGTTTTGGCAAGTCAAAATCCCATATAATATTGAACAGGTGAGCTTTACTGAAAAAACACTATGAACTAATTACTAAAGGGGGGGGGAAGAATATAAATTATCACCCCCAAGAAATGTCATAACTCAGTGTAACTTAGAGGTGGATTCATTCAAGATCGCTTTGCTTGAAGATTCATGATTTGAGCAAGGCTGTATGCAAGGAATGTCTGACACTTCTGCTTGGTAACCAAATTGACATCTGGGGGTGTGTCTTCAGGACTCAAAATGAATGGCCTGAAAAACCCTCTAGACTCTAAGGTCCTTGTGGGCAGGAAACATTCATTCATTCAATCGTATTTATTGAGCTCTTACTATGTGCATAGCACTGTACTAAGCCTTTGGGAAGTACAATTCGGCAACAGATAGCGACCCAACCCAACAACGGGCTCACAATCTAGAAGGGGGAGACAGACAACAAAACAGACACACAGGCATCAGTAGCATCAAAATAGATAAACAGAACCATAGATAAATGTACATCATGAATAAAATAGAGCAATAAATATGTATAAATATACGCAAGTGTGGTGGGGAGGGGAAGGGGATAGAGCAGAGGGAGGGAGTAGAGGCAATGGTGAGGGGAGGAGGAGCAGAGGGAAAGAGAGGGCTCAGTCTGGGAAGGCCTCCTGAAGGAGGTGAGCTTTGAGGAGGGGAAGGAAGGTATTTTGGCAGATGTGAGGAGGGAGGGCGTTCCAGGTCAGTGGAAGGACGTGGGCCAGGGGTCGACGGCGGGACAGGGGAGAACGAGGCACTGTGAGGAGGTGAGCGGCAGCAGAGGAGCGGAGTGTGCAAGGTGGGCTGTAGAAGGAGAGAAGGGAGGTGAGGTAGGAGGGGACAACGGGATGGACAGCTCTGAAGTTAAGAGTGAGGAGTTTTTGCTTGATTCGAAGGTTGATAGGCAACCACTGGAGGTTTTTGAGGAGAGGCGTGACATGCCCACAGCCTTTCATTAGAAAGATAATCCGGGCAGCGGGGTCAAGTATAAATTGGAGGTGGGAGAGACAGGAGGATGGGAGATCAGAGAGAGGAGGCTGATGCAATAATCCAGTCGGGATGTTTTGAGAGACTGTACCAGCAAGGTAGCAGTTTGGGTGGAAAGGAAGGGGCAGATCTTGGCGATGTGATGTTACATGTCTACCAACTCTCATCTACTGTACTTTCCTAACTACTTAGTACAGTGCTCTGCACCCAGTATGTGCTTAATGAATACCAGTTAATGATTGAAATCGACAATTAAAATAATAATAATGACACAAGTGCTTACTATGTGCCAACTACTGTTCTAAGTACTAGTGGAGGATACAAGATAATCAGGTTGTTCATTCATTCAGTAGTATTTATTGAGCAATTATTATGTGCAGAACACAGTACTAAGAGCTTGGAATGTACAAATCGGTAACAGATAGAGACGGCCCCTGCCCTTTGACGGGCTTATGGTCTAATCGGGGGAGACAGACAAAAACAATAACAATAAATAGAATCAAGGGGTTGAACATCTCATTAAAACAATAGCAACTAAACAGAATCAAGGTGATGTACATCTCATAAACAAAATAAATAGGGTAATGAAAATATATACAGTTGAGCAGACAAGCACAGTGCCGAGGGGAGGGGAAGGGAGAGGGGGAGGAGCAGAGGGAAAGGGGGGAAAGGAGGGTTTAGCTGAGGGGGGGTAGAGAGGGAGCAGAGGGAAAAGGGGAAGCTCAGTCTGGGAAGGCCTCTTGGAGGAGGTGACTCTAAGTAGGGTTTTGAAGAGGGGAAGAGAATTAGTTTGGCAGAAGTGAGGAGGGAGGGCATTCCAGGAACATGGGCGGACGTGACCCAGGGGTTGATGGCGGGATAGGCGAGGACGGGGGACGGTGAGGAGGTGGGCGGCAGAGGAGCGGAGCGTGCGGGGTGGGCAGTGGAAAGAGAGAAGGGAGGAGAGGTAGGAGGGGACAAGGGGATGGAGAACCTCAAAGCCTAGAGTGAGAAGTTTTTGTTTTGTGCGGAGGTTGATAGGCAACCACTGGAGGTTTTTAAGAAGGGAAGTGACAGGCCCAGAGCGTTTCTGCAGGAAGATGAGCCGGGCAGCGGAGTGAAGAATAGACTGGAGTGGGGAGAGAGAGGAGGAAGGGAGATAAGAGAGCAGGCTGAGAGCAGGCTGACGCAGTAGTCTAGCCGGGATATAACGAGAGCCCATAGCAGTAAGGTAGCCGTTTGGGTGGAGAGGAAAGGGCAGTTCTTGGCGATACTGTAAAGGTGAGACCGGCAGGTTTCGGTGACGGATCGGATGTGTGGGGTGAACGAGAGAGCCGAGTCAAAGATGACACCGAGGTTGCGGGCCCGAGAGATGGGAAGGATGGTCATACCATCCACGGTGATAGGGAAGTCAGGGAGAGGACAGGGCTTGGGAGGAGAGATGAGGAGCTCAGTTTTGGCCATGTTGAGTTTTAGGTGGTGGGCAGACATCCAGGTAGAAATGTCCCAGGCAGGAGGAGATACGAGTCTGAAGGGAGGGGGAGAGGACGGGCAGAGATGTAGATCTGTGTGTCATCTGCGTAGAGATGGTAGTCAAAGCCATAAGAGCGAATGAGTTCACCGAGGGAGTGAGTGAGTGAGTGTAAATGGAGAACAGAAGAGGGCCAAGAACTGACCCTTGAGGAACCCCAACAGTTAGAGGATGGGAAGGGGAGGAGGAGCCTGTGAAAGAGACCGAGAGTGACCGGCCAGAGAGATAAGAGGAGAACTGGGAGAGGACGGAGTCCGTGAAGCCAAGGTGAGATAAGGTATGGAAGAGAAGGGGATGGTCAACATCGTCAACGGGTTGTCCCGCATGGGGCTCACAGTCTTGATCCCCATTTTACAGATGAGATATCTGAGGCACAGAGAAGTTAAGTGACTTGCCCAAAGTCAGCTGACAAGTGGCGGAGTCAGGATTAGAACCATGGCCTCTGACTCCCAAGTCCTTGCTCTTTCCACGGAGCCACGCTGCTTCTAACTTAATTTCATTAAGGGCAGGGATCGTATCTGCTAATTCTATTGGTTTATACTCTCCCAAGTGCTTAGTACAGGGATCTGCACAGAGTAATTGCTCAACAAATACCACTGATTGATTAAGCAAATGATTTCCAGCACATGGAATACTGAGGCCATTTAATTCATTTCTTGCCCTCTTTCTTCTGCCAGCCTCCCCTCTGTTCTGTCTCTCCGATGTCTTCAGTGGAAAGTGCTAGAGAACTGAAACCTCACCTCCTTCAGGAGGCCTTCCCAGACACAGTCCCCCTTTTCCTCTCCTCCTCCTTCCCTTCCCATCACCCCTACACTCTCTCTCTGCTCTACCCTCTCCCTATTCCACAGCACTTGTGTATTTATGTATGTATTTATTATTTATTTCATTTATGACGTGTATATAGAGAAGCAGCGTGGCTCAGTGGAAAGAGCCCGGGCTTGGGAGTCAGAGGTCATGGGTTCAAATTCTGGCTCTACCACTTGGCAGCTGTGTGACTGTGGGCAAGTCACTTCATTTCTCTGTGCCTCAGTTACCTCATCTGGAAAATGGGGATGAAGACTGTGAGCCTCACGTGGGACAATCTGATTACCCTGTATCTACCCCAGCACTTAGAACAGTGCTCTGCACATAGTAAGCGCTTAACAAATACCAACATTTTTATTTACATTGATGCTATTGATACCTGTTTACTTGAGAAGCAGCGTGGCTCAGTGGAAAGAGCCCGGGCTTTGGAGTCAGAGGTCATGGGTTCGAATCCTGGCTCGGCCACTTGTCAGCTGTGTGACTGTGGGCAAATCACTTATCTTCTCTGTGCCTCAGTTCCCTCATCTGTAAAATGGGGATTAAGACTGTGAGCCCCACGTGGGACAACCTGATTCCCCTATGTCTACCCCAGCGCTTAGAACAGTGCTCGGCACATAGTAAGCGCTTAACAAATACCAACATTATTATTATTCTTATTATTATTGTTTTGTTTTGTTTTGTTGTCTTTCTCCCCCCTTCTAGACTATGAGTCCGTTGTTTGGTAGGGATTGTCTCTATTTGTTGTTGAATTGTACTTTCCAAGCTCTTAGTACAGTACTCTGAACACAGTAAGCACTCAGTAAATACAGTTGAATGAATGAATGAGCCGGAGCAAGACCTATGCTCTCTTTTAATCCTTTTCCTGAATCTGGATTAAAACCCTCCATGAGTTTGGCTCAGTTTGCAGATCACTTACTAGAATTGGGTCAACTTGTGCTCTGGGGTCAGAGAAAACATAACTAGGCTTACAACCCAGCTAGCCATTTCAGCCTGGGGAGAGGAGGGTGCAGGGATAATAACTGTTATATTTATTTGTTAAGCGCTTACAGTGTGCCAAGCACTGTTCTAAGCACTGGGGGACATACAACCTAATCAGGTTGGGCACAGTCCCTATCCCACACGGGGCTCAAAGTCTTAATCTCTATTTTACAGATGAGGGAACTGAGGCCCAGAAGAGTGTGGTGACATGTCCAAGGTCACACAACAGACATGTGGTGGACTAGGGGTTAGAACTCATGTCCTCTGACTCCCAGGCCTGGGCTCTATCCACTAGCCTACGTTGCTTCTGCAGACCTTCTCACGCTAAGCCCTCATTTCCTCTGCTCCCTCTCCTTTTTGTGTCACCAGTGCACTTTTTTTAAGGTATTTGTCAAGCACTTACTATGTGCCAGGCACTGTACTAAGTGCTGGGGGAGATATGTGGGACACAGTCCCACGTGGTG
Source organism: Ornithorhynchus anatinus (assembly GCF_004115215.2). Taxonomy (NCBI): domain Eukaryota; kingdom Metazoa; phylum Chordata; class Mammalia; order Monotremata; family Ornithorhynchidae; genus Ornithorhynchus; species Ornithorhynchus anatinus. The sequence continues at coordinate 133,839,660 of NC_041729.1, read as the reverse complement.
CTCAGAATTTTAATCCCTAATTTACTGATGAAGTAACTGAGGCATAGAGAAGTTAAGCGACTTGCCCAAGGACACCAAGCAGACAAGAGGCAGCGCTGGGATTAGAACCCAGGTCCTTCTGACTCCCTATAAGCGCTATTCACCCCACCCTCAGCCCTTTTAAATATATATATATATATATCTATCTATATATATATATATCTGTAACATTAGAATATCTGTCTCCCCTTCTAGTCCGCAAACTCCTTGTGAGCAGGAAACGGGTCTACCAACTTTGTTTTATTGTACTCTCCCGAGTTCTTTGTATGGTCTCTGCACATAGTAAGTGATCAATAAATGCCACTGATTTATTGATTGATTTGGTACCTCTGAGACACAAATTGGGGACTTGAGGTAGGTACTAGGATTCCATCTGGGTCTCTCTCTCTTTCCCTCTCATCATATTTTTTAGTCTGGCTCTCTGTGAAAGTTTCTCTGGTTTCTTACCACCTGATGCTTGAGCTGGTCCCTCTCTTATCCGGACCTCTCTAAACATGTTTAAGGGGAGAGGTCATTCCAGTTCTCTGACAAGTGTCCAATCAGGGCTCAAAAAAACCCTGTGCACCTATGGTCTGCTTATTATTGTGGAGGTTTTTTTTGATAAGAACTCACTATTCATTCAATAGTATTTATTGAGCGCTTAATATGTGCAGAGCACTGTACTAAGCATTTGGAATGCACAATTTGGCAACAGATAGAGACAATCCTTGCCCAATAACAGGCTCACAGTCACTATATGCCAAGCACTGATCTAAGTGCTGAGGTAGATAGGAGGTAATCGGATCAGATAAAGCCCCGTCCCATATGAGGCTTGCAGTCTAAAGGAGACCTTCTCATCCCCATTTTACAGTGTAGGCTTAGAGAAGTCAAGTGACTTAACCAAGGACTCACAGCAGATAAGTAGCGGAGCTGGGATTAAAACCTAGGACCCCTGAGTCCCAAGTCGGTGCTCTTTCACCTAATCAATGGTATTTATTGAGTAGTTGCTATGTGCAGAGCACCGTATGAAAAGTTAGGGAGAGGACAATAAAATGGAGTAGATATTCACGATCCCTACGCTTAAAACATTTGGGCTGCTTTCTCTTTGAAGCCTGAGGCTCTCAGGGCTTGGCCCTTCTAAAAGCTCTTTCCCCTTTCATTCCACGCACAGGGAAAATTGTTACCTGTGGAATGAGTTAAAGCCAAGAAGGGACATCTGAAAAAGAGGGGCAACTAATGGGATGACAAGAGATGGGAGACAACAGACAGACACGCAAGTATGAGTATTGGTGAGTAGAGGATGAAATCTCTTTCCATTATGAAATTTTGTAGGTGAATTTAGGTATTAAATCTAGGTATGATTTGGTTTTGTAGTAATGTATTGATGGAATGATTCTGAAATGCTAAAAAACTAAAATGCTTTTAGGGAAGCAGCATGGTTCAGTGGAAAGAGCCTGGGCTTCGGAGTCAGAGGCCATGGGTTCGACTCCCGGCTCTGCCACTTGTCAGCTGGGTGACTGTGGGCGAGTCACTTCACTTCTCTGGGCCTCAGTTACCTCATCTGGAAAATGGGGATGAAGACTGTGAAGCCTCACGTGGGACAACCTGATGACCCTGTATCTCCCCCAGTGCTTAGAACAGTGCTCTGCACATAGTAAGCGCTTAACAAATACCAACATTATTATTAAATGCTTCTGATACTGTTTTTTTCCTTTTCCTGCCATCAGTGAGTATAACACAATAGAAATCATATTTGCCATAGTTTTAAAAAAAACTATGATGTATCTGATAAAATATGGTGCTGTTAATGAAGAAATCCAGCTCAACAGTGTTTGAAGTTGGTTACAACAATTCCCGTTTCTTTGTTTCCAAGAAGACCTGGGATGTTTAGAGAACATCAGGCAAAAGTGAATTTTGACGGCTATGTTTGGAGATTGTATTTGAATGTCAAGCAGTTGAATTATTCCAGTCTGCACGCATCCCTTTTGTATAATTTAGTCTATCATTGGCTCGGGCCAAATAGACGTGCTTCCTGGTTGTGTTTTTCCTGTATGTCGGTAGTTCTGAACTTTTAGACTAAACTATTTTACTTTACTTTGATGGACCGTCCACCCAGTTTCAACATTCAAATATGGGACCTTTTTCCCTATTAGAATTAAGGAGAAAGAAGAAATAAGGGGGAAAAAATTAATGCAACTGGCTAAAAAATTAAGTATTTTTTTTCAACCCAAAAGACAGAAAATCTGTGCAATATGATCATAATATTATGGGGCATAACATTTCAGCATTTATTTTTTGTCACCCAGTCTGGATTCGGCATATCTAGAATTCTGGATCTTGGCTGAGATCAGTGTTTGATAGGGACAGCAGACCGGCCAATGTACCCACCTAATTCAGCTGCAAAACACTTGGGGATTCCTCAGATACCTGCGTCCAGTCAGTCGTATTTGAGGGCTTAACGTTTGCAGAGCATTCATTCATTCAATCGTATTTATTGAGCTCTTACTGTGTGCAGAGCACCGTACTGAGCGCTTGAGAGAGTACAGTAGAACAGAGTTCGTAGACATGTTTCCTGCCCACAGTGAGCTTACGGTCTAGAAGAGAGAGAAAGAAGACCCATTTATGTGGAGCTGGGGATGGAAGCACGTGATTCTATTTTTTTTTTTTTATGGTATTTTTTAAGCACTTAACTGTTGTAAGCAGGCACTGTTGTAAGCACTAGGGTAGATATAAGGTAATCAGGTTGGACACAGTCCATGTTCCACATGAGGCTCGTAGTCTTAATCCCCATATTTCACATGGGGTAAATCAAGTACAGATAAGCTGTGACTTGTCCAAGGTCACACAAAGACAAGAGGTGGAGCTGGGATTAGAACCCAAGTCTTTGTGATTCCCAGGCTCATACTCTATCCACTAGGCTATGCTGCTTCAAATGTTCTTGAGTCATACATGACTCTTCCTCTTTTTTCATGGTATTTGTCAAGCTCTTACTATGTACCAGGCATTGTACTAAGCGCTGGGATAGATAGAATGTAATCAGGTTGGACACAGTCCATGTCCCACATGGGGCTCACAGTCTGAATCGTCTACACTTGCTGCCTAGAATTCCTTAACTCCAACTCTTTCCTGGACCCCCTCCAATCTGGCTTCTGTCCCCTCCACTCTACCGAGACTGCTCTCTCAAAGGTCACCCATGACCTCCTTCTTGCCAAATCCAACAGCTCCTACTCTACCCTAATCCTCCTTGACCTCTCAGCTGCCTTTGACATGGTAGACCATCCCCTTCTCCTCCACACCTTATCTCACCTTGGCTTCACGGACTCTGTCCTCTCCCGGTTCTCCTCTTATCCTTCTGGCCGTTCATTCTCATTCTCCTTCATGGGCTTCTCCTCCCCCTCCCATCCTCTAACTCTTGGAGTTCCTCAAGGGTCAGTTCTTGGCCCTCTTCTGTTCTCCATCTACACTCATTCCCTCGGTGAACTCATTCACTCCCACGACTTCAACTATCATCTCTATGCAGATGACACACAGATCTATATCTCTGCCCCGTCCTCTCCCCCTCCCTTCAAACTCGTATCTCCTCTTGCCTCCAAGACGTCTCCACCCGGATGTCTGCCCGCCACCTAAAACTCAACATGGCCAAAACTGAGCTCCTCATCTTCCCTCCCAAGCCCTGTCCTCTTCCTGACTTCCTTATCGCCGTGGACGGTACGACGGCACGGTACGCTCTGGGCATGTCACTCCCCTTCTTAAAAACCTCCGGTGGTTGCCTATCGACCTCCGCACTGAACAAAAATTTCTCACTCTAGGCTTCAAGGCTCTCCATCACCTTGCCCCCTCCTACCTCTCCTCCCTTCTCTACTTCTACTGCCCATGCCGCACGCTCTGCTCCTCTGCCGCCCACCTCCTCACTGTCCCCCGTTCTCGCCTATCCCGCCGTCGACACCTGGCCCACGTCCTCCTGCTGTCCTGGAATGCCCTCCCTCCTCACCTCTGCCACACTAACTCTCTTCCCCTCTTCAAAGCCCTACTGAGAGCTTACCTCCTCCAAGAGGCCTTCCCAGACTAAGCTTCCCCTTTTCCCTCTGCTCCCTTTGCTGCCTCTCTGCCCCCCCCCCCCACCTCCCTTCAGCTAAGCCCCCGTTTACCCCCCTTTCCCTCTGCTCCTCCCCCTCTCCCTTTCCGTCCCCTCAGCACTGTGTTCATCTGCTCATTTCTATATATTCTTATTACCCTATTTATTTTGCTAATGAGATGTACATCCCCTTGATTCTATTTATTGCTATTGTTTTTGTCTGTCTCCCCCGATTAGACTGTAAGCACGTCAATGGGCATGGATTGTCTCTATCTGTTACCAAATTGTACATTCCAAGCGGTTAGTACAGTGCTCTGTACATAGTAAGCACTCAATAAATACTATTGAATGAATGAATCCCCATTTTACAGATGAGGTAACTGGGGCCTAGTGAAGTGACTTGCCCAAGATCACATTGACAAGTGGCAGAGCTGGAATTAGAACCCGGGTCCTTTATTCATTGGGCCATGTGGCTTCTCAATAATTTCTCAGTAATATCGTACAATATAAAAGGCACACTCCCTGCCCACAGTGAGCTTACAGTCTAGAGGGGGAGCCAGACATTAATATAAATGAATAAATTCCAGATTGTCTACATAGTGCTTGGCCTTCCACCACATTTTCCTTACCCCTTTCTATTATCTTCTGCTCTCCTCCTCTACCCTCTTCTAATCAGTGGTATTTATCGAATGCTTAATGTGTGCTCTGCACACATTAAGCACTTGGGAGATTACACTATAACAAAGTTGGTAGACATGCTCTCTCCCCACAACAGTTTACAGTATAGAGGGGGAGACAGATAATATAAATTACAGATATGCTTATAGTACTGTGGGGCGGAGGATGGGGTGAAATTCAAACGCCAGATGAACGGAAAGGTGACACAGAAGGGAGAGGGAGTAGAGGAAATAAGAGTTCAGTCCGAGAAGGCCTCTTGAAGGTGATGGGATTTTCATAAGGCTTTGAAGGTGGGGAGAGTGGTGATCTGTCGGGTGTGAAGGGGGAGGGAGTTAAGAGGCCAGAAGCAAGAAGTGGGAGGGAGCGGCGGTGAAATAGAAGAGATGGAGGTACAGGAAGGAGGTTGGCATTAGATGAGTGGGTGGGGGGAGTGAGCCATGTCGTAGAAGAAAACAGTGAGGTAAGATTGGAATGGGCAAAGTGATTGGGTGCTTTGAAGCCAATGGTAAGGAGTTTCTATTTAATGTAGCGGTGGATGGGAAACCCCTTGAAGTTCTCAAGCAGTGTGAAAACATGGTTTTGTGGAAAAACTGATCGGCGCACCACCGAAGTAAGGACTAGAGTGGGGAGAGACAGGAGGTGGGGAAGTCAGCAAGGAGGCTGATGCCGTAATCAAGGTGGGATAGGATAAGTGAGAAACAGTATGGTTTAGTAGGTAGAGCACAGGCTTGGGATTCAGAGGGACACGGGTTCTAATCCTATGCTATCACTTGTCTGTTGTTTGATATTGGGCTTAACCTCTTAACATTTCAGTTCTCTGTGCCTCAGTTACTGCATCTGTAAAATGGGGATGGAGACTGTGAGCCCCATCGTGACCCAGAGTGTTAGTTTGTATCAACCCCAGCACTTACTACAGAGCCTGGCCCATGGTAATCACTTAATAAGTACCATAAAAAAGTGCTTGGGTAAAAGCGATAGCAGTTTGGATGGAGAGGAAAGATAATATTTTAGCGCTGTTGTGAAGTTAAAACTAATACGATTTGCCGAGAGATTGAATTTATGGGATGAATGAGACAGGGGAATTGAAGCCGTGTCGCTTAGTGGAAAGAGCCCGGGCTTGGGTATCAGAAGTTGTGGGTTCTAGTCCTGACCCTGCCACTTGTCGGCTGTGTGACTTTGGACAAGTCACTTAACTTTTCTGTTAAATGGGGATTAATACTGTGAGCCCCTCGTGGGACAACCTAATAACCTTGTATCTACTCCAGCTCTTAGAACAGTGCTTGGCACATTGTAAATGCTTAACAAATATCATCATCATTAGTGACCTTAGAATAATTTCTATGGAGTGGAGGGTGTGGAAACCAGATTGGAGGGGGTGTAGAAGAGAATTAGAGGAGAGGAAGTTGCGGGACTGGGTGTAGGCAACTCATTCGAGGAGGAGGGACCAGGGAAGTGAGGGAGTTTGAGTTCGGGTGGCGTTGAGTACGTCGATTGTGCATCAAGAGAAGGTAGTGTGGACAGGAAGGCAAAGTGGGGCGTGATGACTTTGAAAATTGGAAGCGGTCAAAAAATCAGAGGTCTCTGGGGACATGGACAGATTTGCAGGGAGGACAGCGTGAGAGAGCAGGCAACTTGTGGTCAGAGAGAGGGATTTCAGTTGTGAGGGTAGAGATTTCACAGTGACTAGATATGATGAAATTGAGTGTGTGTACAAGTGGGTGGGTGAGTTGGGGTGGAGTAGGAGGTCCGTGGAGGTGAGGCATGATGGGAACTGAGCAGAGGAAGGACTGTGGGGATATTGAAGTCCCAGAGGATCAATCTAGGGATGGAGAAAGAGCAGGGGAATGTGAGAAAGCGGTCAAATGGTTCAGAAAGTTGGAAAAAGGGTCTGGGAGGCTGTAGATGGACTTGACTAGTAACTGGAGTGGGCAGATGATATGGATGTCAAAGAAAGAGAAAACGATGGGGGAAGTGAAAGTGGCACTGAGAAACGAGAAGGATTCCTCCTCCTCTTCCTCCTTTCCCATTGAATCTTGGGGAGTGGGAGATGTTGTTGTGAAAAGCAGTGTGGCTTAGTGGAAAGAACACGGGCTTGGGAGTCAGAGGATGTGGGTTCTAATCCCGCCTCCACCATTCGTGTGCTGTGTGACCTTGGGGAAGTCACCTCTCTGTGGCTCAGCAACCTCATCTGTAAAATGAGGATTAAAAGTGTGAGCCCCACGTGGGACAATCTGATTACCCTGTATCTACCCCAGCACTTAGAACAGTGCTTGGCACATAGTAAGTGCTTAACAAATGCCATAACTATTATTATTATTACGTTGCCCTCTGGAGAGATTGACAGGGGAAACCCTGTCATTCGGGGAGAGCCAGGTTTCAGTAGTGATGTGGAAAAGTAGTGACTGAGTCAGGAACAGGTCAAGGGTGAAGGGAAAATTTCCCATGATGGAGCAGGGGTTCCACAGGCCTTACTCGGCTGAGACTATGGAGGAGAGGAGAGAGGTTTGGAGGTGGGGGTGGGGGTAGTGTGTGCTTTGCACCTAGTAAGTGCTAAATAAATATAGCTTTTATAATTATCCTAGATATTGGTGTTGATTGAAAACGTCTCATTTCAATATTTACAATGTTGTTCTTAATCAAAACTGTTGATTGCTTCCTCTCCACCAACACCTGCTCATCCTCAAAAAGCCAACACAACTGGTGGAAAGCTCCTAATTTGGGAGGTTATGTTTGCCAAACTATTCTCAGATGGACTAACCTAGTTGCATTATCATCAAATCACCAACATAAAACATTTATTAAGAGCCCTCCTTTCACTTCTAGATATTTGATGAGATTCTCTTTGCCTTCTGCTGGGAGTTTAAATAATAATAATAACGATGGTATTTCTTAAGCGCTTACTAAGCGCTGGGATGCATACAAGCAAATTGGGTTGGGACACAGTCCCTGTCCCACATAGGGCTCACAATCTCAATCCCCATTTTACAGATGAGGGAACTGAGGTCCAGAGAAGTTAAGTGACTTGCCCAAGGTCACACAGCAGACAAGTGGGGGAGCCAGGATTAGAACCCATGACCTGATTCACAGGCCCGTGTTCTAACCACTATTCCACACTGCTTCCACTGTGTCATGCTGCTTTCATCCCAAGGCAGTCAGTACTGAGGGAGACGAACATGCGAAGGCAGACCAAAATACGCCTAAACTTGTATTTCTAGAGAGAAATCTTCACTGACAATGCCCTACCTTGTAACACAACTCAAAATTTCAGGGAGTGGATTGTTAGAAATTGCACAAGTAGGCCCATATAGCACCATGGGAAGGAGTATCACCTGATAACACGGGCCTGGGAGCCCGAGGACCTGGGTTCTAATTCTAGCTCTGCCACTTGCCTGCTCTGTGACCTTGGGCAAGTCACTTAACTTCTCTGTGCCTCAGTTTCCTCAACTACAAAATGGGGATTCCATACCTATTCTCCCTCCGACTTAGACTGTGAGCCCATTGTGGAACAGGGACTGTATTTGGCTTGATGAACTTGATCAACTTAACCCTAGTGCTTGACGCATAGTAAGCACTTTACAAATACCATGAAAAATAGTTACAAACTGAGAATACTTAATCAAAATCTTTTGTCTTACCACAGGAGTTCCTGTGATAAATATTTAACTGATAAGAACTTCTGCTTTCCATGACGTAGGGACATATCATCGAGGCTGCGATCACAATTATTGGTTCTTTATGTCAATACGATCTTCAAAGGATCAGGGTTTCCTGTAACCCTTTCGTTAGGGTGTGATGAGCAATCAGTCCATCAATTAATCCTATTTATTGAGTGTTTACAGTGTGCAGAACACTGAATTAAGCATCTGGGAGAGTGTGATGTAACAGAGTTTGGAGACACACTCCTTGTCCATAAGGAGTTTACATGAAAGTAAATATTAAATAAGTGGAAGCGTCGTTAGGGGGAAAGTTGTTTCTTTTTACCACTTTTGTGAGGACCTCTGAAGCTCTTATTTACTAAATGCAGTCTTCTTGGGATGTTCCCTGATTTTTTAGACCTTTAACAATATTGAATAGAAACATTTATGGTATTTATGAAGTGCTTTCTGTGCAGTATAGCAGTGGGGTAGTTTACGTGGTGATCAGATGAGGTGCAGCAGTCTTTACCTCTCTTAAGCCTCAAAATCTCTCGCATTCCCATTTTATAGATGAGGAAACTAAGGTCTAGTGATTTGCAGCAGGCTAGAGGTGGAGCTAGGACTTGAGTCTGCTTCTCTTGACTCCCATAATATTAACTCTGGTATCTGTTAAGCGTTTACTCTGTGCCAAGCCCTGCACTAAGTACTGGCATAGACACAAGTTAAACAGGCCAGCACAGTCCCTGTCCCACGTAGGACCACCGGTTTTGGGCCCTTTTCCACTGCACCTCACAAAATAAAAAGGTAGCACAGGGAAATCTTCCTAAGAATTGAAGATGGGATTTACCTCCATTTTTTCCTACCATTTCAGTGTTTGTTTATTTAAGGAGATGTGTCTCCGCTCTCAATAATCTTTCAGAAAACCGAGAAAAGACGCAGATATAAATGATAAAGATGCATAAATATATGTACAGAATGAAGATGTGTACCATGTTAATGCAGTCACTCATCCTATCCTACTTGAATTACCGCATCAGGCTCCTTGCGGGCCTCCCAGTCTCCGGTCTCCAGTGCATACTTCACTGCTGTCCGGATCAGTTTTCTATAAAAATGTTCAGGACATGTTTAACCAGTCCTCAAAAAACTCCAGTGGTTGCCCATCCATCTCCACGTGAAAAATTCCTCACCAGTGGCTTTAAAACAATCACCTTGCCCCCTCCTACTTTACCTTGCTACTCTCCTCCTACAACCCAGCCCGCACACTTCGCTCCTCTAATGCTAATGTTTTCACTATGCCTTAATCTTGTCTATCTCACCACCGACCCCTCGCCCACCTCCTGCCTCTGGCCTGGAACGCCCTCCCTCCTCAAATCCGACAGATAATTACTGTCCCTGCCTTCAAAGCTTCACTGAAGGCACATCTCCTCCAAGAGGCCTTCCCTGACTAAGCTCCCCCTTTCCTCTTCTCCCACTCACTTCTGTGTCACCCTGACTTGTTCCTGTTGTTCATCCCCTCCCTCCCAGTCCCACAACACTTAGGTACACATCTGTAATTTATTTGTATTCATTGTCTGTCTCTCACCGCCTCCAGACTATAAGCTCATTGTGGACAGGGAATATGAATGTGTCTATTTCTGAATTGTACTCTCCCAAGCACTTAGTACAGTAAGCGCTCAATAAACGATTGAAAAAAAAATTCAGTGAAAGAATGAATACCTCACTCATGATGGACATATTGCTCTACTTAGAAACAGAACCAGGCATCATTTCCCTGGGTCTGGTTTGTGTGCAAAGTAAGGGGAATGAACGAGTGTGTGTGTGTGTGTGTGTGTGTGTGTGTGTGTATTTGGGAGCAGAGGTCTCCAAACAGCTGCAGGAATGGAAATCGGGGTAGAGGGAGGCAGGTTTTCAAATAAGCAGGTGGAATGAGCCCTGGATAGAGGAGGGTAGAGTGAGGAGATCTGGGGATGTGGGAGGGCAAATAGAGAAAAAAATGCTACTTAGTTGTCTACCACAAGAAGTTTCTTGCTGCCACAGCTAGTGATGAGACCTCCCCTCCTCTTGGCTCTGCTGAGCGGCTCTTTCATGCACTTAATAATAATGATAATAACTGTGGTATTTGTTAAGCACTTACTGTGTGCTAAGAACCGTAATAATAATAATGTTGGTATTAAGTTCTTACTATGTGCAGAGCACTGTTCTAAGCGCTGGGGGAGATACAGGGTGATCAGGTTGTCCCACGTGAGGCTCACAGTTAATCCCCATTTTCCAGATGAGGTAACTGAGGCACAGAGAAGTGAAGTGACTTGCCCACAGTCACACAGCTGCCAAGTGGCAGAGCCAGGATTCGAACCCATGATCTCTGCCTCTTAAGCCCGGGCTCTTTCCACTGAGCCACGCTGCTTCTCGTACCGAGCACTAAGGTAGATACAAGATGATCAGGTCCCCGATGAGGGTCACAATCTAGAAGGAAGAGCAGGTATTGAGTCTCCATTTTGCGGATGTCAGAACTGAGGTCGAGAGAAATGAAGTGACTTGCCCTAAGTCACACAGAGAAGTGGCAGACTGGGATTCTGATTCCCAGGCCTGTGCTCTTTTCACTAGGCCATGCTCCTTCTTGGCATTTCCTGTTGAGATCTGCTCTCTGGAGGTCCCGGAAGAGGCCGAGACGCAGGAGCGAGTCAGAGTAGAAACCAGCCGCTGCCCCCGCAGCCCCTTGGTTTCCCAGAACTCGTCCCACTGCACAGACACAGACTCTGGAGGAGCAACTAAAGATAGTCATGGCCGCAGGACAAAGGTTTTTGGTTCTTATCTGTTCTGGCTACTCCTTCCCCCTGTTTGGCTCCTGTGTGTGTGTATTGGCCAGTGGGATGGGGGATGGGGCTGTTATTGAGGGCACATGGTGGGATAGTGGGTGCTGAGCTATTCCTGCTACCATTTCATTCATTCAATAGTATTTATTGAGCGCTTACTATGTGCAAAGCACTGTACCGAGCCCTTGGAATGTACAATTCGCAAACAGATAGAGACACTCCCTGCCCACTGACGGGCTTACAGTCTAGTCGGGGGAGACAGACGGACAGAAACAAGACAACTTAATAGCAATAAATAGGATTTCTGCTTCAGTCCTCTACCCAACCCGGGGTGGAGCCGGGCTGACAAATCAGCAGGCGAGCCCTCCGTTGAATCTACTTATCGTAGGCGCGCCCACCTCAAGACAATTCCCCACTGCTGCCCCCAGATCCTGCTCCTGTGGCCGCCGCCACCTGGCCCGGGCACTGCGCGAGCCCTCTGACCTGTCGTTCTGGTACACATCCACGCAGCTGTTCCGCTCTTCCAGCTCTTCCTTCAGCAACTGCAAGTTGGAGTTTACGGAGCTCAGCTCCAGGGCCACCGTCTCCTTGACTTTGTGGTTATTGGTGGCTTTAAAGAGATTCTCCGCTCCGGCTCGCATCCTCATCTCCTTGTTGATCTGCTGATTTCCCTAGCCCCAGGTGAATCTAGGCAGTTCTGTTGGTATATAATCATAGAGAAGCAGCATGGCTTAGTGGAAGGAGCACGGACTTGGGAGTCAGAGGTCATGGGTTCTAGCGTGGCTCAGTGGAAAGAGCCTGGGCTTCGGAGTCAGAGGTCATGAGTTCAACTCCTGGCTCTGCCGCTTGTCAGCTGTGTGACTGTGGGCAAGTCACTTCACTTCTCTGTGCCTCAGTTGCCTCATCTGTAAAATGGGGATTAACTGTGAGCCGCACGTGGGACAACCTGATTATCCTGTATCTACCCCAGTGCTTAGAACAGTGCTCTGCACATAGTAAGTGCTTAACAAATACCAACATTATTATTATTATTATTATTATTATTAATCCTGGCTCTGCCGCTTGTCAGGGCAATTCACTTCACTTCTCTGGGCCTCAGTTCCCTCATCTGTAAAATGGGGATGAAGACTATGAGTCTTACGTGGGACAACCTGGTTACCTTGTATCTACTCCAGCGCTTAGAACAGTGCTTGACACATAGTGCTTAACAATACCAACATTATGTTATTATTAATTAATTCATTAATTCATTCAATAGTATTTACTGAGCACTTACTATGTGCAAAGCACTGTACTAAGCGCTTGGAATGTACAAATCAGCAACAGATAGAGACAGTCCCTGCCCATTGACGGGCTTACAGTCTAATTGGGGGAGACAGACAGACAAAAACAATAGCAATAAATAGAATTAAGGGGATGAACATCTCATGAAAACAATAGCAATAAATAAAATCAAGGGGATGTACATCTCATTAACAAAATAAATTGGGTAATGAAAATATATACAATTGAGCAAACGAGCACAGTGCTGAGGGGAGGGGAAGGGCGAGGGGGAGGAGCAGAGGGAAAGGGGAAAAAGAGGGCTTAGCTGAGGGGAGGTGAAGGGGGGGTAGGGAGGAGCAGAGGGAGCAGAGGGAAAAGGGAAAATGATAATAGAGAAGTCAAATGGCCTTATGGAAAGAGCAAGGGCCTGGGAGTCAGAGGACCTAACTTCTAATCCAGGCTCTGCCACTTGCCTGTTATGTGCTTAGAGAAGCAGCGTGGCTCAGTGGAAAGAGCATGGGCTTTGGAGTCAGAGGTCATGAGTTCGAATCCCAGCTCTGCCACTTGTCAGCTGGGTGACTGTGGGCAAGTCACTTCACTTCTCTGTGCCTCAGTTACCTCATCTGTAAAATGGGGATTAAGACTGTGAGCCCCACGTGGGACATCCTGATTCCCCTGTGTCTACCCCAGCGCTTAGAACAGTGCTCGGCACATAGTAAGCGCTTAATAAATACCAACATTATTATTATGTGCCCTTGGGCAAGATACCTAAATTCTCAGTGCCTCAGTTTCATTATCTCTAAAATGAGAATTAAATACCTGTTTCCCTCCTACTTAGTCTGTGAGTCCCAAGTAGGATGGAGACTGCATTCAACTGATTATCTTGCATCTAACCCAGTGCTTAGTACAATGATTGGCACCTAGCGAGCTCTCTAACAGATACAATTATAGGGGATGCTACTTAAATGTTTACTAGGGGCCAAACTCTAGGATAGATCAGGATAATCAGAATGGACACAGTGCCAGTCCAACATGGGGCTCACAGTATAAGGAGGAGGGAAGATAGGTTTTTAACCCCCATTTTACAGATCAGGAAACTGAGGCTCTGAGAAGTCACACAGCAGGCAAGTGACGGAGCCAAGTTAAGAATCCAGGTCTAAAGACTCCAGTCTTGTGATCTATCCAGTGGCTATGCTGCTTCTTTAGCCTGACACATCCAGTACAGTTTTGCACTAAACAGCATATGCACTTATATTAGTTTTTAAAGCTTTAACCGAATAATCAATCCATCAGTGGTATTGGTTGAGCACTTACTGTGTGCAGAGCATTGTAGTAAGCCCTTGGGAGAGTATTCAATCGTATTTCTTGAGCACTTACTGTGTGCAGAGCACTGTACTAAATGCTTAACACTTTTAACAGATTTGGTAGACGTGTTCCCTGCCTTCGAGGTCATTTTAGAGGGAAGCAACGTTTAGCTAGAGAGTGTTGCTTTGCATTGACGCAGAGCAATGGTGAATTAGGTAGCGGTTGATTGCTAATCAATTAATGGTATTTATTGAGCGCTTACTATGGGCAGAGCCCTTTACTGAGTGCTTGGGAGATTACGATGCCACAGGGTTGGGAGATATGTTCCCTGCCCACGATGAGTGAGGAGACAGACATTAAATAAATTATTTATTTAATAAATAAAGCTGTCGGGTTAAGAAATTCAGGCGAATATCAAGTGCCCAAAGGTAAGCAGCGTGGCTCAGTGGAAAGAGCCTGGGCTTCGGAGTCAGAGGTCACGGGTTCGACTCCCGGCTCTGCCACTTGTCAGCTGTGTGACTGTGGGCAAGTCACTTCACTTCTCTGTGCCTCAGTTACCTCATCTGTAAAATAGGGATGAAGACTGTGAGCCCCACGTGGGACAACCTGATTTCCCTGTATCACCCCCAGCGCGTAGAACAGTGCTGTGCACAAAGTAAGCGCTTAACAGATACCGACATTATTATTTCTGATCAAAGTGCAGAGATGCAGAAGGGAGAGGGACCTGGGGGTAAAGAGGACGTAATTGGGGAAGACCTCTTGGAGGAGATGTAACTTAAATAAGGCTTCGAAGGCGAGGAGAGTGGTATTCTGGTGTTTATGGATGGGGAGGGAGCTCCAGGCTAGGAGGGAAGTTGTGGGATAAGGGTTGGCGGCGAGATCGATGAGATCTTGGCTCAGTGAGTAAGCTTCTACTAGTGAAATAATAATAATAATGTCGGTATTTGTTAAGTGCTTACTATGTGCAGAGCACTGTTCTAAGTGCTGGGGTAGATACAGGGTAATCAGGTTGTCCCACGTGAGGCTCACAGTTATTCCCCATTTTACAGATGAGGTAACTGAAGCACAGAGAAGTTAAGTGACTTGCCCACAGTCACACAGCTGACAAGTGGCAGAGCGGGAATTCGAACCCATGATCTCTGACTCCCAAGCCCGGACTCTTTCCACTGAGCCACGCTGCTTCTCTCGTCAAATGGGTAGACTGGGGTGGAGAAGGAAATCAGTGAGGTGAAGAAGGGTGGGGGCAGATGATTGAATATTTTAAAATCGTCAGGAGAGAGAAGATTGTGACAACAGATGAGAATTGAGAGGAAGATTTCACTGGTCACTTAGATAAGGAAAAACCACGGGCTGGGGATTCAGAGGTCATGGGTTCTAGTCCCAGCTCCGCCACTTGTCCTCTGTGTGACTTTGGGACTTCCTCTAGGAAGTCTTCCCTGACTAACCTCTCTTCTCTCTATTCACCCTTCTCTCAGCAGCACCTATGTGCTTGTCTCTGTGCCCCTTAAACCTCTACCCCCAATCCCACAGAACCTACAAAAACATCTTTATGCTCTGCCGCTTTCTGTATCTGCAATTTATTTTAATGTCTCTCTCACAAGATTGTAAGTTCCTTGAAGGCAGGGATTGCGACTCCTTACTCCGTTGTATTATACTAGAGTAGCAGCGTGGCTCAATGGATAGAGCATGGACCTGGGAGTCATAAGGATCTGGGTTCAAATCCTAGCTCCACCGCTTGTCTGCTGTGTGGCCTTGGGCAAGTCACTTCACTTCTCTGGGCCTCAGTTACCTTATCTGTATAGTGGGGATTGAGAATGTGAATCCCATATGGAACAGGGACTGTGTTCAACCCCAGCACTTAGAACAGTCTTTGGCACATAGTAAGCGCTTAACAAGTATTATTATTCTTATCACTACTCTCCCAAGAGCTTAGTAAAGTGCTCTGTACCCAGAAAACACTCAGATATCATTGATTGACTGAAATGGTTCCGCAATGAGGAGAAATACATGGTTCTCACTGGAGTAGAAAACAGAAAATACCTTCAGGGGCAGAACTCTTTTTTCTGTACCATTTAATCATTTGATATTCACTCCACCCTAGCCCCTGTGTACATCTTATCTTATACTGTTGAGTTGTGTCTGACCCCTAGGAACCCCCTGACCCTCTCCTCTTCTCCTACCTTTCCCTCTGCTCCTCCTCCTCTCCTTTCCCCTCCCCTCAGCACCGTACTCGTCCGCTCAACTGTATATATCTTCATCACCCTATTTATTTTGTTTAATGAAATGTACATCACCCTGATTCTATTTAGTTGCCATTGTTTTTATGAGATGTTCTTCCCCTTGACTCTATTTATTGCCATTGTTCCTGTCTGCCCGTCTCCCCCGATTAGACTGTAAGCCCGTCAAAGGGCAGACTGTCTCTATCTGTTGCCGATTTGTACATTCCAAGCGCTTAGTACAGTGCTCTGCACATAGTAAGCGCTCAATAAGTACTACTGAATGAATGAATGAATGAATACTATGGATACACCTGTCCCAGAAGGCCCCACCTCCATCTGCAATCATTCTGGTAGTGGATCCACAGAGTTTCCTTGGTAAAAATCCAGAAGTGATTTACCAGTGCCGCCTTCCACGCAGTGAACTGGAGTCTCCGCCCGCTACTCTTTCCCGTGCCGCTGCTGTCCGGCATAGGTGAGTTTTGACTTGTAGCAGATGGTCTGCCGCTCGCTAACCACTGGCCAAGCTAGGAATGGAATGGGTAGGCCTCCGCTTGACTCTTCCTCCCTTAGTGGAGACTGGTAGAGGACTGGAAACTCTCCAAGGTACGACCCTGAGGGGAACCCTGTATACGCAGCCGTCATTTATTTTAATGTCCGTCTTCCTCTGTAGACTTGTAAGGCTCTTGAGGGGAGGGAATTTATCTACCGACTCTCTTGCACTTATTTTTTCCAACCGACTCTCTTGTACTGTATTCTTTCCATCAGTCAAGCGTGGCTTAGTGGAAAGAGGACGGGCTCGGGAGTCACAGGTTGTGGGTTCTAATCCCGGCTCTGCCACTTGTCAGCTGTGTGACTTTGGACAAGTCACTTCACTTCTCAGTTCCCTCAACTCTAAAATGGGGATGAAGACTTTGAGCCCCACATGGGACAGCCGGATTACCTTGTATCTACCCAGCGCTTAGAACGGTGCTTGGCCCATAGTAAGTGCTTAACAAATACCAAAATTATTATTATTATTTATTGAGCACTTACTGTGTGCGAAGCAATGTGCTAAACGCTTGGGAGAGTACAATATAATGGTATAACAGACACATTCCATGCCCACAATGAACTTACAGTCTAGAACACCAAGCACTTAGTACAGCGCTCTGCACACAAGAAGCACCCAATATATACGATTGATTAATCTATTGATTGAGTAGCTTGGACAGGGGCTCCTGGGACTGTGGATTGAAGGGGTCTATTCATTATATTCAATTGTATTTATCCCTCATGTTGGGGTCGGGGCTGAGGGTGAGCACCTTTATTGCCAACACACTTGGAATGGAAGGGCCCCGTGGGACAGGACAGAAGCAGGTATTGATACAGCGAGTGCCCAAACTCAAAGAGGCAGATTCAAAATACATTTATTTCATAGATTGTGAGCGCCTTGCAGGACAGGGTCTGTGTCTAATGCCCACCCATGTACTCTTCCCAGTGCTTAGTACAGTGCTCTTCACACAGTAAACACTTGATAAATACTATTCCTATTCATTTGCGATGACTCCCAATTCATTTGCAGACAATTACTCTCCCCTCCTTCAAAGCCTTATTGGAGGCCCAACTACTCCAAGAGGTCTTCCCTGACTAAGCCCTCCTTTCCTCTTCTCCCGCTACCTTTCGTGTCTCCCTGACTTGCTTCCTTTATTCATCCCCCTTCCCCGCTCCACAGCACTTACGTACATATCTCTCATTTTATTGATTTATATTAATGTCTATCTCCCCCTCTAGACTGTAAGCTCGTCGTGGGTAGGGAATGTCTGCTATATTGTTATATTGTTCTCTCCCAAGCGTTTATAACAGTGCTCGGCACACAGTAAGTGCTCAATAAATAAGATTGAATGAATGAATGTACTCTAACCTTTTATGTGCCCCTTTCCCCTCCCATGCTTCTTGCCCCTGGCAATCTTTAAGCATATAAAAGCTGAAGCACTATAACGCTACGTGTGGGCGAGGAATTATGGATGCGTAAATATAGGTCCATCGATCAATAGTATGTGCAGATAAAAGTAAAAGGGAATGGATGGGAGGAAGAAAGGTGGGAGGCTGAGGGAAGAGAGAGCGAAAAAAGAGAAGCTATCTTGGGGTGATATTGAATGAAAGACCTTCTAGTAGGCTCTGGTGAATGAGGTCATGATGGGGAGGGAAATAAATAGTTGGATTCTCTCGTTTGGAGGGAGACTTCAACCTTGTCCCGATAGGAGGCTGGAGATATAATTACTGTATATCCTGTCTCTCCACCCCTTTACACCTTCTGTCCCTTCCCCCCTTTTTTAATAATAATAATAATAAATAATTCTGGTATTTGTTAAGTGCTTATTATTTGTCGACGACTGCTCTAAGCACTGGGGTAGATACAAGATGATCAGGTTGTCCCACGGCGGTTCACAGTTTTAATCCCCATTTTACAGATGAGGTAACTGAAGCACAGAGAAGTTAAGTGGTTTGCCCAAGGTCACACAGCAAACAAGTGGCAGAGCTGGGATTAGAACCCATGTCCTCTGACTCCCAAGCCTGTCCTTTTTCCATTAAGCCACACTGCTTCCCATAGCCACACCGCTTCCCATGGCATTTTGATGGCATTTGTTAAGTGCTTACTGTGTGCCAGGCACTGTACTAAGCACTGGGATAGACAAGAGCACATCGAGTTGGACACAGACCCTATCCCATGTGGGGCTCACTGTCTTAATTCCCATTTACAGGTGGGGGAACTCCGGCACCCAGAAGTAAAATGACTTGTCCAAAGCCACACAGAGCAGACGAGTGGCGGAGCTAAGATTAGAACCCAGGTACTCCTGACTCCCAGGCCCATGCTCTAATAATTGTAATAATAATCATCGTGGTATTTAAATGCTTACTATGTGCCAGGCACTGTAATAAGTGCTGGGGGGGGGGGGGCACAAGCAAATCAAGTTAGATACAGTCCCTGTTCTACACTGGGCTCTTAGTCTTAATCCCCAAAGTGCAGATTGGGAAGCAGTGGAAAGAGCCTGGGCTTGGGAGTCAGAGGTCACGGGTTCGATTCCCGGCTCTGCCACTTGTCAGCTGTGTGACCGTGGGCAAGTCACCTCACTTCTCTGTGCCTCAGTTACATCATCTGGAAGATGGGGATTAACTGTGAGCCTCATGTGGGACAACCTGACGACCCTGTATCTCCCCTAGCGCTTAGAACAGTGCTCGGCACATAGTAAGCACTTAACAAATACCAACATTATTATTATCGTTATTATTATTATTATTATTATAAAGTCACTGAGGTACAAAGAAGTGAAATGACTTGTCTAAGGTCAATCAGCAGACGTAGCGGAGGTGGGATTAGAACCCACGACCTTCGGACTTCCGGGCCCATGCTCTATCCACTAGGCCGTGCTGCTTCTCTCACACTTCTTCTCAAACTCCACCCAGGACAATGGTCCCAGCTAACTACACACTGTTGTTTAGAATGCATTTGGCAAAGGCGGCAGAATGAAACAGTGGTCTCTGTTGAGTGCTGACAGTAAATAAGTGGGAAAGAATAGCATAACAGAATTGGTAGAAAAGATCCCTGACAACAAGGAGCTTACAGTCTATAAGGGTAGATGGACATTAAAGATATGTCTGTAAGCGCTGTGGAGATTTTCAAAGTGAAGAGTGAGCGAGAGAACGGAAGAACTTTAGTTTTTCTTTTTCCCTTTCTACCAATGTTGAAATTTGCCATGAGTCTCCCCCGATTAGACCGTAAACCCGTCAATGGGCAGGGATTGTCTCTATCTGTTGCCGAACTGTACATTCCAAGAGCTTAGTACAAGAGCCCGGGCTTTGGAGTCAGGGGTCATGGGTTCGAATCCTGGCTCGGCCACTTGTCAGCTCTGTGACTGTGGGCAAGTCACTTCACTTCTCTGTGCCTCAGTTCCCTCATCTGTAAAATGGGGATTAAGACTGTGAGCTCCATGTGGGACAACTTGATTCCCCTGTGTCTACCCCAGCGCTTAGAACAGTGCTCTGCATATAGTAAGCGCTTAACAAATACCAACATTATTATTATTAATAAATACTATTAAATGAATGAATGGATGGGGGATATCAAAGGTGTCAACCAAATGGCATTTGAAGTTTTGGGGGAAAGTTTAGAGGATTTTAAAGATTTCAGACTATTAGAGAGAGGAAATGATATCCCCGACCCCCTTTTCTTCCTTTTCCATGGTGGAAGGAGTTCTCCTAGAACAGATTAGATCTGTATTCAGGAGATACATGGGAGTGTGGAGGCCTACGAGCCGCTAGTCTAAATAACAAGAACGAGCATTTTTATGGATTTTGTGGATTTTGGATCATCCCGGAAGAGAGTGTTGGGCTCTATCAGGGGCGTCAGAATTAATGAAGTAGCAGTTCCGCTGCCTCTGGTTTTGGGAATTAAAGAGATTGTGGAAAATACAGTCCCATCAGACACGTGGTACTTCAATCAAATAAGGATTAGGGACCAGGGAAAACTCATCCGGTACCTTTACTGATCGGTGGAAAATAATTAAATTGGGCTTACTGCACGGGAAGAGGGAGGCTACCGGGAGTTTACTCAAACCCCCTAAAACCGGCCACCTTAGTCACGACATTAAGTTAATTCTCCGAATAAACAAAGCAAAGTAATCCCCACTGTCTTGTCCTTCAGGAATCCTGCTCGCCCACAGGAACTAAGTGTTCATAAAGGAATATAGAGAGCGACATTCTCATCCACTTCTACAGAATAAAACCGGCACACCTGCCGTCGTGGGATCAAATCAATTTCAAGGGCATAAGCCCACTCAGAAGCATTTTCCCGGAAACATAAATCACTCTCTTACCGTGGGAGTGCTGCTTATCATAATATACCTTCCAGTGAAGTCTGAAGAAATCGCATAGCATGTTAAGAAGGGTTAGTTAATGATAAGCGTCCCATTAACGTGACTGCATCTTGCGTTTGGGAAAAGCTTTTACTGATCGTAAGTCAATTAATCAATTGTAGAGATGCAGCGTGGTCAAGCGGATAGAGCACAGGCATGGGAGTCAGAAGGACACGGGTTCTAATCCTGGCTCCGCCGCTTGTCTGCTTTGTGACCTCGGGAGGGGGGATGAATGAAGGGAACAAGCCAGGGTGACGCAGAAGGAAGTAGAAGAAAAGGAAAAGAGGGCTTAGCTAGTCAATCGTTTTTATTGAGTGCTTATTGTGTACAGAGCATTGTACTAAGTGCGTGGGAGAGTACAATATAGCAATAAATAGGCGCATTCCTGTCCACAACAAGCTTAAAGTCTAGAGAGGGAGACAGACATTAATATAAATGTGTAAATTACAGATGTGTACATAAGTGCTGAGGGTCTGGGATGGGGGATGAATAAAGGGAGCAAGTCAGAGCAAAGCAGAAGGGAGAGGAAAAAAAGGAAGAGGACCTAGTCAATGGTATTTATTGAGCATTTCCTGTCTGCAGAGTGCTTGGGAGAGAACATTATAATAACAAACACTTTTCCTGCCCACAAGGAGTTGAAAGTCTAGAGGGGGAGACAGAGATGAATATAAATTAATGAATTGCAGATATATATGTAAGTGCTGGGGGGCTGGAAGCGGGGATGAATAAAGGGAGCAAGTCAGGGTGACACAGAAGGGAGTGGGAGAAAAGGAAATGAGAGCTTAAGCAGGGCTTTGTAGCCATCTAATGACAACCCAGAAGGGATTTCCTCCAATCCCCTAGTGTTATCAGCCTGGGGTAATGGAGCCAGAGATTATAATAATAATAATGACAGCATTTGTTAAGCGCTTACTATGTGCAAAGCACTGTTCTAAGCGCTGGGGGGATACAAGGTGATCAGGTTGTCTTACGTGGGGCTCACAGTCTTCATCCCCATTTTACAGATGAGGTAACTGAGGCTCAGTGAAGTGACTTGCCCAAAGTCACACAGCTGACAAGTGGTGGAGCCGGGATTAGAACCCATGACCTCTGGTTCCCAAGCCCGGGCTCTTGCCACTGAGCCACGCTGCTTCTACTTGAGACCAATCCCCCGATCCTTCCCAAATAGCAGCTGCTGCTAATGGCATCATCAGTCTCCACCTGTACACTTCCTAGTCTCTAGTACATCATCGCCGTCGCTCTTTATTCATCACTTACTATAATAATGACAATAAAAATTATGCTATTTGTTAAGCCCTTACTGTGTGCCAGGCACTGTTCCAAGAACTGGGGTGGATACAAGCAAATCGGGCTGGGACCCAATCCCCGTCCCATGTGGGGTGGGGGATCAAAATCTTAATCCTCATTTTACAGATGAGGTAACTGAGGCCCAGAGAAGGGAAGTGATTTCCCCCAGGTCACACAGCAGACAAGTGGCAGAGCCAGGATTATTGTGTAGAGCAAAAAATCAATCAAATGAATGGTATGTGTTGAGCCCTTACTGTGTGCAGAGCACTCTGCTAAGTGCCGGAGTGAGTAGACTAGAACAGAATTAGCAGAAACATTCCCGGCCCATAAGGACCTTGCTTGGGAGAGGAGGGTGCAGAGCTGCCAGAGAGGAGAGAGCTGAGCCCCTCGCTATCTTGGTTCATTCACTTATTCAATCGGCTTTATTGAGCACTTACTGTGTGCAGAACGCTGTACCGGGGACTCGGGAGAGTACAATTTCCCTTTCCCTCTGCCCCTCCTCCCCTCCCCATTCTCCCCTCTCCCTCCCCTCTGCTCTTCCCCCTTCCCCTCCCCACAGCACTTGTGCATATTCATATAGATTATTTATTACTCGATTTATTTTGTGAATGAGGTGTATATATCTATGATTCTATTTATCTTGATGATATTGATGCCAGACTACTTGTTTTGTTTTGTTGTCTGTCTCCCCCGCTTAAACTGTGAGCCCGTTGTTGGGCAGGGATTGTCTCTGTTGCCGGATTGTACAGTCCAAGCACTTAGTAGAGTGCTTTGCACATAGTAAGCGCTCAGTAAATACGACTGAATGAATACGTTCCCTCACCACAGCATCGTTTGCAGCTACAGTAGCTTGGTGGATAGAGGCCGGGCCTGGGAATCAGCAAGACCTGGGTTCTAATCCCGACTCGGTCTCGTCTGCTATGTGATCTTGGGTAAGTCACTTTACTTCTCTGGACCTCAGTTCCCCTCAGCTGTAAATAGGGAGTAAGAGCGTGAGCCCCATGTGGTACAGGAACTGTGTCCAACCTGATTAACTTGTATCCACCGCGGAGCTCAGAACCGAGTTTGGGACGTAGTAAGTGCTTAACAAGTACCAAAATTAATAATTATTATTACTCTCTGTTTGTTCCCTTTGTTGCCCATACGGGGATCCTGTCTCAGGGGTGCTCAGGGCTGGTCCCCTTTCTCCTCAGTTCCCCCTCCCTTCCGCGTCACCTTGAGTTGTTCCCTTTGCCCTCCCCCGAACCCCCTGCCCCACAGCACTTATGTATATGCGTATGTATGTATTTATCTATAACTCTACTTATATTGATGCCTGATTACTTGTTTTGTTCATGCAATAGTATTTACTGAGCGCTTACTCTGTGCAGAGCACTGTACTAAGCGCTTGGAATGTACAATTCGGCAACAGATAGACACGGTCCCTGCCCAGTGACGGGCTCACGGTCTAAACGGGGGAGACAGACAGCAGAGCAAAACAAGTAGTGAGGCATCATTACCATCAAAATAGATGAAGAGAATCGTAGCTATATACACATCATTAATAAAATAGAGTAATAAATAATATATACAAATATGCACAAGCGCTGTGGGGAGGGGAAGGGGGAAGAGCAGAGGGAGGAAGTAAGGGAAATGAGGGGAGGAAGGGAGAGGGAAAGGGAGAGCTCAGTCTGGGAAGGCCTCCTGGAAGAGGTGAGCTCTCAGTAGGGTTTTGAAGAGGGGAAGAGAGTTAGTTAAATACCATTAAAAAGCATAATCAATTGCATTTACTGAGCACTTAACTGTATGCAAAGTATTATACTAAATGCTTGGGAGAGTGCCGTACAATAGAGTTAGTAGATTTGTTCCCTGCCTTCAAGAAGCTTACAGTCTAGGAGGTAGTCTATATTCTAGTTTATAGAATGAAAGGAGGAGAAACTGGGAGGAGAGAGAGGAGGCTGATGTTGCAGTTGTAGATATAGCAGTAGATACTGTAATAAATCTATAGAAGGCTGATATAGTTGATGAGAGTCATTCAATCAATCGTATTTGAGCGCTTACTGTGTGCGGAACACCGTACTAAGTGCTTGGAAGAGGACTGTGAGCCCATCATCGGGCAGGGATTGTCTTTGCCGAATTGTACATTCCAAGCGCTTAGTACAGTGATCTGCACATAGTAAGCACTCAATAAATACTACTGAATGAATGAATAAATGAATATAATATGACAATAAACAGATGAGTTCCCTGACCACAACGAGTTTACAGTCTAGAGCATGGGGAAGCAGAATAGTATAGTGGATAGAACACGGATTTGGGAGTCAGAAGATCGTGGGTTCTAATCCCGCCTCTGCCACTTGTCTGCTGTGTGGCCTTGGACAAGTTACTTCACTTCTCTGTGCCTCAGTTACCTCATCTGTAAAATGGGGATTAAGACTGTGAGCCCCATGTGGGACACAACATGAACCCGATTTGCTTATATCTACCCCAACACTTAGTACAGTGCCTGGCACAGAGTAAGCTTTTAACAAATAATCAGAATTATTATTATTGTTATTAGAGATGAAGTCTCCCATCAGGAGCAGTGGCTGAGCTTTGGTCTTTAAGGACCAAGAAGTTGCACTGAGGAGTTGACTAGAGCGGTTGAGGTTTGCATAGTCTTAATTCTTTCCTCTTTCTGCCAGTAATTTCCCACTAGGCACAGGATGCATATTGTGTGGGTGGGCAGGGGTGTGTCACATTTTGAAATGCCTTTGCAGTTTTCACTCACGTTAGCCAGCTTGAGACAGATATGTATATGGCTGTAGTTTACTTGCTTATCTATATATTTATTTATGTTAATATTTATCTCCCGCTCTAGACTGTGAGTTCATTGTGGGCAGGAATGTGTCTGTTTGTTGTAATATTTTACTGTCGCAAGGGCTTACTAGAGTGCTTTGCACACAGTAAGCACTCAGTATAGACGACTGGAAAAAAAAAAGTGAAACTGTAGCCGAAGTTGCCGGATTAATAATGTTGGTATATGTTAAGCGCTTACTATGTGCAGAGCACTGTTCTAAGCGCTGGGGTAGATACAGGGTAATCAGGTTGTCCCACGTGAGGCTCACAGTTAATCTCCATTTTACAGATGAGGTAACTGAGGCCCAGAGAAGTGAAGCGACTTGCCCACAGTCACACAGCTGACAAGGGGCAGAGCCGGGAGACGAATCCATGACCCCTGACTCCGAAGCCCAGGGTCTTTCCACTGAGCCACGCGGATTAGCAGACGATGGCTCTTTCTGCCAGATCAACAGCAGGGTTTAGACTGCAAAACTATGGAAAACAAGGTATTGATCTGAATTGGACCATGATCAAGTTTTGTACCAGCCTTCACCTGGCAAATCTGAGATATAGCTTGGAAACTCTTTGAGGGCGACCAGCTACTTACCAGCTGTAGTGTAGTCTTCCAAGTGCTCAGTACAGTGCTCTGTACCCAGTAAGCACTCAATAAATACTATCAATTGATATTCTACATCCGTGGTAGAGTCGAATGCTGCCTCTACAGTCTGATAGATCTCTCACCCACGTCCTGCCTCTGGCCTGGAACGTCCTCCCTCCTCATATCCGACAGACAGTGATTCTTCCCCTCCTTCAAAGTCCCACTGAAGGCACCTCTCCTCCGAGAGGCCTTTGTAAGCCCGTCAGTGGGCAGGGCCTGTCTCTGTCTGTTGCCGATTTGTCCACGCCAAGCGCTTAGTACAGTGCTCGGCACATAGTAAGCGCTCGATAAATACTATTGAATGAATAAGCCCTTCTTTCCTTTTCTCCCAGTCCCTTCTGTATCACCTGACTTTCTCCCTTTACTCTCCACGCCCCACCCATCCAGCTCCACGGCAGTTGTACTCATCTGTAATTTTATTTATTTATATTAATGCCTGCCTCTGCCTCTAGACTGTAAGTTTGCAGTAGGCAGGGAACTTGTCTGTTTGTTATATTGTACTCTCCCAAGCGCTTAGTTTAGTGCTCTGCACACTGTAACTGCTCAGTAAATATGATTGACTGACTGACTTAAGATGCAGGGATGAACAAGAAATTCTTAGAAAAAATAGTCAAAAAAGTTAGCAGGTCCGTAGGGAGACTGAGAGACAGGATGTGGTACCTACACATTGGCAAAATGCATTAATATTCGGGACAAACTGCATGTATAAAGTTCAATTAATAATGATAACAATAATAATGGTACTTGTTAAGCACTTACTTTGTTCCAAGCACTGTTCTAAGCACTGGGGTAGACACAAGTTAATCAGGTTGGACACAGTCCCTGTCCCATATGGGGCTCACACGCTTAATCCGCATTTTACAGATGAGGGAATTGAGGCCCATAGAAGTGAAATAATAATAGTAACGTTGATATTTGTTAAGCACTTACTACGTGCCAAGCACTGTTCTAAGTGCTGGGGGAGATACAAGGTCATCAGGGTGTCCCACGTGGGGCTCACAGTCTTAATCAGCGTGGCTCAGTGGAAAGAGCACGGGCTTTGGAGTCAGAGGTCATGGGTTCGAATGCCGCTCGGCCACTTGTCAGCTGTGTGACTGTGGGCAAGTCACTTAACTTCTCTGCGCCTCAGTTACCTCATCTGTAAAATGGGGATTAAGACTGTGAGTCCCACGTGGGACAACCTGATTCCCCTGTGTCTACCCCAGCACTTAGAACAGTGCTCTGCACATAGTAAGCACTTAACAAATACCAACATTATTATTATTAATCCCCATTTTACAGATGAGGTAACTGAGGCCCAGAGAAGTTAAGTGACTTGCCGAAAGCCACACAGCTGACAAGTGGCGGAGTCAGGATTAGAACTCACGACTTCTGAATCCCAAGCCCGGGCTCTTTCCACTAAGCCACGCCCAAGGTCACACAGCAGACATTTGGTGGATCCGGGATTAGAACCAATGTCCTTCTGACTCTCAGGCCCTTGATCTATCCACTAAACCAATATTTACACCCGTGAGACCTGGATTTATAGATTCCCTATGAACAGTGCTTGGCACATAGTAAGCGCTTTACAAATACCATAATTATCATCATTCTCTTTCAAGAGCAGTTCCACCAATGGCACTTATTTGCAGTTCTTAGCATCCAGGGGACAGATGGGATCTCAAACAATAAGATTCTGGAACCAAAAAGCGCACCCTCATCGAAGCAATGCTTGTCCCATTCACGCTTCTTCTGGGTGTGACATTTGAGGAAAAATGTCTGACAGCCAGATTCCCAAACAACTGCTCCCTTCTGAGATGAAAGAGGGTAATCAGAGAAAGAGTGAGCAGACGAAACATTTTAAAGACACGATGAGCCGGAATCTCAAACGATGTGGGAGAGCGGTGAACGGTTGGGAGGCAGCCACAGTAAAATAATCCCCTCGCAGTAGTTGTGTGCCCTTCTTCTCTTCCAACTCTCTTTTGCCCATTTTTTCCTGAAGGCCGGAGGAAATGCAGACAGCAGAGCAAGAGAGACGGGGGCTGGAGAAGTAAATTTGGGAATCATCCGCGTAGAGGCGGTCTTGAAGCCGTGGGAGCGAATTCATTCAATAGTATTTATTGAGCGCTTACTCTGTGCAGAGCACTGTACTAAGCACTTGGAATGGACAATTCGGCAACAGATAGAGACGATCCCTGCCCATTGACGGGCTCACAGTCTAATCGGGGGTGACAGACAAAAACAACAGCGATAAATAGAATCAAGGGGATGTACACCTCATTAACAAAATAAATAGGGTGCAGAACACTATACTAAGTGCTCGGAAGAGTACAATCCAACGGAGTTGGCAGACGCCTTCCCTGACAACAACAAACTCACAGGTTCAATAAATCCGATTGTCTTCCTGGGAGTTTCACTCTTCATCTACTCTCCCACACGCTCCCTTCCCACTGCTAATTAACACCCCTCACGCCTCTTCTCTCTAAGCTCGTTATGGTCAGGGAATGTGCCCGCTGATTCTGTTGTACTCTCCCAAACGCTTAGTACAGTGCTCTGCACGTAGCGAGCGTAAAATCAATACCATTCCTCCATTGATTCTCTCCCCCTCTCATAATAATGTTGGTATTTGTTAAGCGCTTACTATGTGCAGAGAGTTCTCCAAGGGAATGGATGTGGATGGAGACTAGAAGCGGACCCAGGACTGAGCTTGGAGGAATGTCCACCGTCAGAGGGCGGGAAGCAGAGGAGGAGCCGGCAAAAGAGACCGAGAATGAGCGGCCAGAGACATAGGAGGAGAACCAGGAGAGGACGGTGTCAGTGAAGCCGAGGTTGGAGAGTGTTTCCAGGAGAAGGGGTTGGTCTACAGTGTCGAAGGCAGATGAGAGGTTGAGGAGATGTCTAGATTTAGCAACAAGTAGGTCTCTGGGGACCTTGGGGAGGGCAGTTGATGTGAGTAGAGAAGGGGGAGAAGCCAGAATGCAGGGGGTCAAGGAGCAAACTGGATAAGAGGAAGCGGAGGCAGCGGGTGATAACGACTTGCTCAAGGACTTTGAAGGGAAGTGGTAGGGAGATGGGGTGATAACTAGAGGATAAAGTCTCTCTTTATCAACCCAGCTCATCCCAGCCTCTCATCGCTCTGCAGTCTTGCATTTCTTTCTGCTTCCGGGACACTTTCACTTGGATATTTTTATGCTGCCTTAAAAACCAAATATCTAAAACTGAATTTAATAACCGTGGTATTGAAGTGCTATGTGTCAAGCACTTTTCTAAGCGCTGGGGTAGACACAAGGTAATTAGGTTGGACACTGTCCGTGCCCCTCATGGGGCTCCCAGTTTTGATCCCCATTTTACAGATGAGGGAACTGAGGGCCAGAGAAGTGAAGTGACTTACCCGAGGTCACACAGCAGACAAGCGGTGGAGCCGGGATTAGGACTCATGACCTTCTGACTCCCAGGCCCGTTGTCTATCCACTACGAACGATTGAAATGAATCTCTGGCTTCTGCCATGATTTTTGCTGCGATTCCCAGGGAGAAATCATGGTGAAAGTTGAAGGTCAGCGACAGGGAATGTGATGGTGGTAGAGCCGGGATTAGAACGCAGGTCCTATGACTCCCAGGCCCGTGCTTTATCCACTAAGCCACGCTGATAGATGCTCCTTTCACAATGTTAGTCAGTCACATATATTTATTAAGCACTTCCTGTGTGCAGAGCATTGTACTAAGCATGTGGGAGAGTAAAATATAACAATAAAAAAGCACATTCCCTGCCCACAATGAGCTTAAATTCTAGAGGCCATGACCTCCCTAAACCTGCTGCTATTACTGTTGCCCTTAATAATAATAATATTGATAATTATGGTGCTTGTTAAGCTCTTACAATGTGCCATGCACTGTTCTAAGCAATGGGTTAGATACAAGTTAATCAGGTTAACTTGGGGCTCACACTCTTATCTCCATTTTGTAGATGAAGGAACCAAGGCCCAGAGAGGTAAAGTGATTCGCCCAAGGTCACACAGCAGACACTTGGCGGAATCGGGATTAGAAGGCAGGTCTTGGCCAGATTTAGGTATCGGACTGGTGGTACAAAGTTCATCTGTGTCCCGCCTAATGTGCAACTCTGGTCACTTCTTGAGCAAGCAGTGTTGCCTAGTGGAAAGGGCACAGGACCGGGAGTCTGAAGGACCTGGGTTCTAATCCCCGCTCCAACACTTGCCGGCTCTGTGGTCTTGGGAAAGTCACTTAACTTCTCTGGGCCTCGGTTTCTTCAGCTGTGGGGATCAAATACCCGTTCTTCCTTTTATTTAGATGGTGAGACCCATGTGGGACAGGGACTGTGTCCAAACTGATTAACTAGTATCTACCCTAAGCTTCTAGAACAGCGCTAGATATATAGTAAAAGCTTAAACAAATGCTACTATTATTGTTCTTTCCTGAGAAGTGGAATTTTGGCACTGGTCTTCTTAACGAGAAAGTAGTTTTGTGATACTTTTAGAAATGGGTCTGAGTGAATTGATTAACGATGCAAGAATGTGCAGGCTAATACTGAAAACTGTAATTGCTGATTAGAGATTATTCCGTGGGTTGTCGATTCCCAGCTGTTTTGTTCATTTAACTTTGAACAAGCCATGTAAAAAATCCTCCCTCAGTTTTCCATTTGAAAAATCGGTATTTACCTATGGGGCCCCTTGTCAAATGAAGATTATGGCATGCTTAGAAATAATTAGATGTTGAGAAAAGTGAAAAATGCGCTATCTCCTCACTAAGGTTAATAAGCTATGTCTAGCGTATTTTCTGCTCTACCTCGCTGCTATCCAACTTCGAACGGCTTTACCAGATGAGAGGATATTAAAGTGTCACACTAACATGATCAATTAGATAATGTAGAGAAGCAGTTTGGGCTTAATCCACAGAGTGAGAACGAAAAATTTAAATAGGAGATTGTATGAGGAGATAGTCAAAGAAAAAGAAAGTAAGCCCTGCAAAGTAAAAGTAGTCTCAAAAATATAAAGCCGTATTTTAATACATTAAAATTAGTATACTGAAAAGAAAAATAGGTGCGTTAGTACGAAATGAGGCGTACTGAGTGTTGAGGCTTTTTTATTCCATTTCAATACTAAGAGGAAACAGATTAGCTGTTATAAGTGCTATATTATTTTCCCCTGTTTTTTTTCTTTTCTAATAATAGGTATTGAAGACAGTGTTATTATGGAATTTGTTAAGCGCTTCCTATGTGCCAGACACTATACTAAATTCTGGGGTAGACACAAGCTAATCAGGTTGGACACAGTCTATGTCCCATATGGGGCTCGTGATCTTAATCCCATTTAACAGATGAGGCAATTGAGACCCAGAGAAGTTAAGCGACTTGTCCAAGGTCACACAACAGACAAGTGGCAGAACCGGGATTAGAACTCAGGTCTTCCTGACTCCCAGACCCATGCTCTAGCCAGTAGGCCATGCTGGGTATTAAAATAACACATGGTAATAATAATAATAATGATGTTGGTACTACGTGCAGAACACTTTGCTAAGCACTGGGGTAGATACAAGGTCATCAGGTTGTCCCATGTGAGGCTTCTTCTCCATTTTGCAGATGAGGTAACTGAGGCACAGAGAAGTTAAGTGACTTGCCCACAGTCACACAGCTGACAAACAGCAGAGCCGGGATTCAAACCCATGACCTCTGACTCCCAAGCCCGGGCTCTTTCCACTGAGCCACACTGCTTCTCTCAATTTTGTTAAGTGCTTACTATGTGCCAAGCACTGTTCTAAGTGCTGGGTAGATACAAGGTAAACAGGTTGACCCACGTGGGGCTCCCACTTTTAATCCCCATTTTACAGATGAGGTAACTGAGGCACAGAGAAGGTAAGTGATTTACCCAAGCTCACACAGCAGACACGGGGTAGATCCGGGATTAGAACCCATGACCTCTGACTCCCAAGCCCTTGCTCTTTCCACTGAGTCACGCTATCAACTAGACCGGAGTTATGATCGAGTGGAGGTTAACACCCTTGAGATTGTTTTTACTTTCTGGCTTCCTTTAAATCTTTTCTGTCTTCATAGAAACAAAGAGCTGGAAGTGATCTCAGGAAATCAATGGATGCTTTGAATGGCGTGGCTCAGTGGAAAGAGCCTGGGCTTCGGAGTCAGACGTCATGGGTTCGACTCCCGGCTCTGCCCTTGTCAGCTGGGTGACTGTGGGCGAGTCACTTCACTTCTCTGTGCCTCAGTTACCTCATCTGTAAAATGGGGATTAACTGTGAGCCTCATGTAGGACAACCTGATCACCCTGTATCTACCCCAGCGCTTAGAACAGTGCTCTGCACATAGTAAGTGCTTAACAAATACCAACATTATTATTATTATTACGCCAGTGCTTGTCCACATAGTAAGTGCTTAACAAATACCACAATTATTAAGATCACATCTCCTCCAAAAGACCGTCCTGACTAAACCCTCAGCTCATCTTCCCCCTCTCCCTTCTGCATCACCCATGTAGTTCGATCTGTTCTCTTTAGGACCTGATAATCATTTCATCCACAGCCCCACAGAACTTTTGTATATAGCCATAATTTATTTTAATGTCTGTCTCTCCTTTTAGACTGTAAACTCCTTGTGGGCAGGAAGGTATCTACCAACTCTCTTGCTTTTTAACTCTCCCTAGTGCTTACTTCAGTGCCCAATAAGTGCCCAATAAGTGCCATTGGTTGATCGACTGATGGAGAGAGCTAGTAAAGAGGCAGGACAATAATAATAATAATAATAATGGTATTTGTTAAGCGCTTGTATGTGCCAAGCACTGTTCTAAGCGCTGGGGTAGATTCGAGGTCATCGGGTTGTCCCACGTGGGGCTCACACTTTTAATCCCCATTTTACGATGAGGTAACTGAGACACAGAGAAGTTCAGTGACTCACCCAAGGTCACATAGCAGACAAGTCGCGGAGGCAGGATTAGAACCCACGATCTCTGTAATTTGGACATTTGTTGGGATAGATACAAAACAACCAGATAGGACAGTCAGAAGTTTCGGTTTCTGTTTTTCTAAGGGAAATGAGGAGCAGTGGGAGGTTTTTGAGTTGTAGAAAAGATATGTGCTCACTAGAGTGTAAACTAGTTGTAGGCAGGGACCATTTCTACCAACTCTGTAATGCTGTACTCTCAGACAGTCAAAGACATTCTCTAGACTGTAAGCTTGTTGTGGGCAGGGAACATGTCTACCAACTCTGTTGTACTCTCCCAAGCACTTAGTACAACGTTCTGCACACAGTAAGTGTTCAGTAAATACCCTTCATTGTACTTACTGTTTCTGTACTGTGCCTCGCTCTCATCTCTCTTGCTGTCAACCCCTTGCTCACACCCTCCCTCCTGCCCAGAACTCCTTCACCTTCTATATAATGGTCATAATACTAATAACAATATTATCACCATTATATAGTATTACATACCATTACATAAGATTTGTTATTTTGTATTTAAGTGCTTTACTATGTGCCAGGCACTGTACTAAGCGCTGGGGTGGAGACAAGCAAAATGGTTTGGACACAGTCCCTGTCTCACGTGGAGCTCATAGTCTTATTCACCATTTTACAGATGAGAGAACTGAGGCACAGAGAGGTGAAGTGGCTTGCCCAGAGCCACCCAGCAGACAAGTGGCAGAAATGGGATTAGAATCCGTGACCTTCTGACTCCCAGGCCTGCGCTCTAGCCGCCACTCCATGCTGCTTCTCACAGACCACCACTTTCCCCTCTCCAAAACCCTACTTAAAATCTCGTCGCCTCCAGAAAACCTTCTCTAACTAATCTCTTCTCTCTCCTTCCAATTTTCTTTCCCTACTGCATCACCTATGCAGTTGTAGTTGAGTCTGTAACTCTTAAGCATTTCAGGATTCATCCCATCCTCACAGCACCGGTATAAATATCCTTAAATTTAATTGCTTCCCCTATCTGTTGTGCCGTGTTCTCATAAGCGTTTATTACAGTGTTCTGCATATAGTAAGTGCTCAATTAACCATTGATTACCTGAGTTTTAATGTCTGCCTCTCCCACTAAATTATAAGCTTCTTGTAAGGATAGGGACTACTTACTTTATTGTACTCTCTGAACAAAGTAAATTATTCAGTAAATACCACTGCTTGGTTGATTGGGGTTATTGGCAAAGGACAACTGTAATAGGAAAATTAAGAAGAATGGGTTTAGGAGATAAGATGAGCTTAGTTTTAGACATGAGGAATTTAAGGTGTCAGTGGGACATCCGCAGAGAGAAGTCCTGGAGCCAGGAGGAAATGTGCGATTGCAGAACAGGGGAGGGAGGTTAGGGCTGTGTGGTAATGATAATAATATAACGTTGTCGTCGTCTTATGCGACGCCATGGATGCATCTCTCCCAGAACGCCCTATCTCCATCCGCAATCTTTCTGGTAGCGGATCCATAGAGTTTTCTTGGTAAAAATGCCGAAGTGCCTTACCATCGCCTCCTTCCGCGCAGTAAACCTGAGTCCCCGCCCTCGACTCTCTCCCGTGCCGCTGCTGCCCAGCACAGGTGAGTTTTGACTTGTAGCAGATGGCCTGCCATTCGCTAGCCACTGGCCAAGCTAGGAATGGAATGGTTCGGCCTCTGCTTGACTCTCCCTCCCATAGTGGAGACTGGAAGAGTCCTAGAAACTCTCCAGGTGCGACCCTGAGAGGTGAATAATATAATAATAATAATGATAAAATAGTAATGATAGCTGTGGCATTTCGGTGTTTATTGTGTACCTGTGGAATATACAAGATAATCTCAGGTGGGGCACAGTCCCTGTCCCACATGGGGCTCACAGTCTAAGAAGGAGGGAGAACAGGAATTGGACCTCCATTTTACAGATAAAGAAACTGAGGAACAGCGAAGTGAAGGGACTTGCCCAATGTCACCCGCCAGGCAAATTTCAGAGCCAGAATTAAAATTCAGGTCCTCTTACTCCAGGCGCGGGCTCCTTCCAAGTGAGTTACCTATGTGGTCATTTTTGTTATTTTTCTCTAAATCATCTCCCTTTCTGAAGGGTGATGATCAAATCGGGAAACTATACGATAATGAGGATCTGACAAAGGCCTATTTATAATCAATCATATAGACATAGGGAAAGGTAATAATTACTTGAAATTAAGCATTTGGCTAGAAACCTCTCAATCAGGCGGAACGCAGAATTTTTAAGTAGGAGTAATTTGGTTCCTTGATTAAGTTCTGTGTTCCAAGATTAATGATTTTCCAAAGTGTTTTAATCCGGATGTCCAATAATAAAACAACGTTTATGTTACTATTATTACTATGACTTTACCCAAGTAATTTGGGTTTATAGAGACCAAATGACTAATTGATCCATCCTCAATGTACAGGTCACTGTACAAGGCTTATAATCTGAAATGGATTCTCCCATGCAAATTCCCCTTTATTCATTCATTCAATAGTATTTATTGAGCGCTTACTATGTGCAGAGCACTGTACTAAGCGCTTGGAATGAACAAGTCGGCAACAGATAGAGACAGTCCCTGCCGTTTGACGGCTAAGAGGTCACTGGATTGTTTTCATCTGAACTCTTTTCGTATCAAAGAGTGGAAAATTGCAAATAATAATAATAATAATGTTGGTACTTGTTCATTCAGTAGTATTTATTGAGCACTTACTATGTGCACAGCACTGTACTAAGCGCTTGGAATGTACAAATCGGCAACAGATAGAGACAGTCCCTGCCCTTTGACGTGCTTACAGCCTAACCGGGGCAGACGGGCAGATAAGAACAATGGCAATAAATAGAGTCAAGGGGAAGAATATCTCATAAAAACAATGGCAAATAAATAGAATCAGGGTGATGTACATCTCATTAAACAAAATAAATAGGGTGATGAAGATATATACAGTTGAGCGGACGAGTACACTGCTGAGGGGGTGGGACGGGAGGGGGGA
Organism: Ornithorhynchus anatinus; assembly: GCF_004115215.2. NCBI lineage: Eukaryota > Metazoa > Chordata > Mammalia > Monotremata > Ornithorhynchidae > Ornithorhynchus > Ornithorhynchus anatinus. The sequence continues at coordinate 133,804,100 of NC_041729.1, read as the reverse complement.
GGAGGAGAGGGAAAGGGGGAGAGAGCAGAGCACTGTTCTAAGCGCTGGGGTAGATACAGGGTGATCGGGTTGTTCCATGTGAGGCTCACAGTCTTAATCCCCATTTTAACAGATGAGGTCACTGAGGCACAGAGAAGTGAAGTGACTTGCCCACAGACACACAGCTGACAAGTGGCAGAGCTGCGATTCGAACCCATGACCTCTGACTCCCAAGCCCGGGTTCTTTCCACTGAGCCACACCGCTTCTTTTTGAAAGGAAAGAGCAACAGGAAAGACTGGGACTTGCAAAGCAGGACTAAAGAAATTAGAATTAGTTGGTTCAGGAAAGGACAGGTTTGAGGATGAATTACTGCTATTTTTTGAGACAGTGAAAGTTTGTTATTTGCATGATGAGGATGGAAATCAGCTTTTTGCTAGGTGGAGGAGCAGTGGATTTAACCTATAGCATGAGAGATTTTTCCTTGGCAGCCAATCAGCATTGCTCTGAATATTTTCAGACGTTAGTAACCCCCAGGGTATTTATTTGAGCTAAGCTATGATTCAGAAATAATAAAGGCACCTACATTGAGAATGATCTAGGCTTTTATATGCAAGAACTCTGAGAACCTAAACATTTCATGTAATCTTGCTTCCGTCAGTGGCTCAGCTCAGTAACTATGTTTGTTATTGTTTTAAACCCATTAACGATGACCAGAGTTGAATCAATTAAATAAAAAAACCCCTCAAAAATCCCATTTAAAAATTGTGCTATTTGGGAAACATAATTTCCTTATCTTTTTTATTCAATATTAAAGGTCAGGACAATGTTACGTCTTTCTTAAGATTGAAACGCACTCTGGAAGATAATTTCCTTGCACAGAAAGAGCTAGCCAAAAAGGATTTTTATTAATACAACCAAATTTAACGTACTATTTCCTTGATGACCCAGGCGGATTCAGATTTTATCTTAACTCGAGCACTGAGGAATTGTGTTTCCTTTTTTAAATACTTCATTGATTAGATCATTAGCCAGTAGCTCTGAGCTTTTTCCTGAGGTAAAATATTCAGAAGAACTTCTCTAAATACCGATTTATTATTTTAATTTTCAGATTTTCACCTCTCTCTCCCCGCAAGTGAAGCATCTGGTTCTGGGAGAACTTGTTGAGGGTAAGGGTCAGGAGCATATGGAAAGAAATTAGAGGTCAATGGAAGAGTGGGGAAACAGTGTGGCCTAGTATGGGTTTTGGAGTCAGAGGACCTCAGTTCTAATACTAGCTCCGCCAGTTGTCGGGTTATCTTGGGCAAGTCATTTGGCTTCTCAATGCCTCAGTTTCCTCATCTGTAAAATGGAGTCTCGATACCTGGTCGCCCTCCTGCTTAGACTATGAGCCTGACAGGAACTGACTTGTGTGTGTAGCCAACCCAGCACACAGTACAGTGTCTGGCACTGCCACCTGTCTCTCCGCACTCCGGTTTATACTACATTCTGGTGCCCAGATCATTTTCCTGCAAAACATTCAGAAGGTGTTCCTCCTTTCCCCAAGAAAAGTGGTTGCCCATTCGCTGCCACATCAAACAAAAACTCCCCTCCGTTGGTTTTAAAGCAGTCAGTCACCTTGCCCCCTCCTACCTCATCTCCCTACTTTCCCACTACAACCCAGACCGCACACTTCATTCCCCTATTGCTAATCTTCTGACCGTATCTCGATCTCATCTATTTCGCCTCCGACCTCTAACCCATATCTTACCTCTGGCCTGGAACACCCTCCCTCCTCGTATCAGACGCATAATCGATCTCCCTCACTTCAAAGGCTTATTGAAGGCACACCTCCTCCAAGAAGCCTTCCCTGCCTAAGCCCTCCTCTCCTTGCAGTCCAAAGACAGACATTAATAAAAATAAATACATTAAGCATTTGATATTTATCCCACCCTCGGCCCCACTGCATTTATGACATATTTGTAATTCGTTTCACTATCTGTCTTCTCTAGATTGTAGTTCCTTGCGGGCAGGGAGGATGTCTATCAACTTTGTACTTGTCCAAGTGCTTAGTGCAGCTCTCAGCACACAGTAAGCATTCAATAAATAATTACAACGATAATGATGGTATTTTTTAAGCATCATTACAAACTCAACTCAGTGCTTAACAAATACTATGTGTCTAAGCTACGTGTCTGCGCCATGGGTTAGACACGAGGTTGTCAGGTTGGACACGGTCCCTGTCCCACATGGGGCTCACGGCCTCAACCCCCATTTTAGAGGTGAGGGAACTGAGGCGCAGAGAAGCGAAGTGACGTGCCCAAGGCCACGCAGCAGACGAGTAGCGGAGCCGGGGTTAGAACCCATGACCTTCTGACTCCTAGGCCCGTGTTCTGTCCACTATGCCTTGCTGCTCCTTGCTTCTTGAAGTTTGGTTTCCTCTTTCCTGCAGCAATTATCGGCCTGAATGTGGGCGATCCCCTTAGAGTTAACAGAACCATGAATCGTGTCGTCTCTACGCACGTCCTCTATCGGGTCTTTCCTAAGTCTTCCTTCCTTCTTTCACTCTCTTCTGCATCACCCTCACCTTACTCCTTTTATTCATTCCCCCTCCCACCCCACAGTACTTATGTAAATATCTGTAATTTATTTATATTAATGTCTGTCTCCCCCTCTAGTCTGTAAGCTCCTTATGAGCAGGGAATGTCTGTTATATTGCTATATTGCCTTCTCCCAAGTGCTTCGTACAGTGCTTTGCACACAGTAAGTGCTCAATAAATGCGACTGACTCACTAACTACTTCCTTTTGCGCAGGTTTGGACTTTCCCCGGAGTGGATTTTAAAGTCAAATCAGACCCTACTGGTGCTCATGAATCTTTTCCAATTCCACCCCCCCAAATGAAGCTCCACACTTTTACTTTTCAAGCCGAAAGCAAGACACAGACTTTATCTTATGAACATCTTTATCGTCACAATACCCCCACTTACTTGCTCCACTCTGCAAGTTCAGAAATTAGTCAGGGAAGGCTTCCTGGATGAGATGGGATTTCAGAAGAGCTTTGCAGATGACGAGTAATGGGGTCTGCTCCATACCGCTCGTCACCACCTCACCCTTACACAGAAACTTTTTGCCCACAGAATCGTTGACTTTCAAACTGGTCGAGACACCGGGGGGACACAGAAACACTTCGGTTCACCCGAAAACACCCGGGCATCTAGAATGACTTACACTCTTGGATTCACAAAAAAGGGAACGTGGACAGATGTAAAGAAAGACCACAAGTCAGGACAGAGGCGTTGGCTCGGGGGGGCATTCCCAGTCACTCTCTCCGGTGCCAAGGAGTAGGGAATAGAGATAAGGAAGTGAGACACTGAGGGGAAGGGGAACGGGGCTAATGAAACCACCTGCCCTTGGGGTATCTGAAACCTTACCTATGGTTTCACTGGCTCAAATGAAACTAATGCTCTGCATGAACCAAACTGTAAGGTCTCTCTAGACTGTAAACTTCCTCTAGAGTCATCTATTCATTCATTTATTCAATAGTATTTATTGAGCGCTTACTATGTGCAGAGCACTGGACTAAGCGCTTGGGATATAGAATTCGGCGATAGATAGAGACAATCCCGGCCCAGTGACGGGCTCACGGTCTTAACCGGGGAGACAGACGGCAAAGCAGAACAGAACAAAACATAAACAAGACAACGTCATCGAGATGTTGAGCGCTCACTGTGTGCAGAGCACTGTACTAAGTGCTTGGAAAGTATAATACAGCAATGAAGAGAGACAATCCCTGCCCATTCATTCATTCAATCCTATTTATTGAGTGCTTACTGTGTGCAGAGCACTTTCCTAAGCACCTGGAAAGTACAATACAGCAGTGAAGAGAGACAATCCCTGCTCAACAATGGGCTCACAGTCTAATAATAATAATAATGTTGGTATTTGTTAAGCGCTTACTATGTGCAGAGCACTGTTCTAAGCGCAGGGGGAGATAAAAGGTAATCAGGTTGTCCCACATGAGAGTCACAGTCTTAATCCCTATTTTACAGATGAGGTCACTGAGGCCCAGAGAAGTTAGGTGACTTGCCCACAGTCACACAGCTGACAAGTGGAAGAGCCGGGATGTTCATTCATTCATTCAATAGTATTTATTGAGCGCTTACTATGTGCGGAGCACTGTACCAAGCGCTTGGAATGAACAAGTCGGCAACAGATAGAGACGGTCCCTGCCGTTTGACGGGCTCACGGTCTAATCGGGGGAGACGGACGGACGAGAACGATGGCGATAAATAGAGCCGAGGGGAAGATCATCGAGTAAAAACAATGGCGACTAAATAGAATCGAGGCGATGAACCCATGACCTCTGACTCCCAAGCCCAGGCTCTTTCCACTGAGCCACTGCTTCTCTTAGTCTAGAAGGGGGGAGACAGTTTTCAAAACAAGTAAACGGGCATCAGTAGCATCAATTTAAATAAATAGAATTATATATATGTACGCATCATTAAGGGCCTTCAGACTGTAAACTCCCTCTGGACTCTAAACTCACTTTTAGCTTGCTCTGGACAGGGAATGTGTCTACCAAGTCTGTTGCGTTATACTCCCCCAGGCACTTGGTACAGTGTTCTGCACACAGCAAGTGCTCTCAATAGGTACGACCGATTGATTGATTAAACCAGTTCACACGGAAGGTTTCTCCGAAGCACGGACGCTCTGCCCTTATGCCAAGATATACCAAGATACTCCTCTAGACGGCAAGCTTGTTGTCGGCGGAGAACACGTCTGTTTATTGTTATACTGTACTCTCCCAGTCGTTTAGTGCAGTGTTCTCCACGTGGTAAGTGCTCAATAAATTACAGTGCTCTCCACGTAATAATGTTAGTATTTGTTGAGCGCTTACTACGTGCAGAGCACTGTTCTAAGCGCTGGGGTAGATACAGGGGAATGAGGTTGTCCCACGTGAGGCTCACGGTCTTCATCCCCATTTTGCAGATGAGGGAACTGAGGCACGGAGAAGTGAAGTGACTCGCCCACAGTCACACAGCTGACAAGGGGCAGAGTCGGGATGGTAAGTGCTCAATAAATTACAGTGCCCTCCGCATGGTAAGTGCCAAGAAATATGATCGAATGAACGAGGGCATCAAAGATTCAAAATTGAAAAATGGTGCATTCGAAAGTGTTTTCCAAAGGGAGCCCCACGTGGGACGGGGACTTTGTCCAATCCGATTTGCTTGCACCCCAGCGGTTAGTACAGTTCCCGGCATATAGTAAGAGCTTAACAAATACCACAATTATTAAGTGGAGAGAGGCGGTGGAGAGGCTTGGAGCCGATGGAAAGAGCCTTCGCTCTATGTGGAGGGAGATGGACGACCTTTGGATCCCGGTCAGCTCTGCTAAGTCATTCCAAGTGTTGCCCCTTATTCTGAGCTGCAGTGGAGGTTGCCGTGGATGGATAACAAATGCCGATCAGACTCTGCATCAGCGGGGAACCGACTCCGACCGCTGAGTCACAGCTAAATTCGCGTTTCTGCATTTACTGAAAATGAGTGATCGTGGTCGGATTTGTCCAACAATCATCTGCCACTCTACTGACAGATCGGAACACCAAATTTTCAGAATATTTGAATGACTTTTTAAAATCAAAGGGCCTGGGAAATAACGAATCGGGCTACGCTGATTATAGATCCACCGACCAGTGACGGGTGACAGATGTAATGAGAAGCAGTGTGGTCTGGTGGAGAGAGCAAGGGGTCGGAAGGATCTGGGTTCTAATCCTGGTTTCACCACTTGACTTCTGTGTGATCTGAGGCAAGTCACTTCACCTCCCTTGGCTTCAGTTCCCTTAGAGAAAGAGCTTGGCTCAGTGGAAAGAGCCCGACTTGGGAGTCAGAGTTCATGGGTTTGAATCCCGGCTCTGCTACTTGTCAGCTGTGTGACTGTGGGCGAGTCACTTCACTTCTCTGTGCCTCAGTTCCCTCATCTGTAAAATGGGGGTTGACTGTGAGCCTCACTTGGGACAACCTGATGACCCTGTGTCTACCCCAGCACTTAGAACAGCGCTCTGCACAGAGTAAGCGCTTAACAAATGCCAACATTATTATTAGTATTATTATTAAAGGGGGGGATTAAGACCATGAGCTCTATGTTGGACTGTGTCCAACCTGATTAAGTTTGTATCTACCCCAGTGCCTGGCACATAGTAAGCACTTATCAAACACCACAATTATTATTATTTAATTATCAGTGCATTACAGGTAAGTGCTTTACCTCAACCCTTACTGCATTGTTTGGCACACAGTAAGCACTTAATAAATACTATTATTACTGTCATCATTATCATCATCATTATCATGATCATGTAAAATCTGGCTCTAAATAGCTGCTGTTCAGATTCTTGTGATTTCCTTTGGAAGAGATTACCAAAAAAAAAAACCATAAGGCTTTTCCTTAAATGAAGCATTCTTTTCAAATTTAGAGAAAAAGCATTTGGGAAATCCGTGTTGCAAGTTTTATCCAAAACAGAATTTGATTTTGAAAAGTTATTCTAGGCTCTCGGCTAACCTAGATTTTGGCTAGATTCAGCCATCTCAATATTCAGTGTACTTTTATTTTCTTTTCCCGAAAAAGGTAGGTCATTAAATGAAAATATATCAGAAAAATATTGGAATATTTCTACTGTAATTACAGTTTACAGTGGAAATACTCCAACTATTTTTTGATACACTTGCATGTTTGCTTTTATTTCAAAAATAAGTCAAGATGGTGTCATCTAGGAGCCTAGGGAATCCAGAATATTTTATTTCATTCTCTAACGAAGTCTATTTGTTACGTCTAAATCTAATTATGTAGTTTGTATTTGACCCAGCTCTTAATACAGCATTTTGCACAGTTAGTGCTTAACAAGGGCAATTATCATTATCCATAATATAATTATTAATTGAATGATAAATATTAATTATTTAGGGAAGCAGCTTGGTCAGTGATTAGAACACGGGCCCGGGAGCCGGAAGGACTTGGGTTCTAATCCCGGCTCCTCCACTTGTCTGCTGTGTGACCTTGGGCAAGTCACAGTGACTTCTTTGTGCCTCAGTTACCTCATCTTTAAAATGGGGATTAAGACTGTGGGTTCCATGTGGGACGGGGAACCGTGTCCAACCTGATTATCTTGAATCTGCCCCAGAGCTTAGAACAGTGTGTGACACATAGTAAGTGCTTAACAAATACTATTATTAACATGAACAACAATAATGTGTCCTTAGTATTTATTTACACCATGGAAGTAGAAAGGCTGAGCATATTATTTTTGTTGAAAACTGAAACATCGTTTAAAGTTTACACAATTTTTGCAACCCCCCCAGAAACTCTCAGAATGAAATGGGGAACTGAAAAATCCAGGGTGCATTTATTAATGGTCCCGTATACTGAGCACGTATCCTAAGGAAGATCAGATTAGTTATTTCAAGACACTCAGTTAACTCCTTCATACCTATCTTTCCATTTCAGCTCAGCCACCTCAAGATGTGGCTTGGTGGATAGAACACAGGCCCGAGAGTCAGAAAGAACTGGTTTCTAACCACAGCTCTGCCACACATCTGCTGTGTGACCTTGGGCAAGTCACTTCACTTCTTGGTGCTTCAGTTTCCTCATCTGTAAAATGGAGATGAATGTGAGCTCCATGAGGGATGGGGACTGTGTTCGACTTGATTAACTTGTACCTACCCTAGTGCTTAAAACAGTGCTTGGCGCACAGTAAGCACTTAACAAATACCATGATTATTATTATTATTGTTACTATTGTTATTAAGAGTTCTTTATTATTATTTTTTGTATGTATTTTTTGATGTATGAAATGGGCTACTCTCACAGTCTCTTAGTGATCTAATAGTCATTAATTTGTGTGCTTGCCTTCTCCATTGGATTGTAATCCACTCAGGGTCAGGGACCATGCCTTCAGTGCTTAGTACAGTGCCCAGCAGTGTTCAGGTACATGGTGAGCACTTAAATACCATAATTATTATATCATTATTATTATATTTTTCTATTTGTCACCCCAAAATGCCTAACACTCTCAGCATGGTAGATGCTAAATCGATTCTGTGAGTCATGGTGGATAATGATATGCTTCCATCAGAGGCACTTCTAAGAGTAGGTGAACTGGGTTGCCAGGGAGCGTCAATTTTAAGGGTCTGCTGGTGAGGGAAATGCTTTGTGGCAACTCTTGAGACTAGGTGTTCTCCTAGAGAGGCACTTTAATCCATCACTGGCATTTATTGAATGCTTATTATGTGCATTGTATTAAGCACTTGGGAGATTACATTAATAAAACAGAGTTGGTAGATGGAATCTTTGCCCTCAAGGAGCTTTCGATCTTGTGGGCGGGGAACGTGTCTACCAACTCTGTTGTACTCTCTTGAGTGTTTAGTACAGTGCTCAGCAGGCGGGAAGCGATGAATATGATTGTTTGGGGTAAGCTCTTCGGCCTCTCCCAACACTGAGACTGGAAATAGACCCAGTGGACAGTGGAAGAACGAGCACCCTTTAGCCAGTGAGTAGAGTGGAATTTGGGGATGGGGCAAGGTAGGTGAATTATAACCCAAACAATCCCTCAACTGGGATATTTGTGTAATTTCTGGATAGGCCTACCTCTTACCTTACCTCACTGATTTTCTACTACAGTCCAGCCCACACACTTCACTTGTCTAGCTGTGGTTTGCTCACTGGGTTTCGGTATCATCTATCTGCTGCCAATACTTTTTCCACGTCCTTCCTCTGGCCTGGAACTCCACCACATACACCAGGCTATCACTCTCCCCATCTCTGAAGCCTCCTTAAGGTCACATCGACTCCAAAAGACCTCTTTTGAAATCCCCTTTCCCCACTTCCCTCTCTCTTCCGCATCATCTTGCACTTAGATCCGTACTCTTTGAGCATTTGATATTCATTCCACCCTCATCCCTACGGCACTTATGTACATCTTCGTAATGTCTTTATATAATATATCTCTCCCCCTCTAGACTGTAAGCTCGTGTGGGCAGGGAATATCTGTTCCTTTTACTTTCCCAAGCTCTGCACAGAGTAAACACTCGATAAAATTAAATGAATGTGTGACCACCAACTCTGTCGTATTGTAGTGTCCCAAGTACTTAATACAGTGCTCTGCACACAGTAGGTGTTCAATATATACCACTGATGGACTGATTGTTCCAACCATACTGGAATGTCTTGGTCAGCTTAGACTGGATCAAAAACTCTCAATCTCTATGGGGCTGAAAAAAAAAAATTCTGGTAAATAGATCCATCAAAAAATGGATGATTGCTTTAATCAAATGGGAACTTTTGGTACTGCTCTTTGATTTTTATAAAAATAAAACTCTCGGAATATTAAAAAAATACATAGCACTTTTATGTTGCTCTTAACTCTGCCAAGGTTTATTGGCTTATAATTTAGTTTCCTTCATATGTTCTCCATCAACTAACAGTCTAAAATTGATGAAAATGCTTTGTCACGGAAATTCTTTATAAGGAAATGATTTGTCATGTTGTTCTAAGGGTTTAACACTGGGGTTTGATTTAACTTGAATTCTATTAGAAGACAAAGATTCATTTTCCTTTGCATACACATTTACTCATCAATTACCTTTTGAGATGTATTGAGAGAGGTGTGTCTATAAAGAAACCCATATCCCTTTTTAAATGAAAGATCCCAGTTTTACTCAGGCTTTGCAAAATGTTTTGCCCCAACTGAGCTTTAGCTGTCATGATAAAATCTTAGTATACCATCTTGCAGTTACATAGTTTTTAAAAGAAAGTACTTTATATGATTTTCTCAGCCCTTTTAATATTTGGAATGAATGCAAATAATTATGCAATCTGTGAGATTTATGATTATACTAATAATTTACTTGTAATCAACTTCCAATAATATCAAAATACACTTTAAGTATTTGTGTGTGAATGCCGTGTGGTATGATATCTTATCAGCCATAACAATAAACTAAGGTTGCCATTAAAAAAAGGGGATTTTATATTAATACTCTTGTTACAATTCAGCACAGAAAAATTCAGAAGTAAAGCAGCCTTGTGGAAAGAGGATGGATGTGGGAGTCAGAGAGCGTGGGTTCTAGTTCTGGCTCTGTCGCTTGCCGGCTATATGACCTTGACCAAGTCAACACAGGGAATGTGTCAACTCTGTTATATTGTACTCTCTGAAGCGCTTAGTACAGTGTTCTGGACACAGTAAGCGCTCAGTGAATATTATTGATTCTCCGTGCCCGTTTCCTCATCCGTACAGTGGTGATCACATCCTCCTCCCTCCTACTTAGATCGTGAGCCCAGTGTGGGATGGAGATGTACCCAAGCTGATTATGTTGTATCTCTATCCCACTGTTTAGTACAGTGCTTGGCACTCATAAAAAAAATTAGAGTGAGATCACATTGGATAGTTTCCCTGGACAAACATAGCCACTCTGTATTTCCTTGAAGAAGAAAATATTTTAGCCAAGGTATTGCAGTGCAATTACAAGCTCCAGACCTTATTGATTGGAAGCCTAGTTGTTGGTAGTGTAGGTCCTTCAGTGAAGTATGTTTCCTTTTAATATGAGCTTTATTCTCCTAAATTTCAATTTATATAATTCAAATGCAAATGACTTCTTAGAAACCTCATGGGCTACACGCAATATTTCTTGGCACATGCTAAATAGATGCTTCACAATTTTATTGAAAAAAATGGAGCGATGCAGCTGATTCTGAGAAAATGTGCATTTTAAAGTGCTCATATAGAAACGGGCAGTATAATTAAATCAGATTCACATCATTTTGTTGTTGTTTTTTGCTGAAAGTACCTCGTTTGTGTTTAACAGATAATGCTTCATTACTTGATTTTGGCTTACCTCATGATGTTTAATTTCATTTCTTTCCTAATTAAATGTCATTCTCAAAAGAAAGGGCTTTGGGGAAATTTGTTTAAAATATATCAAACATCTTGACTTCATTACGGAAACCCAGAAAATCATTCAATGATAATGCTGCCTTTTCAGGCTCCGGAAACCAATCTCACAGAAGACCAAACTGTCCTAAATTCAGGTCAGTTTTTAGCTAACAAAAATGCCTCTGGAAGGCTTTCTTTCAATTTTTTTATTCTCTTACAAAAAGGATATTCAAGCAGATCTTTATTCACTCTTCCAGCTAGGAGGGACTTGCGAGGTCTGGGACTTGGCCTCAAAAATAGAGCAATTTCCTCAGTTCCATGACAAACAGGAGCTTCTCAGAGTAAATTTCAAATACATTTTCAAATCGAGGAGAAAAAGACATTTCACCCAGCTCTTTGATCTCCAGAATATGTGTCTTCTCCCATAATCTTTTTGGTCTTTCATTCTTCCAAGGCAGGAATTCAGCAAAAAACCGTGAAAGTGACCCAAGGCAGTTTGCTTGCTCAGTTATGTACAGCACTTAAGAACACATCTGTCATTGACTTATATTAATACCTTTTTCCTCGAGGGCAGGGAACGGATCTGCCAAATCTGTTGTACTCTCCCAAGCGTTCAGTACAGTGCTCTGCACACAGTAAATACTCAATTATTGCGACTGACTGACCATTTACCCTATGCCTTGGTGACTTAGGCCATAAATGGGTCCTGTATATCAAAAACGTTTTGCAGGTACATTACACTGTGCTGAATCCCGAACTCATCATTCACTCAATGCCCTACTGAGAGCTCACCTTCTCCAAGAGGCCTTCCCAGACTGAGCCCCCGCTTTCCCTCTGCTCCCCCTCTACCCTCTGCTCCTCTCCCTTCCCCCTTTTCCTCCCCTCAGCACTGTGCTTATTTGTATATATTATTTATTACCTTATTTATTTTGTTAATGAGGTGTACACCGCCTTGATTCTATCTATCGTGATAATGTTGTCTTGTTTTGGTTTCGTTCTGTTTTGCTTTACCGTCTGTCTCCCCCGATTAGACTGTGAGCCCATCAGTGGGCAGGGATTGTCTCTATCTGTAGCCGAATTGTACATTACAAGCCCTCTTTTCCCCCCTTTCCCTCTGCTCCTCCCCCTCTCCCTTCCCCTCCCCTCAGCACTGTGCTCATCCACTCAACTGTATATATTTTCATTACCCTATTTATTTTGTTAATGAGATGTACATCACCTTGATTCTATTCATTTGCTATTGTTTTAATGAGATGTTCACTCCCTTGATTCTATTTATTGCCATTGTTCTTGTCTGTCCGTCTCCCCCGATCAATAATAATAATAATAATGATAATCATGTTGGTATTTGTTAGGTGCTTGCTATGTGCAGAGCACTGTTCTAAGCGCTGGGGTAGATACAGGGTAATCAGGTTGTCCCACGGGAGGCTCACAGTTAATCCCCATTTTACAGATGAGGTAACTGAGGCCCAGAGAAGTTTAAGTGACTCGCCCACAGTCACACAGCTGACAAGTGGCAGAGCCGGGAATCGAACCCATGACCTCTGACTCCGAAGCCCAGCTTCTTTCCACTGAGCCACGATTAGACCGTAAGCCCGTCAAAGGGCGGGGACTGTCTCTATCTGTTACCGATTTGTACATTCCAAGCACTTAGTACAGTGCTCTGCACGTAGTAAGCGCTCAATAAATCCTATTGAATGAATTAATTACAAGCGCTTAGTACGGTGCTCTGCACATAGTAAGCGCTCAATAGATACTATTGAATGAATGAATGAATGGTGGGTGACTTTCATGGCGTATCCCATGTGTCTAAGGGAAATGGATCGCAGTCTGCACAGCTGTGGGCTTCAGCTGGTGTTGGAGCAGAGAGGAGGCTCTTTGTGGGCAGGAATGTGTCACTTTATGATTTTATACTTCTCCAAGCCCCTCTCTGGATCGCACACGGAGAGCTATGGCTACGGGAGGGAGAACAAGCAGAGACATACCCATTCCAGTCCTAGACTGGGCAGTGGTCAGCAAGTGGAAGGCAATCCGCTACAAGTCAAAACTCGCCATTGCTGGGCAGTCAGAGGGCGGAGACTCTCACCCAGTGAAAGTCGAGGGCGGACACTCAATTTTACCGAGCAGAAGGAGGCAATGTTAGACTGTATTTTGACCAAGAGAACTCTCCGGATCCACTACCGGAATGATTGCAGATGGAGGTGGGGCCTTCTGGGAGAGATGTAGCCAAGGAGTTGCTATGGGTCGAAGATGACTCCGCAGCGTAAGCCAAGAAGAGACTTTCCCAAGAGCTTCCTACAGTACATCACAGTGCCCAGTGTAGCTCAATACATGGTATTATTATTATTACTACTAAAAATGACACCAATACCAGGTCCACAACTTACTTGCTGAGTGACCTTGAGTGAGTCAGTTAACTTCTCTGGGACTTCACTCCTTCGATAGCTGTTCTCCCTCCTACTTAGGTTGGGACCCACCGTGGGACCAGATGATTTTATGTCCCCCGCTCCCTCTTCTTTCTGCATCGTGTAGGCACTTGGATTGGTGACCTTTGGGCATTTGGTATTTGCCCCACCCTCAAACCCACAGAACGCATGCACATATCTATAAGCTGCCCCTTGTCAGCTGTGTGACTGTGGGCAAGTCACTTCACTTCTCTGTGTCTCAGTTCCCTCATCTGTAAAATGGGGACGAAGAACTGTGAGCCTCACGTGGGGCAACCTCATTCTCCCGTATCTCCCCCAGCGCTTAGAACAGTGCCCTGCACGTAGTAAGCGCTTAACAAATATCAACATTATTACATATCCTAAATTATTTATTTATACCAATATCTACTTCCCCCTCTAGACTGTGAGCTTGTTGTGGGCAGGGAAAGTGCCTGTCAACTCTACTGTACTCCCTCAAGCGTTTAGCATAGTCCTCTGCACACAGTAAGTGTTCAGTAAATATCATTGATGATGATGATCGATGAAACGTAATAAGCGCTTAACATATACCACAATGATTTATTTACTATTTATTTCTAGAAAGTTCTAAGATCAAGTTGAAAAGCACTTGTTGGTTAGGATTGGCAAATCGGAGTTCAAAGGACTAAAATCGCTACCTCTCATTCATTCATTCGATAGTATTTATTGAGCGCTTACTGTGTGCAGAGCACTGTACTAAGCGCTTGGAAAGTAAAATTTGGAAACAGGTAGAGACAATTCCTACTCAACAGCGGGTTCACAGTCTAGAAGGGGGAGACAGACGACAATACCTGATGATAGCATTATCTTGAAGAACCTTAGCAAAGCCTGATCATGGGGAAGAGCCCATAGTTTGCAAGGTATGGAGCAATACCAACTATCGGGGGGTTAGAATTCCTCAGCCCCTTGAAAAACAGCATGGCTCAGTGGAAGGAGCCCAGGCTTGGGAGTCAGAGGTCATGGGTTCGAATCCCGGCTCTGCCGCTTGTCAGCTGTGTGACTGTGGGCGAGTCACTTCACTTCTCTGGGCCTCAGTGACCTCATCTGTAAAATGGGGATTAAGACTGTGAGCCTCACGTGGGACAACCTGATTACCCTGTATCTCCCCCAGCGCTTAGAACAGTGCTCTGCACATAGTAAGTACTTAACAAATACCAACGTTATTATTATTGAGAATTGCCACAGGTAGGTTCTGGTATATTTCCATTTTGGGTCAAGTTGAAAGATTCAAACTTTTAGGTCTATTACGGTGCTCTGCGCAAAGTAAATATGATCGAATGAATATTAGTTTTAGTTTTGTAATAGCACTTTCTACATGGCTAAAACTCACTTTCTTCACAAAGCTTTCCCAGATTAAATCCGCCACCCTTCCAGACCACAGTTTATAATAATGTTGGTATTTGTTAAGCGCTTACTATGTGCAGAGCACTGTTCTAAGCACTGGGCTGGAGACAGGGTAATCGGGTTGTCCCACGTGAGGCTCACAGTTAATCCCCATTTTACAGATGAGGTAACTGAGTCACAGAGAAGTTAAATGACTTGCCCACAGTCACACAGCTGACAAGTGCCCGAGCGGGGACTAGAACCCTCAACCTCTGACTCCCAAGCCGGGGCTCTTGCCACTGAGCCCCGCTGCCTCTCATATAGTTACAGTTTATAAACGGTAGTTTATAGTTACAGCTGTGGTCGTCTGGTCACTTCAACTTCTCATTCCAGTCACAGTCAGTGTATCTAAAAGTGGAAACAAGCCCTAAATGACAAGTCCAGCCGAAGATCACTCTCTAGAATGTCAAGAATGAGTGAGAGGTGAGTGGAGCATTATAGTCCATCGCATTTGTAACGGATAGTTTTTAATCTCTTTGTATGTTCGGGTGGCTCTAAATCTGTATCCTCTATCTGCAGTGAATCAGGAGAAAAAAGAGCGTGAAGTTCAAAGACTATTCTTTCTTTCTCCAAGGTGTGTTCTTACTTTGCATTTGGTTTTTTGAATTAGACATATTTGCATCCATGTTCCCTTGCTGCCTCCTCAGGAGGCCCATCCTTTGAATTGCTCTCTAACAAAGCAGAACAGGCACTGTGCAATTGTAGCCCTGTTGCTTGAATTACTTTAGCTATAGAACGGTACCTCTTTATACTAATTTTTGGACCAGTGGTTTTAGAGTGAGATGAAGATTGCTAGCATCTGGATATACTTTTAAATAGCTCACAGGGAGACCAGATGGGTGTGTAAAGGCTAATCTTTGGTAGCTACAATTCTGCTGTTTCTCCAGGGACAGAAAGTATTATTATTAATCTCTGGATCTAGCCAACTGTTCTCGTTTTTGTTAAAAACCACTTTCATCACCAAATTCATATTACTCATAGAGAAAACGATTCAATTGTTTGAATGGAGGAAAAGCAAAAATAACACACTTGGTTATTTTGCTTTGAATCAGCACTCAAGGATTATTTGCCAAGAACGGATAAACCAGATACATTGTTTAGAGTATCCCTAAAATCTAGGTTCATTTTGCAGGTTTCCTGCGGAGTGGTTAGTAGTACAGAAATTATATAGGTGTCACAGAGAAAATTATTTATAACTCTGTATTGGGCATCTGGGTTTTATAGAACTGTTTTACGGCTTCAGTGAACACAGAAAAGAGAATATCAGGTGAGTGCATGAATAGGCTTTTACATATATATGTATATATATATATATATATATATATACAAGTACACACATATTTATGTGTATATATTTAGTTACATTTCAGTTTTAGAAGATGACAGTTATAGAACTTGCAAAGGAAAGACTTCTTTGAAAATGAAAGATTTCTGTCACTTTTTATCATTTATATTTGAGCTACCACCTCTGAATGATTGGATTTAATTGGTGGGAAAATCTGGTTGTTGAGTTCCCATCAGCCTCCCTTCTTTGATTCCCGTGCCAGAGATGGATTCCCATCTCCTTTCATTCAGAGAAGCAGCGTGGCTCAGTGGAAAGAGCCCGGGCTCGGGAGTCAGAGGAAATGGGTTCGAATCACTCTTGTCAGCTGTGTGACTATGGGCAAGTCACTTCACTTCTCTGTGCCTCAGTTCCCTCATCTGTAAAATGGGGATTAAGACTTTGAGCCTCACATGGGACAACCCGATTCCCCTATATCTACCCCAGCGCTTAGAACAGTGCTCTGCACATAGTAAGCGCTTAAATACCAACATTATCATTATTATTCATTCAGTCATATTCATTGACCGCTTACTGTGTGCAGAGCACTGTACTAAGCACATGGGAGAATAGAATATAGTAGTAAGCAGACACATTCCCTGCCCACGGTGAGCTTACAGTTTAGAGGGGGAGACAGTAGTAAAAATACATTATAGACATGTACGTAAGTGGGGCAGGGCTGGGAGGGCAGATGAATAAAGGGAGCAAGTCAGAGCGGTGCTTGTTGGTCTCCCATGGCGGATGGTGGGAGGTGCTTAATGACTGAGACCCGCTCTCTATCCTGCCCCTCTTCCTCTCTTACCCTCCTGTGAGAGGAAAAGGGGGAGCCCCACGTGGGACAACCTGATCACCTTGTATCCCCCAGTGCTTAGAACAGTGCTTTGCACATAGTAAGCGCTTAACAAATACCACCATTATTATTTATTATAAATGAAAGAAGAGGCTCTCTCTTTGCCCCAAACCTTCCCCTCGCCTACCCCGAGCTTGCGGGATCTGGATGAAAGAGGGGAATCGGGGAATAAGAGACTCAGTGTGGCTAGGAAAACTCCAGCAGGGAACTGGGGATGGGAAAGGTATCTGTTTTGTATTAGAGGTGTATGAGGAGGTACTGGAGGAACAGCATGGCCTAGTGGATAGAACATGGGCCTTGGAGAAGGGAGGACCTAGGTTCTAGAGAAGCAGTGTGGCTCAGTGGAAAGAGCCCGGGCTTGGGAGTCAGAGGGCATGGGTTCGAATCCCTTGCTCTGTCGCTTGTCAGCTGTGTGACTGTGGACAAGTCACTTCACTTCTCTGTGCCTCAGTGACCTCATCTGTAAAATGAGGATTAACTGTGAGCCTCACGTGAGACAACCCGATTACCCTGTATCTCCCCCAGCGCTTAGAACAGTGCTGTGCACATAGTAAGCACTTAAATACCAACTTTATTATTATTCTAATCCCAACTCCCCCACTTGTCTGCTATGGGACCTGGCACAAGTCCCTTCACTTCTTTGTGCCTCAGTTACCTCATCTGTAAACTGGAGATTAAGACTGTGAACCCCATGTGGGACGTTAACTGTGCCCAACCTGATTATTTGGTGTTACCCCAGTGCTTAGTGCGGTGACTGCCACATAGTAAACACTTAACAATTACCACAATTATTCCACTTTGTGTGGAAAAACTCTCGCTGTGACAGCTAGGATGGAGGGAGGAAAGAGAGAAGGTAATAGAGAAGCGGCATGGCTTAGTGGATAGAGCACGGGCCTGGGAGTCAGAAGGAGCTGGGTTCTAATCCCGCCTTTGCCGCTTATATGGTGTGTGACCTTGGGCAAGTCACTCCCCTTCTCCGTGCCTCGGTTCCCTCATCTGTAAAATAGGGATTAAGAGTGTGAGCCCCACGTGGGACAGGGACTGTGCCCGACCCGATAAGGCTCGTGTCTACCCCAGTGCTCAGAACGGTGTCTGGCACTTTAGTAAGCTCTTAACAGATACCTTAAAAAAAGAAAAGGGAAAAAGGGAAGATTTTCAATTCAGGGTTGCTCAGTGATCAGAATGTCTTCTTCCCTCTCCTGGGCACCTCCGCTGGGAAACTAAGGGTTGTAGAACTGGGGCAGGATGTCCTCCCAAACTGCCAGCCACGTTTCCTCTCCCAAACACACACACCGTATTCTCTTCGATGTTTTTCCAGAACATCTGTTGTCTCAGACCCTAAGCCCAGCCCGGATCAGAAACCTCCCCTACTTCAGGAATTCCTTGGGGAGATGGGCAGGCTGAAGGTTTCCGGCGGCAGGGCCGGGGGGCCGGGGGGGAAATCATGCTTTGAAGATGACAAATTAAATATCCCGTCATGTGGGGTAATGGAGTAATAATTATGTTGTTTATAAGCTAAATGCTGGAGGAAATCAAAGATAATCGTATGGGAGACAGGACCACCTAGGGCTCACATTCTGCGTGGCTCAGTGGAAAGAGCACGGGCTTTGGAGTCAGGGCTCATGAGTTCGAATCCCAGCTCTGCCACTTGTCGGCTGTGTGACTGTGGGCAAGTCACTTCACTTCTCTGTGCCTCAGTTCCCTCATCTGTAAAATGGGGATGAAGACTGTGAGCCCCACGTGGGACAACCTGATCCCTCTATGACTACCCCAGCGCTTAGAACAGTGCTCGGCACATAGTAAGCGCTTAACAAATACCAACATTATTATTATTATTAAGAGGAAGGGAGGGAGAGCAGCTCCTTCATCTTCATTTTTCAATTAAAAACTGAGAGAGGTTAAGTGACCCAGGACAGAGCTGGGACTAAAGTCTTTATTTCCTGACTGTAGTCTGATGCTCTTTCCTTAGGACTTCCAAAAGCAAAAACTCTGGGGAAAGGGTCATCGGACACCTTGTATTCAGATGAATATGATCCACCGTGAAAACGCTGAATTTTAAACCGGGGCCGGTGGGGGGAACTATGTAAAAAATGCGGAATCCAGGTAACGGTATTTCATTTCTTGGGAACCGATATTAAATTCTAGTGCTAACCGTCTAACTGTGCCTCGATCTCTACAGTCTTGCTGCCGAACCCTAGCCCACATCCTGCCTCTGACCTGGGATGTCCTCCCTTCTCAAATTCATTCATTCATTCAATTCTTTTATTGAGCATTTACTATGTGCAAAGCACTGTACTAAGCATTTGGGAGAGTACTATATAACAACAGATAGACACATCTCTGCCCACGAGCTCACGGTCTCCTGTGTGACCTTAGGTCAGTCCTTTCATTGCTCTGTGCCTCAGTTCCCAAGCAGCGTGGCTCAGTGGAACGAGCCCGGGCTTCGGAGTCACAGGTCATGGGTTCGACTCCCGGCTCTGCCCCTTGTCAGCTGTGTGACTGGGGTCGAGTCACTTCACTTCTCTGTGCCTCACTTACCTCGTCTGTAAAATGGGGATTAACTGTGAGCCTCACATGGGACAACCTGATTACCCTGTATCTACCCCAGAGCTTAGAACAGTGCTCTGCACACAGTGCTCTGAACACTGTGAGCCCCACGTGGGACAGGGACCGTGTCCAACCTGATTACTTTATATCTACCCCAGCGCTCAGAAGAGTGCCTGGCAAATCTGGCAGACTCACCCCCCTGCCTTCAAAGCCTTATTGGAGGCCCACCTCCTCCAAGAGGCCTTCCCAGACCGGCCCACTTTTCCTCATCTCCCACTCCTTTCTGCGTCACCCTGACTTGCTACCTTTAGGTGTTTCCCCTCCCAGCCCCACAGCACTTATGTACATATTTGTAATTTTATTTGTACTGATGTCTCCCCGCCTTTAGACTACTAGCTCACTGTGGGCAGGGAATATAGCTATTTATGGTTGTGTTATACTTTCCCAAGCGGTTAGCACGGTGCTCTGCATACAGTAAGCGCTCGGTAAACACGACTGAATGAACGAATGAAATTTCTCTGCAATCTTCTTCTTACCACTTTGTTCCCCCTCTGCCCCCTGCAACCTCTAGTTTGCCATTTGGAGGTCGGAGAAGGTCGTTCATGTTGGTGGAGGTGGGAGGGGGTGGAAGTGAGAGAGCCTGGACCCCGAGAACCCAGATCCAGCAGATAATAATAATGTAATAATGTTGGTATTTGTTAAGCGCTTACTATGTGCCGAGCACTGTTCTAAGCGCTGCAGATCCAGGGAAGCAGCACAGCATAGTGGATAGAACATGGGCCTGGGAGTCAGGGGTTCTAATCTTGGCTCCGGCACTTGTCTGCTGCGTGACTTTAGGCAAGTCACTTTGCTTCTCTGTGCCTCAGTTACCTCATCTTTAAAATGGAGATTGAGACTGAGTCCCACGTGAGACAGGGACTGTGTCCAACCTGATTTCCTTGTATCTACCCCAACGCTTAATACAGTGCCTGGCACATAGTAAGCGCTTAACAAACACCATAATTATAATTAATAATAATGATCTGGGAGAAATGGGAGCACCTGGGTGCTCTCTGAGATGGAGTGGGGGGAAAGGTGGGAACTGGGTGCTGGGCTGGAGTGATCAAGAGTCTGCCCTCACCTGGCTTCCTCCACCTCCCCTTCCCCCCTTCTCAAGAATAATAATAATAATGATAGCGATGGTATTTGTTAAGCACTTATTATGTGCCAGGCACTCTACTAAGTGCTGGGGTGGGTACAGCAAATGGGGTTGGACACAGTCCCCGTCCCACACAGGTCTCACCGTCTCAATCCCCATTTTACAAATGAGGTGACTGAGGCCCAGAGAAGTATAGTGACTTGCCCAAGGTCACACAGCAGACAAGTGGCGGAGCAGGGATTAGAACTCGTGACCTCCGGACTCCCAGGCGAGTGCTCTCTCCACTACGCCATGCTGCTTTTCTAAGAAAGGTGGGAATCCATCTGAAGTACTCCGGAAAATGGGAATCATCGCCATTTAGAGCCACCTGTAAGTTTTCAGTTTGACTAGCTCAAAGTGACGGTAGCTTTGGAGAAAATCAACTCAACTGTCATAGTTCTGATGGCACCACTGTGGATGAGTATATGAGTATTTATATTAATGTCCGTCTCCCCCACTCTGGACTGTAAGCTCACTGTGGGCAAGGAAACATGTCTGTTAATTGTTGTACTCTCCCAAGTGCTTAGTACACTGCTCTGCACACAGTAAGCGCTCAATAAGTACGACTGAATGAATGAATGAGACTTTTACTGTGCACGTGAATGTAGCCATTAGATAATTATGATGATGATAATTATGATACTTGTAAAGCGCTTACTATGTGCCAAGCACTGTTCTAAGCACCGGGGTAGATACGAGTTAATCAAGTTGGACACAGTCCCTGTCCCACATGAGGCTCACACTCTTAATCCCCATTGTACAGATGAGGCAACTGAGGCCCAGAGAAGCGAAGTGACTTGCTCAAGGTCACACAACAGACACGTGACAGAGACAGGATTAGAACGCATGACCTTCTGACTCCGGGACTCCTGCACTATCCACTATACCGCGCTGCTTCTCTATTGAGCTGAAAGAGTGACATTCTGCCAGCAGTTTCCGTATCTCTTGGTTCATCCTCGAGAAAGCTGAATAAGGCAGAACTAGGTTACAGCCCTGCTTTACTCTGTTGAGGTTATGGACAAGGATTTTTTTTAAATTTGTTAAACACCGTGTGTCAAACATTATTCTAAGCACTGGGGATTTACACTTTTAAGTACGTGGGAGAACGGGTATTGAATCCCCATTTAAGAGATGAGGAATCAGGGCACAGAGAAGTTAAGTGACTTGCCCAGGGTCACACAGCAAAGTGGCAGAGCTGGGATTAGAACCCAGGACCTCTGACTTTCAAGCTCATGGTCCGTCCACTAGGTCATGCTGCTTCTCTGATCTGATCAGGATCTGATAAGTCCCTCCAATTCTGATAATCCTAGCCGTATCCTCCTGGAGGAATCTCAGGCTCTTTATAAACTTCTCCGGGTGAGAAAATATTTTTAGTCATTGCTGGAGTCCAGGCCCAATGGGAGGGTCAAATTTTTTTTGAAAGTCTTCATAGTGTAGGGTTCTTGACGTTGTTGCCTACAGTTCTGATTCAGATGAGTGTCAGTTGGTCATATTTATTGAACGCTTACTGTGTGCAGGGCACTGTACTGAATACTTGGAAGAGTACAGTAGAGAAGCAGCGTGGCTCAGTGGAAAGAGCACGGGCTTGGGAGTCAGAGGTCATGGGTTCGAATCCCACTCGGCCACTTGTCAGCTGTGTGACTTTGGGCAAGTCACTTCACTTCTCGGTGCCTCAGTGACCTCATCTGTAAAATGAGGATTAAGACTGTGAGCCCCACGTGGGACAACCTGATTCCCCTGTGTCTACCCCAGCGCTTAGAACGGTGCTCGGCACATAGTAAGCGCTTAACAAATACCGGCAAATGCCAACATTACAGTAAAGCAAAATAACAGACACATTTCCTCCCCATAGTGATCTTAGAGTCTAGAAGGGGAGACAGACATTTATATAAACAAATAAAATTACAGATATGAACATAAGGGTTGTGGGACCGGGAGTGGGGGATGAATGAAGGGTCAGCCAGCTTTAGCTATCGCTACAGTGCAATTCTACAAACAAGCGATTGACCATATTTATCAGGAGATGGTCTGGGAAGACTCTAGCTAGGATCCTGCCAGCAGTGGATAACAGTGAAATCTCAAAATGGTTTTGTAAGTGAACTCTCTCCCCTTGTTTCCTGAAGGTGATAATCCTTGGAAATTCTGTGGCATTTCATTCATTTATTCAATTCATTCATTCAATTGTATTTATTGAGCGCTTACTGTGTGCAGAGCACTGGACTAAGAACTTGGAAAGTAGAATTCAGCAACAAAGAGAGGCAATCCCTGCCCATAACAGGCTCACAGTCTAGAATGGGGGAGATAGACATCAAAGCAAGTAAAAAGACATCAATAGCATCAGTAAAAATAAATAGAATTAGATATATATATATATATACGGGTATATATATATATATATTTATATATACACACGGGAAGCAGTGTGGCTCAATGGAAAGAGCCCGGGCTTGGGAGTCAGAGGTCATGGGTTTGAATCTAGTCTCTGCCACTTGTCAGCTGTGTGACTGTGGGCAAGTCACTTCACTTCTCTGGGCCTCCGTGACCTCATCTGTAAAATGGGGACTAAGACTGTGAGCCTTGCGTAGGACAACCTGATTCCCCTGTGTCTACCCCAGCGCTTAGAACAGTGCTCTGCACATAGTAAGTGCTTAACAAATACCAACATTATTATTATATATACACATAAGAACAAGTAAAAGAGGTATTACTATAAGTGAATAGAATTATAGGTATGTTCATAATTATGTGCTGTGGGTGGGGGGTTAGAGCAAAGGGAATGAGTTGGGGGGAGGTGGGGGGAGAGGGAGAACTGAGGAATGGGGGCTTAGTTTGGGAAGGCCTCCTGGAGAAGGTGAGCCTTCAGTAGGGCTTTGAAGGGGGTACAGCCTTATAGCTCTACCGTATCTGATTTTTTAAACTCATTTTTTAATTCCAGAATGTAGGCTTTAAGCTTTGAAAGGAGAGTTAGGTTTCTTTCTCATGCCAAGTAGCTCTTTGATCTTCAAGTCGCTTTTATCAAAACAGCTGGGGCATTTTGTTCTGGTAGGGCTCTTAAAGGCTGCTCAGCGAAAAGCGTCCTCAGAGACACCCCGATTATTGGCCATATTAGTAGAGGCAATTCGGCTCTGTATCCTTAAATGACTGCTTCAATAGTTGTCTGAGATTTCTTGCTTGTGTCTTGAATCTCTAGGACTCTGACATTCAAATAAGTGGCTGGAATGCCACTTTGGGATTCAGTGGCCTTAATATTAGTGAGATCAAGTGTATCATTTGAGCACTTACTGAGTGCAGAACACTGTACTAAGCGTGTGGGAGAGTCAATATAAGAATCAACCAATCTATCGTATTCACTGAGCACTAACTGTGTGCAGAACAAATGATCTTTCAGATGTGGTAAGTTTAGGACTCAGAGCCTGGTGGTAGTTTGAAGATTCTTTTGGTCTCATTGGTGGCTGTTGATGCATTCAGTAGAGTAACATTGCTTGGTTCTTGGGAGTAGTTAAGGTTTCTTTCTCTTCTATGGTAATAATAATAATTATGGTACTTTCTAAGCGCTTACTACGTGCCACGCACTGTTCTAAGTGCCGGGGTAGATACAAGTTAATCAGGTGGGGCACGGTCCCCATCCCACACAGGGCTCCCGCTCTTAATCCTCATTTTACAGTTGAGGGAACTGAGGCACAGAACAATTAAGTGACTTGCTCAAGGTCACACAGCAGACAAGTGGCGGTAAAGGAAAAACTGTCGTGGTGATCACAAACTCAGGTCTAGCTCATTTATTAAACAGGAATAGGCCATTACTGTACCTTGGACAAAAATGGTATTTCAATCAATCAATCAGTGGTATTTATTGAGTGCATACTGTGCAGCGAAAACTGCGCTAAGTCTTTGGGAAAGTACAATGCAGTTGGTAGAGGTGATCCCTGCCCACAGATATAAATGACAGATTTGAAGTCGTTAAACACAGGGAACATAGAATGACTCGTTAGGAGTTTTGATGTTAGGAAATGTTAAGGAGATGTGTTTGAGAACATGCATACTCTTAAATTAGCTTGTAACATGACTATTAGTAGTATTTATTGACTGTCTGTGGAATTCATTTTACTGTATTAGGCACTTGGGAATACAAAACAAGAAGTGGGCATTCCCTGCTTACAGGGAGCTGCTTAGGGAAGCTACATGGCCTAGTGGAAAGAGCACTAGGAATCAGAGGACCTGTGTTCTAATCCCGGTCCTTCCACTCGTCTCCTGCATAACCTTGTGTAAGTCACTTGACTTCTCTGTGTTTCAGTTTCCTCAACTATAAAATGGGGATTAAATCTTCCTCCCTCCTACTGAGACTGCCACATCCATGTAGAACAGGGACTGTTTCCAACCTGATCATCTTGTAGCTACTATGGTGTTTAGTACAGTGCTTTATACATAGTAAATGCTTTACAAGTACCACAGAAAAGGAGCTTACAGTTTAATGGGGGAGAAATTCATGAACGTATTGACTTATAGAGTAACCAGTTTCAATAATTTCATGAATAATTGAGTAAATATCCATACATAAGTGCCGAGGATGAATGTCAAGAGGTGCGGAGGTGCTAATATTGAAAATCATAATAAATAATAATAATTATAGTATTGAAGTGCTTACTCTGTGCCAAGCACTGTTCTAAGCACTGAGGTAGATTCAAGGTAATCAGATTGAACACAGTCTCTGTTCAGCATGGGGCTCACAGTCTTAAGCCCCGTTTTACAGATGAGGTAACTGAGGCAGAGAGAAGTGAAGTGACTTGCCCAAGGTCACGCAACAGACAAATGGCAGAGTGGGGACTAGGACTCACTTCCTTTGACTCCCAGGGCCGTGCTCTTGCCACTGGGCTATGCTGCTTCTTGTACTGGTACTTGTTTTAAGTGCTTACTATGTGCCACACACTGTAATAAGAGCTAGGATAGATATAATATCAGGTTGGACACAGTTCCTGTAAGACGGGTCAGGTCTTGGCTAGATAGACTCTATTTTGTAACAAGCCCCCATTTTGCTGTGAATAAACACACCGTATATCTCCCCGTGCCAACCTTATACCCGTGGGCCACTTTGATTCTGAAAACCCACAAGGTCACTGATGCCGGAGAACTAGTAATGAGCGGTAAAGAACTGTGGGCCCCTCGATTCAGAAAACCCACAAGATCAATGAAGTCAGTGGGGGCTAGTGGTGAGAGATGAGAATTCTGAAGGGTCTTGCCGCAAGATCCGCCCAAATATGATCATGGAGGAAGGGAGGATCAAGAATTAGGAGGGTCTATCGGGAGGGGAGCCTCCAGAAATTCTTGGTAGTAAGTTGGAACTCGGTCACACCGATGAGGCGAGTCTTCTCTGTCCAGAGTCGGGGACTCCCGCTCCGTCAGCCCTGTGTGGTGCCGCGCGATCGATCGGACCTTCTCTCTGGAAGGTAGGCCGCGGTGGAAGGGTCTCCCCGGAGGATCCTAACGGTGTCTCTTTCCCCCGGTTCCCCAGCTGTTAGAAGTTGGGGACCGTGCTGGTCAACGTATTTACCGTTTAATATTCTAAGATTAGCTTTGCTTGCAAGTAACGTGTAAGTGCATTCCTCCCGATTGGGAAGCGTCTATGGGCGGGAGCTTAGGTGTTTTGCCACGTGCGAGTAAAGTGGAAAGAGCCCGGGCTTGGCAGTCAGAGGTCATGGGTTTGGATCCCGGCTCTGCCACGTCAGCTGTGTGACTGTGGGCAAGTCACTTCACTTCTCTGTGCCCCAGTTACCTCATCTGTAAAATGGGGATTAAAACTGTGTGCCTCATGTGGGACAACCTAATCACCCTGTATCTACCCCAGAGCTTAGAACAGTGCTCTGCACACAGTAAGCGCTTAACAAATACCAACATTATTATTTCTCCCGAAAAGGGAAGCTTGATTATTCTTTGTTTTATAATCTCAATAAACCTCATTTTGCTACGTAACCCCTGAGTAGTCCAACCTTCTGATCTGTGAAGTTACTCTATTGCTGGTTCCACTCGGTGACACCTTTTCCCCCAAGGGGCTCGCGGTCTAAATCGGAAGGTGTAGGATTTAATCCTCATCTGACAGATGAGGAAACTGGGACACACTGAAGTTAAGTGACTTGCCCAAGGTCGACGACTTTCAAAGGTTGTTTTAGAACCCAGATCCTCTGACTCCCGTACCCAAACTCCTGCTGCTTCCCCGTTAGAGGTGGCCGATGGCTTTATATGACTTAGGATGCTGGTGATTATTGGGGGAGGGGGCGTGATGGAGGAGGAAGACTTTGGATATGAGGAGATCTATGATCTGTTGGACTTTTGGGTGGGGCCTGGATGCTTTCAAACTTATTATCGGCTTTGAAACATTCAATCCCTTACTCTCTCTTACCTTATAGAGCTGCTCTCCTTCTACGCTCCAGCCCACCCACTTTACCCCTCTAACCTACTCACTGTACCTCGATCTCGTGAATCTCACCACTGACTTCTCGCCCACATCCCGCCTCTGGCCGGGAACGTCCTCCTCTTCGTAACCAACAGACGGTCACTCTTTCCAGCTTCAAAGCCTTATTAAAATCACATCATCTCCAACAGGCCTTCCCCGACTAAGCCCTCATTTCCTCTTCTCCCACTCCCTTCTGGGTCACCCTTGCATATGGATTTGCATCCTTCATTCACCCCTCTCTCAGCCCCACAGCACTTGTGTCCCTGTCTGTAATTTATTTATATTCATGTCTCTCTCCCCCTCTAGACCGTAAACTCACTGTGGGCAGAGGTGGGGAGATGAGAGATTAGTTCAGAGAAGGCTTCCTGGAAGAGAAGTGATTTTGGTAGGACTTTGAAGATAGGGAGAATGGCGGTCCGTTGACCACGAAGGGGGAAGGATTTCAAAGCAGGACGGAGGGAGTAAGGACGGAGGGGTTGTCGGTGGGAAGGATGAGAGTGAGTCACAATTTGTTGGTATTAGAGGAGAACAGACTATAATCTCCTTGTGGGCAGGGATCAGGTCTACCAACTCCGTTGTACTGTACCTTCCCACTCGCAACTGCTCTGCACGTAGTAAGAGCTCAGTAAATACCAATGATTTATTGATAGATTGATTGAAGTACAGGCTGAGTTGTAGAGAGAAAGGAATGAGGATAGTTGGGAGGAGTGAGCTGATCAAGTGCCTTAAAGCATTTGCATTTAATAATGATGGTACTTAAGCACTTACTTTGTGTCAAGCACTTTTCTAAAAGCTGAGGAAGAGACCAGGGAATCAGGTTGGACACAGTCCCTGTCCCACATGGGGCTCATAGTCTTAATCTCCCCTGTACAGACGAGATGACCGAGGCACAGAGAAATTATGTGACTTGCCCAAGGTCACACCGTGAAGTGGCAGAGCTGGGATTAGAACCCAGGTCCTTCTGACTCCCAGGCCCCGGCTCTATCCACTAGGCCACACATTTAACTCTTGATTGTTTCATTCCCAAATCTAGGTGTTTGCACAGTTTCAAGTATACAAATTGTGTTATGCTTCCTCCAAAACAAGGTAGATAATATGTAAATTTGCTATGGCTGTAAACACATAAAAAGAGACAAGCTCTTAATAAGCCCTTGTAGCTAAATGACTAGATTGTGCAAATCATCAGGTCCCCAGGCTTCAAAATGTCAATGCAGAAAAGATCTTCATTTTCTCCTTATAGGCATCAATCGGAATTCTCTATTTTTTTTTTCTTGGTTTTAGTCACTCTTGTGATTCCTAAGGATGAAATAAATTTTAGCTGTAAATCGTCTAAAAATAAATGGGTGTAGTTTACAATTCCATTTCTATTGACTGAGTTTTCTCACTTCTATTTCTCCCTCCTTTCAATTCCCTTTTTGTAACCGTTTTTTCTTTAGAAGTGAATTTTGCAGAATTTAAAGTACAATTTTCATGTTTGAAACCTATTTTTTGACTCTTTCATACCGTGTTACTCTAAAACCAGATGAACCCTAGATTTAAGGCAACATTCCAAATGTGAACAAACTCCTTCTAAAGTGCAGATGCCCTTTATATTTTGAGTGGCCTCTGGCTAGTTTAGGCTCCAAAATCCAGACAACCTGGCAGCAACCAAAGATCACAAGGATGTTAAAATGCTGGGGCAGAACCTGACAGTCAAGTGAACTTCTGGTCCAATCAAGGAGACCTGAAAAGGGATCTAGTTTCACATTGTCATTAGCCTATGTATTTTTTACTGTCCTTCAGGCTTTACTGTAGCAAAATTCCCTTTTAAGAGCCAGTCAGCAATTCAAGACATAACGATGCTGATAAGAAACAGTAAGATTAGGTGTGATTTTGCCATATTATTGTCATATCGTTATTGCTTTGTCCCATGAAGTTGTGTGTAGAGAGCATTCTGCATGAAAATGCTCTACAGAGAGGGAAGGAAGGCAAGAGGTTTATGTTTTTGGTGGTTTGAACTCATTATCTGTTACCGATTTGTACATTCCAAGTGCTTAGTACAGTGCTCTGCACATAGTGAGCGCTCAATAAATACTATTGAATGAATGAATCCAGTCTTATGAGGATAGTCTATATCTGTAACTGTAATTGACTCTGTGTACTAAGTACTAATTCATTGTCATATTTACTGAGCGCTTACTGTGTGCAGAGCACTGTACTAAGCACGTGGAAGTTACAATACAGCAATAGAGGGAGACAATCCTTGCCCATAGCGAGCTCGCAGTCTAGGTGGGGAGACTTGTGTACGCCCAAACTACCATATTAATAGGGTCTATAATTGTAATTATTTATACTGATGCCTGTTTACTTGTATTGATGTATGTCTCCCCCCTCTAGAATGTAAGCCTTTTATGGGCAGGGATTATCTTTATTGCTGTATGTACTTTCCAAGTGCTTATACTGTGCTGGGCACACAGGAAGCACCCAATAAATACAATTGAATGAATGAATGAACAATCATCTCTCCTGGATTACTGCATCAGCCTCTTTGCTGACCTCCCAGCCTCTTGTCTCTCCCCACTCCACTTCACTTTGCTGCCCAGATCATTTTTCTACAAAATCATTCAGGACATCTCACCGCCCCCTCCTCAAAAAACTTCAGTGGTTGCCCAGCCACCTCCGTATCCAACAAAAACTCCTCACCATTGGCTTCAAAGCAGTCTGTCACCTTGCCCCCTCCTTCTTCACCTCGCTTCTCTCTTCTACAACCCAGCCCGCACACTTAGTTCATTTAGTGCTAACCTTCTCACTCTGCCTCCATCTCACCTGTCTCACTGCCTACCCCTTGCCCACATCCTGCCTCTGGCCTGGAAAACCCTTCTTCCTCAAATCCAAAAGATAAATACTCTCCCCTATTTCAAAGTCTTATTGACGGCTCATCTCCTCCAAGAGGCCTTCTCAGACTAAGACCCACTTTTCCTCATCTCCCACTCCCTTCTGTGTCACCCTGACTTGCTCCCTTTGCTCTTCCCCCCTCCCAGCCCCACGGAACCTATGTACATATGTGTAATTTTATTTATTTCTATTGTTGTCTGTCTCCCTAGCTCTAGACTGCAAGATCCTTGTGGGCAGGGAATGTGACGGTTTATCATTGTATTGTAGTTTATCGTTGTATTGTACTTTCCCAAGTGCTTAGTATAGTGCTTTGCATATAGTAAGCATTCAATAAATATGATAGAATGCATGAATAAATAAGTGTCCAGATTCATAAAGTCAACTACAGGACCGTAAGCTTGAGGTGGGGAGGGAATGGTTCCACCAACTCTTTTATATTGTATACTCTCAAGTGCTTAGAACAGTGCTCTGCACACAGTAAGCATTCAATAAATGTGAATGAGTGATTGATTAAAAAAAAAACCAGGTTCAAGTAATCTCGTGTCCTTGCGTGCACAGGTAAGAGATATTATGAACAGTTAGAGATCAAAATATCATAGAGCCATCTCTTCTCCAGGTTGAAATCTTCTTTTCCTTCATATTGAACAGAAAGATTCAAGATCTGAGCTGTAGAAGATGCTATCTGATGGTAAACGCTTAACAAATGCTACAGTTACTATAATTACTATGTGCTAAGCACTGTTCAAAGCACTGGGATAGTCACAGTCCCTGTCCCACAATGGACTCACAGTCTAAGTAGAAGGGAGAACAGGTAACTGGTATGGAATCCCCATTTTACAGATAAGAAACTTAAGGCACAAATAAGTTAAGTGACTTGTCCAATATCACCCAGTAGGCAAGTCGCAGAACGGGGATTAGAACCCAGGTCCTCTGACTCTTAGGCCTTTACTCTTTCCACCAGAGCAAACTGCCCCTCCACATCACGTCCGTCTTTCACTATGCAGAAGACTAATATTTTATTAATTCTCTCTTTTCTCTTATAGTTTCTGAATAATAATCCTTTTGGCTAAAAAAAAGTCAACATGAATCACCTGACAGAGTCAACTACTAAGGAAAATGAGATTCAGCTCTTTTTAAAGGAGAGAAAGGAAATTATATTTTCTGTCTAAAAATAAATTTGACTTTTTCTCGGCACTGAGACAGAAAAATAGTTAAACGCAGAAGTTGAAGATTTCACATATGACTAATCTTTCTAGAGGGATGAAATGGAGAGGAGTGACAGACCAGCCCTCCCCTTAAAAAAAAAGTTATGAATTAAAAGTGAAAAATGTTTCATTCGGGTCTGGTAGAAGCTAAAATCTATCAGTAAATTGGGTAATGAAGAGCAAGTACTATGGAGCTGTTAACTCAACAAACTTTGGGGTTGAAAACAAACCCCCAAACCCAAACAAACCAAAAACCTCTCTGTAGTGCTGCCCTGAAAGCCGTTGAAGTGACACAGCCAGTGAATACTAAAGCCGATTACGTAACAAACTTTCCTTTTTTTTTTTTGCCATTGTTCAGATCTTTTTTCCCCCTCTTCATTTTACTTTAAAAACAAACCCATAAAATAGGGTCCAAAAATTTATAATAATGCAATTGTAAGGATGCAATTTAAACTGAAAGGTAGGGGAAACAGGAGTTCCGATTTGCATTTAAACAACATTTCTTTTCTTGGTTTGTGATAGAGACTATAGCTGTTTAGTGTCAGTTATATATAGACTTTGACCAGCCAACTATTTTGGAGAAACAGAAGGGGGAAGGTCCTGGTACAGTTTCACTAGGTATTGCTTCACTTGCTGTTCTCTTAAATGTAGACGAAATGGAAAAATCTCTAACCGGCATAGCGGGTATCCTGTTTTTCATTTCTATGCGTGGGAGTGTGGCTGAAAAGTCCAGTGGAGGAGATGGATGAAGAATACAAATTTGTCCAAGATGGATTGTAAATTCCACATGTCGCAGCAGGCTGGATTAGAGGGAGAGGAGGAGAGAGGGAAGGAGGAGGGTAGGAGATGTAGAAAGTGGGGATACGGGAGACGGGAAGGGATGAGGTATCGGCTAATGTTTGGTAGCCTCCCGATTTGGAGGCCTGGGGGCACGGAGGAACAGGAGAGCTAGGATGTGTTCAGTAAATTCACTTGTTCAGTAGTATTTATTGAGCACTTACTATGTGCAGAGCACTATACTAAGTGCTTGGAATGTACAATTTGGCAACAGATAGAGACAATCCCTGCCCAGTGACGGGTTCACGGGCTCACAGTCTAAACGGGAGAGACAGACAGCAAAGCAAAACAGAACAAAACAAAAACAAGATTATCCTGATCATTGATTGATGGTGGTTACAGTATCTTCCCTTGGTCCAGGTTCCTTGGATAGAGCATGGGCCTGGGAATCATAGTTTCTAGGCCTGGCTCCGCCACTTGTTTGCTTAGGCAAGTCACTTCCCTTCCCTGTGCCTCAGTTACCTCATCTTTATAATGGGGATTGAGACTACGAACCCCATGTGGGATAGGGGCCGTGTCCAACCTGATTTGCTTGGGTAACCACCCCAGCACTTTGTGCCTAGAATTTGTGAAGCGCTTAACGAATAGCACTATCATTATGATTATTACGATGTGAAGGTCAGCCGTCAGTGGCTTCAGCTATCACACACTTTTCTTCTCCGCTTGTTCAGGGACTCGATCATTTGGGATTTGGATGCTGTCAGAAGTTGGATGTGTTTTCTATAATAGATCCCAGTCTTCGTGACTCCTGCCCGCCCGGTTTTTTTATTTCTTACATCCGTTTCCCTCTCGGGCCTTCTAATTTGGGGCCCATGTCACTGCTCCAGTGTCTCATGGCATTTTCTGTTCTTCCTGTTGGGTGGGTGGATAGAGAGAAAGAGAGACCGAGGGAGACAGAGAAGAGAGTAATAATATCAATAATAATGTTTATTAAGCAACCACAGGGTTGCAGCGCAACTGAATTTATATGCGTATCTGAAATTTCTTTACAATAATGTCTGTCTCCCCCTCCAGATTGTAAACTCGTTGTGGGCAGGGACTATGTCTACCAACTCTGTTACATTGAACTCTCCCAAGCGCGTAGTACAGTGCTGAAGCAGCGTTGCTCAGTGGAAAGAGCACAGGCTTGTGAGTCGGAGGTCGTGGGTTCTAATCCCGGCTCCTCACTTGTCTGCTGTGTGACCTTGGGCACTTTTCTGTGCCTCAGTTACCTCATCTGGAAAATGGGGATTAAGACTGTGAGCCCCACGTGGGAGAACCTGATTACCTTGTATCTACCCCAGCGCTTAGAACAGTGCTTGGCACATAGTAAGCTCTTAACAAATACCAATATTATTATAATAAATATCACTGACTGATTGACTGCATGTACTATGTGCTTGGGAAAATACAGTCTGTCACTCATATATATTGAGCCTTATTCTGTGCAGAGCACTGTACTAAGTGCTTGG
The DNA here is from genome assembly GCF_004115215.2 of Ornithorhynchus anatinus. Lineage (NCBI taxonomy): Eukaryota > Metazoa > Chordata > Mammalia > Monotremata > Ornithorhynchidae > Ornithorhynchus > Ornithorhynchus anatinus. The sequence goes on along the minus strand of NC_041729.1, from coordinate 133,770,664 downwards.
GAGAGTACAGTATAACTAAAAAGGCATATTCCCTGCCCACAGCGAGCTTATAGTCTAGCAAAAAGAAGTGATGAAAACTCTGGAGTGCTGGGCAGAAGGCAAGTTGAGATAAATGGTTGTTGATGCTGGCCTTGAACACTGCTAAACGTTTTCTCTGTCCCCGTTGTGGGCAACTCCCCAGAGTTTTCCCCTTGGTGCTCAGTATGGCGTAGTAGAGATTCGAAGCTCTCCGTAACCTTACCCCCTCCTACCTCACCTCCTTTCTCTCCTCCTTCAGCCCAGCCCAGCCCGCACACACCGCTCCTCTGGTACTAACCTTCTCACTGGGCTTCGTTCTCGCCTGTCCCGCCGTCGACCCCTGGACCACATCCTACCTCTGGCCTGGAACGTCCTCCCTCCTCACAGCCACCAAACTAGCACAGTTCCCTCCTTCAAAGCCCTACTGAAAGCTTGCCACCTCCAAGAGGCCTTCCCAGACCTCCCCCACTTTTCCTCTGCTCCTTCTCCTCTCCCCGTCGCCCCAACTCGCTCCCTTTGCTCTACCTCCCTCCTTGCCCCACAGCACTTGTGTATATATGTGCATATTTATAATTACAATTCTATTTATTTTTATTAATGATATTTATATATCTATAATTCTATTTATTTATAATGATGCCACTGATGCCTGTTTACTTGTTTTGATGACTGTCTTCCCCCTTTAGACTGTGAGCCCGTTGTTGGCAGGGATTGTCTCTGTTGCTGAATTGCACTTTCCAATTGCTTAATATAGTGCTCTGCACACAATAAGCGCTCAGTAAATACGATTGAATGAATGAATAGAGCACGGGCTTGGGAGTTGGAAGGTCATGGGTTCTAATCTCTGCTCTGCCACTTGTCTGCTGTATGACCTTGGGCAAGTCACTTCATTTTTCTGAGCTTCATTTCCTTCATTTGTAAAATGGGGATTGAGACTGTTCATTCATTCATTCAATAGTATTTATTGAGCGTTTACTATGTACAGAGCACTGTACTAAGCGCTTGGAATGAACAAGTCCGCAACAGATAGAGACAGTCCCTTCCGTTTGACAGGCTTACGGTCTAATCGGGGGAGACAGACAGACAAGAACAATGGCAATAAATGGAGTCAAGGGGAAGAACATCTCGTAAAAACAATGGCAACTAAATAGAATCAAGGCGAAGTACATTTCATTAACAAAATGACTGTGAGACTGTGTCCTCTGGGACAGAGACTGTGCACAACCCGATTTGCTTATCGGTGAGTTGTCCTGAAGACAGGAGGAAATGTGAGATTGCAGAGAAAGAGAGGCATCAGGGCTGGAGAAGTAGATTTGGGTATCATCTGCAAAGAGATGGTAGTTGAAGCCAGGGGAGCGAATGAGTTCTCCAAGAAGATGGGTGTAGTTTCATTCATTCTTTCATTAATTCATTTAATCATATTTATTGAGCACTTACTGTGCGTAGAGCACTGTACTAAGCGCTTGGAAAGTACAATTCAACAATAAAGAGAGACAATCCCTGCCCACAACGGGCTTACGATCTAGAAGGTGGGAGACAGACATCAAAACAAGTAAACAGGCATCAATATAAATAAATAGATTTATAGATATGTACATAAATGCACAAGTGCAGTGGGGCGGGAGAGGTGGGTAGGACAAAGGGACTGAACTGGGGCAACGCGGAGGGGAGGGGGAGCTGAGTAAAAGGGGGACTTAGTCAGGGAAGGCCTCTTGGAGGAGGTGAGCCTTCAGTAGGGATTTGAAGGGGGATAGAAGGGGACCCAGAACTGAACCTTGAGGGACCCCCACAGTTAGAGGGTGGGAGGCAGAAGAGGAATCTGTCAAAGAAACTGAGAATGAGTGACCACAGAGATGGGAGGAGGACAAGGAGAGAAAAATGTCAGTGACGCCAAGGTTGGATAACGTTTCCAGGTGAAGGGAGTGGTTAACAGTGTCAGAGGCAGCTGAGAGGTGGAGGAAGATTAGGATGGAGTAGAAGCTGTTGGATTTGACAAGAAGGAGGTCATCGATGACCTTCAAGAGGGTAGTTTAGGCAGCATTAGCTGTTCTTCCATGGCACTTGTCTGATTTACCCTGTATCTATCCCAGCGCTTAGAACGGTGCTCGGCACATAGTAAGCGCTTCACAAATACCAACATTATTATTATTATACTCTCACGGGCTACTACAGGGATGGGAGAATAAGTCTAAACCAATCCCCAGGCCTAGAAAGCAAGGGTGCCAAATTCTTAAAGGGACCAAATTTCTTCCAATCTGAAGTGGAACCGAATGTGGGATTTCCAGAGATCCAGAGTCATACCAGAGGAGAAGGAGGGGAAATGGAGCACGTATTAAAAGAGAGAGGAGAGTGGAGGCAGAGCGATTGTTTGGATTGAGGTTAGGCAATAATCAGGATGGCCATAAATAGAAGCAGGGTGGCCTAGTGGATAGAGCAGAGGAACCTGGATTCTAATCCTGGCTCTGCCACTCGTCGGCTGTTGTGCTTGGGCAAGCCACTTAACGTCTCTGTGCCTCAGTTCCCTCATCTATAAAATGGAGATTAAGACTGTGAGCCCCACATGGGACATGGACCGTGTTCACTCCGATTAGCTTATATCTACCCCAGAGATTAGTACAGTGTTTTTAGTAAAAGCTTGACAAATAACATTAAAAAACCCCCTACCTTTTCCACATTTAGAAGAAAGAGAATTGGGGGATGAGAGATTCACAGTATTTTAGTGTTCCCTTTTTGGAGGGCATTTTTCATTTGCCTTTGGACTTCGGAGATAACTGAGAGAGAGTAACATGAGATAGTTAACGATAAAAGAGTAGGTGATGGTACTGAGTGGGGGTGGCTCAGTGGAAAGAGCCTGGGCTTCGGAGTCAGAGGTCATGGGTTCGACTCTCAGCTCTGCCACTTGTCAGCTGTGTGACTGTGGGCAAGTCACTTAACTTCTCTGGGCCTCAGTGACCTCATCTGTAAAATGGGGATTAAAATTGTGAGCCCCACGTGGGACAATCGATCACCCTGTATCCCCCCAGCGCTTAGAACAGTGCTTTTCACGTAGTAAGCGCTTAACAAATACCGCCATTATTATTTAGAGAACGGTAGACTTACTTGACCTATATTTGCCGTGCACATTTTTCACTGGAAGGAGATACATTATTGCTTTAGGACACTTAAACATAAATAACCAAGTATTGGATGTTGTGAGAGTGAAACATAAATCAGAAAGAAAGATTCCTATGAGTTGCAGTGAGATGCCCAGTGAATATTACATTTGAAGAGGTTCAAGACTAAATCTGCCTGCTCAGTGTTTAGAAAGGACCGGGCTGGATCTGCAGAGTGACGGAAAGGGAGTTTGGAAGATGTTTTTTCAAATGGAAAATCCCCTTCGTGTAAGCTTATCGTGGGCACCAACTCTGTTACACTGTACTCTCTCAAGGGCTTCTGACAGTGCTCTGCACACACTTAAACGCTTGCGAAATAGGATTGATTGATTAACTCTTCCTGGGTGTGTCGCTCCCACAACCTACACCAGAATCTAGCTTTTAGGAGATGCTTGGAGCACGCAGAAGATTTGGGGAGCCAAGTAATGCAAATTTCCATTGAAAATCTGCTCTGGGAACCAGGCCATTGGCTCATCTATCTCAATGCGAGACTCCACTTCAGCTTTGCCAGAGCCAGCTCCTCCCATTATCTCCACCCCCTTTTAGAAATCCCCTGAGGTTACCTAGAGTGAAGCTCGGCTGGCAGTGGGGATGAGAGGAATGTTCACACAGGAGAAAGCTGGGAAGGAAAGTGGCAGACTGGAGCCAGAATCTGTGTCAGCTAACTCTGAACCAATCCCAAAACATGACAATCGATTCCCGTTAGATTGATGAGAAAAGGATATCTGTGATCTAATCAGGCTTCAAGATTTTGGAAATTTGGTTACAACCCTAAAGGACATATCTAGAGTGACCTATGACCCTTAAACTTCCAGTGACTATCAGAGAAGATATTCTGTGCAACTTGAAGGTGAAAGGATTTTTTTTGGGCTTTTTGTGCATGAAAACCCCAAGACATTTACTCCCTGTTTGACCTCTTCAGAACTTTCCATATCCTTTCACTCTCTTCCTCCAAAATATTAATGTAAATAACTCTTCTCCCTAGGGAAAATAAAATCACATGGTCAGGGAAAGGAAACAAGTGACAAATTTCAAAAGCCCTGCTTTCCTGTTTTTAGAGTTATTTTTTAGGCCACTTCTTTTTCCTGTTGAGCAACCAGCCTGGACTGTGTTAAATGCTACATTATGGCCCTGTTTTTCCTGGAGATTTCTGGGGTCCCATTGAACGGAGAGCGCGCTGGGCTGAGATAGTTTGCCTCGGACTCTGACGGGCACTGAGTGTTCAGTAACTCTTAATTACCAATGATGATAATGAACTTGAGCTTTGCTCTTGTTGCTAAGTTTCCTTTTCATAATAGGCAACCCACCAGCATGAAAAACAACAGCAGTCACTGCCCTATTTATTGCAGAGTTCCTTCTGAGCTGTCTGGAGGGGTCCATTACTTGTCCAATAATCCATTTAGCTAAGAATAGAGGAACTAATTTGATTTCTGCAATGCCACCAGAATCATTTTAGGAAAGTACACTTGTCCGCAGTTGTCTCGTTCGAGTACCAATTGGCATCTGAAAAATTTAATCTTTCCTAGTAAGGCGGATGTGACACTCTTCATAGTGTGAAATATCATTTACATTGTCACTTCTTATCAATTTGAAGCCAATGTTTCTTCTTGAGCGGTCTCGGTATTTACCCCCTGCTGGTTTTGGTGTTATATGCTGATTTCATTGATTCACTGAATCACTGAATTCACTGATTTCACATATCCGTTAACCTTGTGATGCATCATTCTATATCTTCATTTTCTGACTCTTCTTACCCCAGAAAACAAAAGCAGGAAGGGATGCGCCTTCTTTCTGATTTAAAAAATATGTTTTTATGTCAGGTGAGAAGACCTTCATGGATGTGGGAAATTTTGATACCTTAAAATGCATTATGAAGCCATACCAATGTTCAAATCAGAACGATAGATCTAGTGCTCTGAGGGCTCTGAAAAAAAATATTCTGACCAATTTTCCTCAATTATTTGGGAAAAATATTTATGAAGTACAACCTGAGAGAGTATATAAATCACATATCATCTCCATGTTTCACTGAATTTATTTAAACGTATAACAACTCCGGACCTACACATAGTGGATATAGATTTAAAGCAGTCAATCACCTTACTCCCTCTTACCTCACCTCACTACTCTCCTACTACAACTCAGGCCACACACTTTGCTCCTCTAATGCTAACCTTCTCACTGTATCTTAATCACATTTATCTCAACATAGACCTCTAGCCTACATTCTGTCTCTGGCCTGAAACACCCTCCCTTCTCATATTCCCCAGACAATTACTCTCCCCAACCTTCAAAGCTTCACTGAAGGCTCAACAACGGACGGCTAACGGACGGCTAAGTCCTCTTTTCCTTTTTTTCCACTCCTTTCTGCATCACCCTGATTTGCTCCCTTTATTTATCCTCCCTTCCAGTCCCACAGCGTTTATATACATATCTGTAATTTATTTATATTAATGTCCGTGTCCCCTCTAGACTATACGCTTGTCATGGGCAGGGAATGTGTCCCTTATATTGTCCTCTCCCAAGCGATTAGTACAGTGCTCTGCACACAGTAAGCACTCAATAAATACAATTGACTTGTGCTCTTACCTTTGTTGTCTGTGTTAGAGGGCAAAAATTGTATCTGAATTTTTTTTTATGGGTTGGTGCTGCATTAACACACAATCCAGATTACTCGGGTCTAAAAATATATGCTCGTCACCAAAATCCAGTTCTTTCAGGAGTAGGTATCTTTGGAAGTGCTTAATTATCATTTTAGTGATGTTTCATCATTAGCTTGGTATTTATGATTGAATGAATGAATGAATATTATCAAGTAACATTTACTGAGCATGTAGTGGGCAGGGAACATGTCTACCAACTCTCTATCCCAAACACTTAATACACAATGCTCTGCAAACTCAAGCACTCAATTAATAGCATTGATTAATTGATAGATTGAAATTATCTGGACAATTCAACCCTCAGCTAATGATGCTGTCTTTAGCTTGAGGAGTTCAGCCCGAGGTCTACATTCTCTCCTTGTGATGGAACTGCGGTCTTTTTAACTCCATCGTTTCTCGGTCACGACTTCCATGAGCTTCTCTCTTCTTCTTTTCAAGTTGTTCATGGAGCTCAGTTTGAATGCAGCAAAGGCAGCCTGCTCGTTTAGTTGGAACTTTTGATTTCTGCTTCACTGCTGAACCATAAAGCAACTTTGGAAATGGTGATCTGGCCAAGTGATTTTAGGCACTTTGGCTCGCCTGCAGTTTCATAATGAGTTCCAAGGTGATGCCAACAAGCCTTTTGAAGTCCAGCCATCAGCAAATCTGAAAAATGAATTGCCTATTGAGTCTGTAGTTTTAGTCTGCGGCTTTCAAGGAAATTTTTGCTCTCTTTCGGGGAAGGGACGATGGTACCGGCCTGATCCACCGGACTGAGCCAGTAGCCGAGAAGCAGCGTGGCTCGGTGGAAAGAGCCCGGATTTGGGAGTCAGAGGTCATGGGTTCTAATCCCGGCTCCGCCACTTGTCAGCTGTGCGGCTTTGGGCAAGTCACTTCACTTCTCTGTGCCTCAGTTCCCTCATCTGTAAAATGGGGATGAAGGCTGTGAACCCCACGTGGGACAACCTGATTACCCTTGTTATCCGCCCAGCCTTTAGAACGGTGCTTGGCACATAGTAAGCTCATAACAAATACCATTATTATCGTGTAGACTGTGAGCCCGTTGTTGGGCAGGGATTGTCTCTGTCTGTTGCCGAATTGTACATTCCAAGCACCTAGTACAGTGCTCTGCACATAGTAAACGCTCGATAAATACGATTGAATGAATGAAGGAATAAATATGATTGAATGAATGAATGAAAGAACCGATGTATTGCTGAGGACACTCTTCTGCCCCATTGGAGACCCAGGCAGGGGGCGATTATCAGGTCACTGGGGTTCAGAGGTACTGCCAATCCCAGCAGTACAGTGGGGTGTATAGGAGTCCTTAAGTCCGAAAGACAATGACTCTCCCCCAATCCAAAGCCTTACTGAAGGCACTTCTCCTCCAAGAGGCCTTTCCTGACTCAACCCTCCTTTCCTTTTCTCCCACTCCCTTCGGTATCGCCCCGGCTTGCTCCCTTTATTCATCCCCCCTCCCAACCCCACAGCACTTATGTGCGCACATGCAATTTACTTATTTATCTTATTATCTGTCTCCCCCTCTAGCCTGTAAGCTCGCTGTGGACACAGGGAATGTGTCTGCTATATTATTATACTGAACTCTCCCCAGAGCATAGTAAAATGTGCTGCACATAGTAAATGTGCCACGAGAAGCAGCGTGGCTCAGTGGAAAGAGCCCGGGCTTGGGGGTCAGAGGTCATGGGTTCGAATCCCAGCTCTGCCACTTGTCAGTTGTGTGACTGTGGGTAAGTCACTTAACTTCTCGGTGCTCCAGTTACCTCATCTGTAAAATGGGGATTAACTGTGAGCCTCACGTGGGACAACCTGATTACCCTGTATCTCCCCCAGTGCTTAGAACGGTTCTCTGCACATATTCAGCGCTTAACAAACACCAACATTATTATTATCATTATTAAATACAACGGACTGACTTAGCCGGTTCAGCTTCACAACGGTGTGACAATAGAGAATATCCACTGCCCTGGTTCACTTGGAACGTCTTCTCCAACGGCTCTGTGTATGTTTTATTTTTATATTAATGATAGGCCACCTAAGGGAGCAAAGATTTGGCATGCTTTCACAGACATGGGGGAAATACCGGGTTCTAAAGTTGTGATTTCGCTGAAAAGGGTAATTAAAGAGAAGCAGCATGGCCTAGTGGGAAGAGCACAGGCCTAGTACCAGTAACTCCAAAAAGGAGGGAAGCAGCGTGGTACCGAGCTCGATGAGAAAGCGAGAACAGAATGCCAGGATGGGAGTGTGATTATTCATAGGGGCAGACTATTATCTTGAGTCTTGGACAGCTTGCATCATGTCTTCTGTGGGAGAGGTGACAATTACGCCTCTCGTCTCGGGGGGAAAGGATGGGCCGAGAATGGCCCTGTATTCCCCCACCCAATGGACACCCGAAAAAAAAAAAGGAATTGAGAGGAATAGAGGAGCAGAACGGCCTAGTGATTAGAACACAGGCTTGGGAGGCAGAAAGACTTGGGAGTCTGCCACTTGTCTGTTGTGTGATCTCGGGCAAGTTCTCAGGCAAGTCACTTCACTTCTCTTTGCCTCAGATACCTCATATGTAAAACAAAGATGAAGACTGCGAACCCCATCTGGGACGTGGACTGTGTCTAATCCGATTAACTTGTATCTAACCCAGTGCTTAGTACAGCGCCCGGCACCTAGTAAGTGCTTAACAAATGTCATTAAAAAAAAAAGCCACCGTAGTCGTCTTTGGAACAAGATGCTACAATCTGCTTTCAGGTAGACATCATTCCTAAAAGTAAAAGGATAAAAGTAAAAGGCTGAGTTGAGAAGGGGAGATTGGAAGGACTTTTCTACTGTCGGAGAGAGAAACCACAACGTTGGAGTAATATTTGGGCAGACAGTGAGAGCTCAATAAATGCCACTGATGGATTAGTAATAAAGACATTTCTTGAGTCCACTAAGTACAATGTACTGTACTATATGCTTGGGAAGTATAACAAAGCACAAGATACATTTCCTGCTCACAAGCAGATTGAATTCTCATGCAAGCAGAAAATTCCACTTAGAGCTTGATCTATAAAGGACGCTGGGGTCCTAAAAGAAGACTGGTTTCTATTACACTTCATTTTGCCTCAAATCCACTTGAGAAGCAGCATGGCCTAGTGGCAAGAGCCCGGGCTTGGGAGTCAGAGGACATGGGTTCTAATCCCTGCTCTGCCACTTGTCTGCTGTGTGACCTTAGGCAAATTACTCAAATTCTCTGTGCCTCTGTTAGCTCATCCGTAAAATGGGGATTAAGACTCTGAGCCCCATGTGGGACATGGACCGCGTCCATCCTATTTGCCTTGTATCTACCCCAGCTCTTAGAACAGTGCTTGGCACATAGTAAGCATTTAACAAATACCATAATAATAATAATTATTATCATTAATTGACTTGTCCACCTAGGGCATTCTCAATGGTCCCAACGGCCAAAGAATCTTTAATCAATCAACAATCAGTTGTATTTTTTGATCCCTTTAGATGCAGTCTCGTCTTATGCCTTCGAGTCGTTTCTGATCCACAGTGACACCACGGACACATCTCTCCCAGAACGTCCCATTCTCCATCTGCAATCATTGTGGTGGTGGATCCAGAGAGTTTTCTTGATAAAAAATACAGAAACGGTTTTCCATTGGCGCCTTCCATGCGGCAAACTCTAGTTTACCCGCCCTCGTCTCAGCTGTCGGGGTTCCAATCCGCCTGCATCCGGGCAGTTGGCCGCTCGGCGCCGGCTCTCGGGCGGAGGGCCCTCGTGCCGTGGGGTGGACGGAGCCGCCGAGGCAGGTATGGGGCCTCGATGGCACCGCCGCCTCCCTCCAGGGGGTTCCTAACACAGGCGGGCTGAGGCCGGGGCGACTTTGGTTCGTTCCCATCTTCCTTTGTGAGACAGGGGCCTGTGCCCGCTCAGCCTGGCCCAAGCTGGGAAGGGGGACCCCGGCGGACCCCGGCTCTCGGGCCGCCCACCCTTCATCCTCTCAGCCCGGACACCCAGGGGCTATCGAGAAGCAGAGTGGCTAGACCCCCGCGCCTGGAACTCAGAAGGACCTGGGTTCTAATCCCTCTTCCACCACTTGTCTGCTGTGTGACCTCAGGCAAGTCACTTCACTTCTCTGGGCCTCAGTTCCCTCATCTGTATAATGGGGGTTAAAAGTGTGAGCCCCAGTGGGACACGGGACGGCGTCCAACCCGATTGACTTGTATCCACTCCAGTGCTTAGTACAGTGCCTGGCACATAGGAAGCACTTAACAAATACCATCATTGTGCAAGCTTGCTATGGGCAGGGATTGTCTCTCTCGCCGTACTGTCGTCCCCTGTATTGTCCTCTCCTAGGCACTTCGTACAGTGCTCTGCACACAGTGAGGGCTCAATAAATATGATGGAATTGAATGATTATTATTATTATAACCGACCCCTGAGCCGAGTGGCTAGAGTGCATAGAGCACAGGCCTGGGAGTCAGAAAGACCTGGATTCTAATCCCCGCTCCACCAGTTGTCTACTCGTTGTGGCATTGAGGAAAGAGCCTGGACTTGGGAGTCAGAGGTCATGGGTTCTAATCCTGACTCCACCATATGTCAGCTTTGTGACTTTGGGCAAATCACTTAAGTTCTCTGTGCCTCAGTTACCTCTCTGTAAAATGGGGATTAAGCCTGTGAGCCTCACGTGGGACAACCGGATAACCTTGTATTTACCCCAGCACATAGAACAGTGCTTGGCACATAGCACTTAACAAATGCCATTATTATTACTATTATTCATTCATTCAATAGTATTTATTGAGCGCTTACTGTGTGCAGAGCACTGTACTAAGCGCTTGGAGTGTACAAATCGGCAACAGATAGAGACAGTCTCTGCCCACTGACGGGCTCACAGTCTAATCGGGGGAGACGGACAGACAAGAACGATGGCAATAAATAGGATCAAGGGGATGAACATCTCATTAAAACATTAGCAAATAAATAGAATCAAGGCAATGTGCAGCTCATTAACAAAATAAATAGGGTAATGAAAATATATACAGTTGAGCGGACGAGTATTATTCTCTGTGTCTCAGTTACCTTATCTATGAAATGGGGATTGAGACTGTAAGCCCTGTGCCGGGACAGAGACTGTTTCCAACCTGATTGACTCGTATCCACCCCAGCGCTTAGTACAGTGCATGGCACATAGTAAGCGCTTAATGAATACCATAAAAAAAAAGAATATTTGGCCACTGTCGGGTAGAGCGATGTACCTTCTGAATTAACAGAATTTAAGTTGATTAATCAAAGAAAGGAATGTACAAGAGTCCGTGACTAATTTAGATGAGGAACAGTATCCAGGTAGAGTTACTGTTTCTTTAAATCCATTTACCTGGGCTCGGCTGATTCTGGTGGAGGCGGCTCTTAGGACCAGTGCTTGATTTGACCTTGATTATTGCGCAGTGTGTGTAGGTCAGCTTCTGTACCTCCTGCCTCCCCTACTCGCCTCTGCCGCTTGCTTTTACTATGCCGGGCACAGGATCAGTCCCTTCCCGGCCTCCTGACTGACAGGTTCGCATCTGTGTGTGCAGCTTGCCGTGTGCAGCTCCTTTGCCCATGGTTCTGGTTTTCCCAGTCGTATAAAATCTTCTTACATACTTTACTTGCTCTCACTCTGGCTTGCTCTCGATTTTATGTGTTAGAACTAAAGATTCTGCGCTTTCAAAGTGTTTGTATACTAGATAACTCACTTCTTTCGAGCTGTGTTTAGGACGAATATACCTCATTTAAGCTAGCAAGGCATGGCGAGGGTTCTATTTTTGCTGATGCCTAGGGCCTGGACCCTCATGTTTTTCTAAGACGGGTCAGCCCTGGGGCCTTTCAATCGGTGGTGTTGCTGCTGGATTTTAATAAATAATAATCATAGTAATAATTGGATTTGTTAAGCGCTTATGTGCCAGGCACTGTACCCAGCAGTAGGGTAGATACAAAGCTAACCAGGTTGGACGCAGTTCATGTCATTCATTCATTCATTCAATAGTATTTATTGAGCGCTTACTATGTGCAGAGCTCTGTACTAAGCACTTGGAATGTACAAATCGTTAACAGATAGAGACGGTCCTTGCCCTTCGATGGGCTTACAGTCTAATCGGGGAGACGGACAGACAAGAACAATGGCAATAAATAGAGTCAAGGGGAAGAACAGCTCATTAAAACAATAGCAAATAAATAGAATCAGGATGATGTACATCTCATTAAACAAAATAAATAGGGTGATGAAGATATATACAGTTGAGCGGACAAGTACAGTGCTGAGGGGATGGGACGGGGGGGAGGGGGGGGGAGCAGAGGGAAAGGGTGGAGAAGAGGGTTTAGCTACGGAGAGGTGAAGGGAGGGGTAGAAGGAGCAGAGGGAAAAGGGGAGCTCAGTCTGGGAAGGTTTCTTGGAGGAGGTGAGCTTTAAGTAGGGTTTTGAAGAGGGGAAGAGAATGAGTTTGGCGGAGGTAAGGAGGGAGGGCATTCCAGGACCGCGGGAGGACGTGGCCCGGGGGTCGACGGCGGGATAGGCGATGGGGCTCACAGTCTCAATCCCCATTTTGCAGATGAGGTAACTGAGGCACAGAGAAGTGAAGTGACTTCCCCAGGTTCGCACAGCAGACAAGTGATGGAGCCGGAATTAGAATCCAGGTCCATCTGACTTCCTCGCCCTTGCTCTATCCACTAAGCCATGCTGCTTTTCTGGCAGTGTCGGGGAAGGGAGGGAAAGAGGGGGAGGGGAGGTGGTGACCCATTGTGCTTGGGGCAGGGGGGAAGGGGCATATTCAGGCTTGGGGAGGCCCAGGGGGTTGTCTCTACTCCTAAAGAGACCTTATGTACCCTGACTGAAGACAGGATAAAAGTGGCCAGAAAGAGGGGATGTGGCTAGAATGCAGGAGAGGAGAGAGGAGGCAGAGAGGAAAAGGGATACAGAGATAGAGAGAGAGAGAGACTGTGCTGAGAAGTTAAGGGAGGAAGAGAGTGGGAAGACAAAAGAGTCAGGGAAAGGGGAAACAGAAGTGGAGAAAGAGCAGGATGAGGGACAAAGGGATAGGATAGAGGTACTCTGTGGGGAACATGTCTATCAGTTGTTTTACTGTACTCTACCAAACACTTAGAACTATTATGGGCAGGGGATGTTTCTATTTATTGTTATATTGTCCTCTCCCAAGTGTTAAGTGCAGTGTTTTGCATACAGTAGACAATCAGTAAAAAAGATTGACTGACTACAATGATCTGCACACAATAATCACTCAATAAATAGAGTTGATTGATTGATTAATTGAATAGTGTTCTGGATCTGGTAAGCTGATGCCATTAAAAAAAACTAAAACCCAAACCAAAAAAACCCAAAACAAACCCCAAATCTTCCAGGCTCTTCTCCACCTTAAACTGTTTTCTGTTAAAGGTTGTTTTGATTTACATCTCATCTCCCCAACTCCATCCCTGTTGCTCTGGCAAAATGTCTATCTCGGTCAGGCCGTCTCTTTGCCGCTCTGTCTCCCTCCCTCCCTCCCCGCCACCACCTTCCACAAATCCCAAGACCCTAATCTGCCTGCTCTTTCTCACAAACATCGAGGAATTTGTGACTGGAGCCAGGTCTAAAACTACTTTAAATAGGATAGCAAGAGTTTGGTTCTTGTTAGCTCTAAGCAGAATTAGCTGGAGGGTTGATGGGCCCCCGGGGTTGCTGATGTCACGTCTTCTAGACTGTGAGCCTGTGGTTGGGTAGGGATTGTCTCTATCTGTTGCCGAATTGGACTCTCCAAGCGCTTAGTACGGTGCTCTGCACATAGTAAGTGCTCAATAAATACGATTGAATAAATGAATGAATGCTCTGCACACAGTAAGCGCTCAGTAAATACAATTGGATGAACTGAATTAATGAATGTCCGTTGTCTCCTGGGCAAGTGGAAAGAGCAGGTGATTGGGAGTCGGGAGATCTGGAGTTATCCCCTCTGGACTCTGAGCTCTTTGTGGGATGGGAATATGTCTGCTATATTATTATATTGTACTCTCCCAAGCGCTTAGTACAGTGCTCTACGCACAGTAAGTGCTCAAAAAATATGACTGACAGACAAACTCTAGTCCCGGCTCTGTGACCTGCCAGTTAACTGATAGTGGGAAAGACCTTTAACCCCTTTGGATCTGAGTTTCCTCACCTTTCAAATGGAGAGGATTAATAATATCACTCATTAGGATATTTGTTAAGCACTTGCTGTGTGTCAAGTGCTGCGGAAGGTACAATTTAATCAGGTTGAACACAGTCCCTGTCCTATACAGGGCTCCCAGTCTGAGCAAAAGGCAGAACAGCTTTTTCATCCCCATTTTACAATGGAGGAAACTGAGGCAAAGAGAATTTAAGTGACTCCCTTAGGCAAGCGGCAGAGCTGGGATTAGAACCCAGGTCCTCCCAGTCCCACATCTGTGCTCTTTCCCATAGGTCATGCTGGGTCTTTTCTTCTCCCTTCTGCTTAGATCGTGAGCAGTCTAGATGTCTCTGACCGGATCATTTTTAATTTACCACATGCTCGGCACACAGTAAGCGCTTAGTAAATGCCACTAATCATTCTCAGGAAGAATATTTACCTGCCTCTGCTGGGCTGGGGCAGCAGGCTGATACTTCAGTTCTTGAGTGGAAAAATGTTGGATGCTCTTGGTTGAGGGAAAGACTACAGCCACGGACCCAAAAGTCACAACTGTAGTCCTTTGTTCCTCAAATAATAATAACAGTAATAATATAATAATAACAATTATGGCATTTGCTAAGCATTTACTATGTGTCGAGCACTGTTCGAAGTATTGGGCAGTGTGGCTTAGCGTAAAGAGCACGGGCTTGGGAGTCAGAGGTCATGGGTTCGAACCCCGGCTCTGCCACTTGCCAGCTGTGTGACTTTGGGCAAGTCACTTCACTTCTCTGGGCCTCAGTTCCCTCATCTGTAAAATGGGGATTAAGACTGTGAGCCCCACGTGGGACAACCTGATTCCCCTATGTCTACCCCAGCGCTTAGAACAGTGCTCGGCACATAGTAAGCGCTTAACAAATACCAACATTATTATTATTATTATTACTCAAGCACTTAGAACAGAGCTCGGCACATAGTAAGCGCTTAACAGATACCAATATTATTATTATTATTCTTAGGGTGGATGCAAGCCAATACTAATAACATAATAATAATTATGACATTTGTTAAGCATTTACTGTGTGCCGGGCACTGTTCTAAGTGCTGGGGTGGATACAGGCAAATACTAATTACATAATAATAACAATTATGGTATTTGTTAAGCATTTACTATGTGCCAGGGACTTTTCTAAGCACTGGGGTGGATACAAGTAAGGCTCCCAGTCTCAATCCCCGTTTTACAGATGAGGTGACTGAGGCCCGGAGAAGTGAAGTGACTTGGCCACGGTCACATAGCAGACGAATGGAGGAGCCGGCATTGGAACCCATGATCTTCTGACTCCTAGGCTCGTGATCTATCCGTTACGCCATGCCTCTGTTTCTCCCTGACAAAGGTCCCCACCCTCCACATCAAACAGAAACTCCTCAGCATTGGCTTCAAAGCAGTCAACCAGCTTGCCCCCTCCTACCTCACCTCCCTGCTCTCCTACTACAACTCAGCCCACACACTGGCTCAGTGGAAAGAGCACGGGCTTGGGAGTCAGAGGTCATGAGTTGGAATCCCCGTTCTGCCACTTGTCGGCTGTGTGACTGTGGGCAAGTCACTTAACTTCTCTGTGCCTCAGTTACCTCATCTGGAAAATGGGAATTAACTGCGAGCCTCACGTGGGACAACCTGATTACCCTGTATCTATCCCAGCGCTTAGAACAGTGCTCGGCACATAGTAAGCGCTTATCAAATACCACCATTATTATTATTATTTACCTTCTCACTGGTCTTTGATTTCGTCTATCTCGCCACCGACCTCTCACCCTAGCCCTCCCTTCTCAAGTCCTAGAGACCATTACTCTCCCCCTTCAAAGCCATATTGAAGCACATCTTCTCCGAGAGGCCTTCCCTCACTAAGTCCTCCTTTCCTCTTCTCCCACTCCTTTCTACGTCACTCTGATTTGCTTCCTATATTCAACACCCTCTCCCAACCCCACAGCACGTATGTCCATATCTGTAATTTATTTATTTCTATTCATGTCTGTCTCCCCCTCTAGACTGTAATCTCGTTGTGGGCAGAGAATGTGCCTGTTTCTTGTTGTATTGTAGTCTCCCAAATACTTAGTACAGTGGACTGCACACAGTAGGTGCTCAATAAATATGATTGAATGAATGAATGGAAACGTGGCCGGGTCTAGACCCGGGCCTGTTCTTCACCGCGGCCAGAGGGACTCAGGTCACGCGTCCAGCTGGGAGCCAGACTTGGCAAGGAGTCACGGGTGATGGTCGTACTTGCCCTCTACCCTTCTCCCCCGATGCTTGGGCCCGTCCTGTCTGTAGAGAAGGGGAAGTCCGAAATCTGTTCGCGCCAGCGGGATCCTGTCCTGAGGAGAACTCCCGAGGAGTCTGCCCAACAGACTTCAGTGGGACGTCTCCATTTTGTGCTCCTGCGGGCCTCTGGCTGAGGCTACCTCCGGAGGGGCTGTTCTCACGGTATTTTCAATCGGCTATTGTGGGAATACAGTGTGCCTGAGTGTTCCCATGCAGCCAGCTGGTAGGAAAAATGAAAAGGCAAAAGATGTGAGAAATAGTACAGAGATACAGGGATGTGTCGAAGTGAAGGCGGGGTGGGGAGGGGAGATGATTAAATGGAAGAGTGGAGGGTAAGAGGAGATGGAGAAAGAAAAATCAAAAGAAAGGAATATAGAGTTTCTCAGTGAGATAAATGGAAACAGAATACCAGGAGTAGAAAGGAGAGGAAGATGGTAGATGGTGGATTGTACTCTCCCCAGGGCTTAGTACAGTGCTCTGCACACTGTAAGCCATAAATAAATGCCACTAATTGATCTGTTGGTAGTGGACATGAGTGGGTCAGGTGAATATCATGGCTGGACTATAAAATGTCCACTGACCTTTAATTACTGCCTGAATAATAACACTGAGAAGCACAGTGGCCCTGTGGATAGAGTGCGGGCATGGGAGTCAGGGGACCTGGCTTCTAATCCTAGTTCCGCCACTTGTCTTCAGTGTGACCTTGTGCAAGTCACTTAACTTCTCTGGGCCTCAACTCTCTCATCTGTAAAATGGGCATTAAGACTGTGAGCCCCGTGTGGCGCTTCGTACAGTGCTCTGCACACAGTAAGTGCTCAAAAAATACGACTGAATGAATTGAATGAATGAATGTGGGACATGGACTGCATCCAACCTGATTCTCTTGTATCTACCCCAGCGTTTAGTACAGTTCCTGGCAAATGCTATGCACTTAACAAACGCAGTAAAAACAATAATTGAAGCATTTGTTAATTGCTTATTATGTGCCAAGCACTGTACTAAGCACTGGGCTAAAGATAAGATAATCAAGTCAGACACTATCCCTGTTCCACATGGGGGTCACAGTTTAAGAAGTCCCCAGGGTCTTCCTAAACCCCAAAGACACTGCCAACTCCTGTGTCGATAGAATTGAAACCGTAATTGTGAACTCCTCACAGTCTCCTCCCTCTCCTCCTATCCTGTCAACCCCTTACCACTCTACTTCCACTTCCTCATCTTACTCCTACTTTCTAGCTATTGCTCAAGAACTTTCCAGCCTACTTTCTAAATCCACCCCCTCTATCTTTGCCTCTGACCCTATCGTGTCTCACCTCCTAAAATTACTTTCTCTCATTCTCCTCCCTTTCCTCATTGCTGTCTTCAACCTCACACTCTCTCCTAGCTCCTATCCATCTGCCTTAAAACAGGCTTGTCTCCCCTATTCTAATGAAGCCCTATTCCTATACCTTAGCTCCCCCTTCCCCCACAGATATCACCCCATTTTCTTGCTCACAGGCTTAAGTGAACTTTTAGAATGGTTTGTGTACACCCAGTGCCTTAATTTTTGTTCCACCAACTCTCTTCTGCACTCACTTTCCAAGATCGCCAAGTCCACAGGATCATTCTTCTACCTAAATCTTTCACCTCCCAACTGCCTTTAGTACTGTGGACCGCTAGCTCCTCCTTCAAACATTAAAAGACCTCAGTCATGGTATTTACCCAGCTCTCCCCCTACTTGTTTGACAACTCCTCGATCAATATAATTAATTATAATTATTAAGTACATCCATCCCCTTAGAGCCCCATAACTTCAACTACCATCTCTACGTGGTTGATTCCCAAATACTTTAGACTGTAAACTCATTGTGGGCAGGGACATGTATGTCCCAACTCTAATGTACTCTCCCAAGTGCTCAATACAGTGATCTGCCCAGAGTAAGTGTTCGGTAAATATCACTGATAGATTGCTCAATCTACTTCTCCACCCGTGAGCTCTCTCCTTCTCTGCAGTCTCACATTTCTTTCTACCCTCAAGACATCTTTATCTGGATTGCCCATGACACCTCAAACTTACCATGTCCAAAACAGAACTCTTCATAATAATGTTGGTATTTGTTAAGCGCTTACTATGTGCAGAACACTGTTCTAAGCGCTGGGGTAGATACAGGGGAATCAGGTTGTCCCACGTGAGGCTCACAGTTAATCCCCATTTTACAGATGGGTAAGTGAGGCACAGAGAAGTTAAATGATTTGCCCACAGCTGACAAGTGGCAGAGCCGGGAGTCGAACTCATGACCTCTGACTCCGAAGCCCAGGCTCTTTCCTTCCTACCCTGTCCTCCCCATGTCTTTCCGATCACTGTAGGTAACACCATCGTCCTCCCTGACTCACAAGCCGTTAACCTTGCCACTATTCTCGACTCATCTCTCTTAGTCAACTCACGCATTCAATCTGTCACAAAAAACCTGCTCAGTTCTACCTTCACAGCATCTTGAGAATCCACCTTTTCCTCTTCATCTAACCACTCCCACACGAAGCAGCATGGCTCATTGGAAAGAGCACGGGCTTGGGAGTCAGAGGTCATGGGTTCGAATCCCAGATCTGCCACTTATCAGCTGTGTGACTGTGGGCAAGTCACTTCACTTCTCTGTGCCTCAGTTCCCTCGTCTGTAAAATGGGGATGAAGACTGTGAGCCTCACGTGGGACAACTTGATGATCCTGTATCTACCCCAGCGCTTAGAACAGTGCTCGGCACATAGTAAGGGCTTAACAAATACCAACATTATTATTATTATGGATCCAGGCACTTATCACTTCCTTCGTTGACTACGGCATCAACCTTGTTGTTGACCTCTCTGCCACCTGTCTCTCTCGTCAGTTTATACTTCACTCTGCTGCACAGACCATTCTTCTGAAGTAACATTCAGTCCGTATCTCCCCACTCCTTAAAAACCTCCAGCGGTTGCCCATCCACCTTCTCATCAAAGAGCAACTTCTTACCATAGGCTTTAGGGCACTCAATCAACTCTCTCCCTCCTACCTGACCTTGCTGAACTCCTACTATAAACCAACCCACGTACTTTGCTCCTCTACCGCTAACCTATTCTCTGTACCTCAGCTTATAAACCCCACTGCAAGAACGCTTGCTCATTTTCTATCTCTGACCTGGAACTCTCTCTGCTTCAAATCCCACAGTCCACCTCTCTCCTCACCTTTTCAACCATCTTAAAATCACATCTTCTCCAAGAGGCTTTCCCCTATTAAGCTCTTATTCCCTATGCACTTGCCCCTCTGAATGAGCTAGTAACACGTCTGTTTACCCTTTAAGCATTTTTATACTCCCCGTGGCTCAGTGGAAAGAGCCCGGGCTTTGGAGTCAGAGGTCATGGGTTCGAATCCCGGCTCGGCCACTTGTCAGCTGTGTGACTGTGGGCAAGTCACTTCACTTCTCTGTGCCTCAGTTACCTCATCTGTAAAATGGGGATGAAGACTGTGAGCCCCACGTGGGACAACCTGATTCCCCTGTGTCTACCCCAGAGCTTAGAACAGTGCTCTGCACATAGTAAGCGCTTAACAAATACCAACATTATTATTATTATTATTATTATTATGGCACTTGTGTACATATCCTTATACTCTACTATTTCCCCTAGCTGCAATTTTAATGCCTGCTCCCTCCAATAGACTGTAAGCTCCTTGTGGGCAAGAATTACATCTACTGACTCTATTGTATTGCACTTTACCTAGCTTTTAGTTAAAAAAAAAATCAATCCATCAATTGTATTTGAGTACTTACTGTGTGCAGAGCACTGTATTAAGCACTTGGGAGAGTATGATACAACAGGCTTGCTAGCACACATACTCTGCCCACAATGAGCTCACAGTCTAGTGGGGAAGACAGACATTAATATAAATAAATAAATTATGTATATGTACGTAAGTGGTGCGTGGTGGAGGGCGAGGAGAATTAAAAGAACAACTCAGGGTGACGCTGCAGAAGGGAGTGGGAAAAGACTTTCTCCCTTCATTTATCTCCCTTCCCAGCCTCACAGCACTTCTGTACATATCTGTAATTTATTTATATTCATCTCTGTCTCCCACTCTAGACTGTAAGCTTGTTGTGGGCGGGGAATGTGTCCCTTTATTGTTATACTGTACTCTCGCTAGTGATTAGTACGGTGCTTTACACACAGTAAGTGCTCAATAAATATGACTGAATACATGAATCAAAGAAAATGAGGGCTTATTCAGGGAAGGTCTCTTACAGGAGATGTACCTTCAATAAAGCTCTGAAGTGGGGGAAAGTAACTGTCGGGTATGAAGAGGGAGGATGTTCAAGGCCAGAGGATGGACGTGGGTGAGGGGTCAGCGGCGAGATAGATGATATCGAGGTACAGGGAGTAGGTTGGCATTAGAGGAGCGAAGTGTGCGGGCTGGGTTGTAGTAGGGGAGCAGTGAGGTAAAGATAGGAGGAGAAAAGGTGACTGAGTATTTTAAAGCCGACGGTCAGGAGTTTCTGTTTGATGTGCACTTGGACGGGCAGCCACTGGAGAGTCTTGAAGGGTGGGGAAACACGGACTGAATGTTTTTGTGGAAAAATGATCTGGGCAGCAGAATGAAATGTGCACTGGAGTGTGGACAGATAGGAGGCAAAAGGTCAGCAAGGAGGCTCATAAAATAATCAAGGCAGGATAAGTGCTTGGATTACCATAGTAGTAGTTTGAATGGAGAGGAAAGGGTGCATTTTAGCAAAGTTGTGAAGGGTGGGCTTACAGGATTTAGTGATAGATTGTGTGTGTTGAATGAGAGAGATGGATCAAGGATGACACCAAGATTACAGGCTCGTGAGACAGGAAGGATGGTGGTTTTGTCTACAGAGATGGGAAAATCAAGGGGAGGACAGGGTTAGGGTAGGAAGACAAGAGTTCTGTTTTGGATGTGTTAAGTTTGAAGTGTAGGAGGGACATCCAAGTAGAGATGTCTTGAAGGCAGGAGGAAATATGAGATTCCAGAGAGGGAGAGAGATCAGGGCTGGAGATGTAGATTTGAGAATCATCTGTATAGAGATGGTAGGTGGAGCCCACCCTTCACAACTTTGCTAAAATGCACCTTTTCCCCTCCATTCAAACTACTACCATGGTAATGCAAGCATTTATCTAATTCTGGCTTGATTACTGTCCTATCTGTCCTATCTGAGTTCTCCAAGGAAATGAGTATATGTAGAGAGTATAAGTGGACCCAAACCTGAGCCTTGAGGGACTTCCTGGGTTAGTGGATGGGGGACAGAGGAGGAGCCCATGGAAGTTACTGAGAAGGAGCAATCAGAGAGATGATAGGAGAACCAGGAGAGGGAAATCTCAATGAAGTCGAGGTTGGTTAATGTTTCCGAGAGAAGGGGGTGGTCGACAGTACTGAAGGCAGCTGAGAGGTGGAGGAGGATTAGGATGGAGTAGAGGCCATTGCATTTTACAAGAAGATCAGCTGTGACCTTTGAGAGGGCGGTTTCTGAGGAGCGAAGGGGACGGCAGCCAGATTGGAGGGGATCGAGGAGAGAACTAGAGGAGAGGAACTTGATAAAGTGGGTGTAGGCAGCTCACTCGGAGAGCTAGGAGGGAGATAGGGCGATAACTGGGGGAAGTCGTGGTGTCGGGGAGGGTTTCGTTTTATTTCAGGATTGGGAAGACATGGATGTGTTTGAAAGCAGCGGGGAGGAAGCCACTGGAGAGTGAATAGTTGAAGATGACAGGGAAAGAAGAAGGGAGGGTGCAAATGTTCTGATAAGGCTTGAAGGGATGGGGTCGGTTGTACAGGTGGAGAGGGTGGATTCTGAGAGGAGGCAGGAGATCTCCTCATGAGATCGTGCTGGGAAAGATCGGAAATTTAAGAAGGGGCGGGAGGAGGGAGGAATTGGAGACGAGCAGGGGAGATTTCAGGGAGATCAGGCCTGATAGTTTCAGTTTTCTCAATCAGGTTGGTGGCCAGGTCATTAGGGGCAAGAGATGAGGGAGGCAGGAGGACGGGGAGTTTGAGGAAGGACTTGAACATCTGGAACAACTGAAGAGGGCAATGGGCACGGGTGTCAATGAGGATGGAGAAATAATTTTGCCTGTTACAGGTGAGGACAGAGTTAAAGCATACAAGGATAGACTTGAAGTCTGAGGTGAAGGGGAAACCACGTGCGGGCGGGTGGGCACCGTCCCTCCACTAAGCGATTGGGGGCCGAGGTCCTGGGATCCCCCGAGCTGGGGCACCTCTTTTCGGTTCCAAGTTAGGGGTGCTTGTGCCCCACGGACCGGGAGTGGAGTTCCGCCTCAGGGAAGCAGGGAGGGAGGCCATGGGTTCGGGCGGAAAGATCTGGCTGCCTTGTGGGGGGTGAACCTGAGGAAATAATGTTGGTATTTGTTAAGCGCTTACTACATGCCGAGCACTGTTCTAAGCGCTGGGGTAGATACAGGGTAATCAGGTTATAATAATGTTAATAATAATGTTGGTATTTGTTAAGCGCTTACTATGTGCCGAGCACTGTTCTAAGCGCTGGGGTAGACATAGGGGAATCAGGTTGTCCCACGTGGGGCTCACAATCTTAATCTCCATTTTACAGATGAGGGAACTGAGGCACAGAGAAGTTAAGAGACTTGCCCACAGTTACACAGCTGACAAGTGGCAGAGCTGGGAGTCGAACCCATGACCTCTGACTCCGAAGCCCAGGCTCTTTCCACTGAGCCATGCTGCCCGGGGCTCTCCTTCCTGGGGTCCCCCGTCATAGCCTGACAAACTTGTTGCAGGCAGGAAATGTGTCTGTTGTCATATTGACCTGTCCCGAGCGTCCGCTCTCTCGATCCCATCGTCTTTCCAATAGCATCTCTCCTCACCTTGCCGCCCTGTCCTCTCTTCCCACTCTCGACGATCGGGTCTCCGCTCTCAACTCCACCCTCTCTACTCATCTCGACTCTCTCGCCCCCCTTTCCCTCCGCCGCTCTCGCTCCACTAACCCACGGCCCCGGATCGCCTCCTCCGTCCGCCTCCTACGCTCCTATGCCCGAGCTGCCGAGCGCTGCTGGCGAAAGTCCAAGCACCGAGCCGACCTCACACGCTTCAAATTCATCCTTTCCCGCCTTAACTCTGCCCTCTCCTCCACCAGGCAAAGCTTCTTCTCCTCCCTCATCGACACCCACGCCCGTCACCCCCGCCGATTGTTCCGGACCTTTAACTCTCTCCTTAGGCTCCCTGTTCCTCCCCCTCCCCCGTCTCTCACCCCCGA
The DNA here is from genome assembly GCF_004115215.2 of Ornithorhynchus anatinus. Taxonomy (NCBI): domain Eukaryota; kingdom Metazoa; phylum Chordata; class Mammalia; order Monotremata; family Ornithorhynchidae; genus Ornithorhynchus; species Ornithorhynchus anatinus. The sequence goes on along the minus strand of NC_041729.1, from coordinate 133,747,143 downwards.
TGATCTGGCCACCTATTTCCTCACGAAAATCAACACGATCAGGTCTGAGCTCCCCAAAGTCACCCCTCCGCCTCTCCCCTCCCCCCCACCGACCCCCTCCCCTACTTTCCCATCCTTCCCCGCAGTATCCTCAGAGGAGATCTCCTCCCTCCTCGCAAGCGCCACCCCCTCCACCCGCGCCTCGGACCCCATTCCCTCTCACCTTATTAAAACCGTCGCCCCTGCCCTCCTACCTTCCTTAACTTCTATTTTTAACCACTCGATCTCCAAGGGCTCCTTCCCCTCTGCCTTCAAACATGCCCACGTCTCCCCCATCCTAAAAAAACCCGCTCTCGACCCCACTTCCCCCTCCAGTTATCACCCTATCTCCCTACTACCCTTCCTTTCCAAAATCCTAGAACGAGTCGTCTACAATCGATGCTTAGAATTCCTTAACTCCCATTCTCTCCTAGACCCCCTCCGATCTGGCTTCCGTCCCCTCCGCTCTACCGAGACTGCTCTCTCTAAGGTCACCCGTGACCTCCTTCTTGCCAAATCGAATGGCTCCTACTCCATTCTGATCCTCCTTGACCTCTCTGCTGCCTTTGACACCGTCGACCATCCCCTCCTCCTCCATACCTTATCTCACCTTGGCTTCACGGACTCCGTCCTCTCGGTTCTCCTCTCACCTCTCCGGCCGGTCATTCTCGGTCTCCTTCGCCGGAGCCTCCTCCCCCTCCCATCCTTTAACTGTCGGAGTTCCTCAAGGGTCAGTTCTCGTCCCTCTTCCGTTCTCCATTTACACTCACTCCCTCTGTGAACTCATCCGCTCTCACGGCTTCGACTACCATCTCTACGCAGATGACACGCAGATCTACATCTCCGCCCCTGTCCTCTCCCCTTCCCTTCAGGCTCGCATCTCCTCCCGCCTCCGGGACGTCTCCGCCCGGATGTCGGCCCGCCACCTAAAACTCAACATGAGCGAGACTGAGCTCCTCATCTTCCCTCCCAAACCCGGTCCTCTCCCAGACCTCTCTATCACCGTCGATGGCACGACCATCCTTCCCGTCTCTCGGGCCCGCGATCTCGGTGTCATCCTTGACTCGTCTCTCTCGTTCACCCCACGCGTCCTATCCGTTACCGAGACCTGCCGGTTTCACCTCTACGATATCGCCAAGATCCGCCCTTTCCTCTCCACCCGAACGGCTACCTTACTGTTACGGGTTCTCGTTATATCCCTGCTAGACTACCGTGTCAGCCTTCTCTCTGACCTCCCTTCCTCCTCTCTCTCCCCGCTCCGGTCTATTCTTCACTCCGCTGCCCGGCTCATCTTCCAGCAGAAACGATCTGGGCATGTCACTCCCCTTCTTAAACAACTCCAGTGGTTGCCTATCGACCTCCGCTCCAAACAAAAACTCCTCACTCTAGGCTTCGAGGCTCTCCATCATCTTGCCCCTTCCTACCTCTCCTCCCTTCTCTCTTTCTACCGCCCACCCCGCACGCTCCGCTCCTCCGCCGCCCACCTCCTCACCGTCCCTCGGTCTCGCCTATCCCGCCGTCGACCCCCGGGTCGCGTCCTCCCGCGGTCCCGGAACGCCCTCCCTCCTCACCTCCGCCAAACTGATTCTCTTTCCCTCTTCAAAACCCTACTTAAAACTCACCTCCTCCAAGAGGCGTTCCCAGACTGAGCTCCTCTTCCCCCTCTACTCCCTCTGCCATCCCCCCTTTACCTCTCCGCAGCTAAACCCTCTTTTTCCCCTTTTCCCTCTGTTCCTCCACCTCTCCCTTCCCATCCCCACAGCACCGTACTCCTCTGCTCGACTGTATATATTTTCGTCACCCTTTTTATTTTGTTAATGAATTGTACATCGCCTCGATTCTATTTAGTCGCCATCGGTTTTTACGAGACGTTCTTTCCCTCGATTCTATTTATCGCCATTGTTCTCGTCTGTCCGTCTCCCCCGATTAGACCGTGAGCCCGTCAAACGGCAGGGACCGTCTCTATCTGTTGCCGACTTGTTCATCCCAAGTGCTTAGTACAGTGCTCTGCACATAGTAAGCGCTCAATAAATACTATTGAATGAATGAATGAATACAGTGCTCTCCACACAGTAAGTGCTCAGTAGATGAGAGAGCAGCAGAGGCGGCTACTGGCTCAGGCCCGGGCGTGGGGATGGCTGACAACGACGACCTGGTAATGAATGGGGCTCACTCATTCATTCAATAATGTTGATTCAGTGCTTACTGTGTGCAGAGCACTGTACTGAGTACTTGGGAAAGAACAGCGTGGCTCAGTGGAAAGTGCATGGGCTTGGGAGTCAGGGGTCATGGATCCTAATCCCGGCTCCTCTACTTATCAGCTGTGTGACTTTGGGCAAGTCACTTAACTTCTCCATGCCTGTTACCTCATCTGTAAAATGGGGATTAAGACTGTGAGCCCCATGTGGGACAACCTGATCACCTTGTATCCCCTCCAGCGCTTAGAACAGTGTTTTGCATATAGTGAGCACTTAAAAGATTCTATTATTATTAATAATAACTTGATATCTGGATTTCTGCCAGCAGAGTTCCAGGGCTCATGCACAAGAGCAAAAGGAAGTGGACAGTGGAGGTGATCCAGGGCTGTAGGTTAGTGGTACGGGATCGATGAAAGGATAGGGGAGCGAGCGAGATGACTTCAGGAGAGAGGGTGGTGTTGAGAGCATCAGTTTGGTCATCAACGGAAAGTAGGTTGGGTATGGAGGCTGAATGGGGCATGATGAGTTGAGAAAATTGGATGGGGTCAAAAGATTGGAGATCTCTGTGGGGAACAGCATAGATTTGGGGGGAGGAGATGTGTGGGGGAGAAGACAGGTGAGGAGATTGGGGTCAGAGAGATTTCAGAGCTGGTGACGGCAGAGACTGTAAAGTGACAAGAAATGACGGGATCGAGTGTGTGTCCAAGTGGGTGAGTGGGCAAGATGGGGTGGAGCAAGAGGTCAGGTGGAGTTGAGCAGTGATAGAAAGTGGGCAGGGAAAGGGTCATCAGGAACATCTATGTAGATCCTGAAGTTTCCAAGGAGCCATGTAGGAGTGGAGAAAGAGAAAAGGAATGTGAGAAAAGGCTCAAAATGCTTAAAGACATTGGAGGTGGGATTCATTCATTCAATAGTATTTATTGAGCGCTTACTATGTGCAGAGCAGTGTACTAAGCGCTTGGAATGGACAATTCGACAATGGATAGAGACAATCCCTGCCCACTGATGGGCTTACAGTCTAATCGGGGGAGACAGAGGGACAAAAACAAGACAACTTAATCACGATACATAGAATCAAGGGGATGTACACCTCATTAATAAAATAAATAGGGTAATAAAAATATATACAAATTCATTCAATAGTATTTATTGAGCGCTTACAATGTGCAGAGCACTGTACTAAGCGCTTGGGTTAGTGTGCAAATGAGCACAGTGCTGAGAGGTGGGGAAGGGAGAGAGGGAGGAGCATAGGGAAAGGGGGAAAAAGGGGGCTTAGCTGAGGGGAGGTGAAGGGGGGCACAGAGAGGGAGCAGAGGAAGCAGAGGGAAAAGGGGAAGCTAGTAGATGACCATTACTAGTATCTGGAGTGGGTGGTACAGGGGAAGCAGCGTGGCTCAGTGGCAAGAACATGGGCTTGGGAGTCAGAGGTCATGGGTTCGACTCCCGGCTCTGCCACTTGTCAGCTGTGTGACTGTGGGCAAGTCACTTCACTTCTCTGTGCCTCAGTTACCTCATCTGTAAAATGGGGATTAAGGCTGTGAGACTCACGTGGGACAACCTGATTACCGTGTATCTATCCCAGCGCTTAGAATAGTGCTCTGCACATAGTAAGCGCTTAACAAATACCAACATTATTATTATTATTATTATTACAGGTGGATGATATGTACTTCAAAGGAAGGGAAAGAAGGGGATGGGGGAAAGGAATGGTGCAAAAACCTATGGCTGATTCCTTTTTTGCCCAAGGTTTTCCCTACAGACACAATAAGTCTGGGTCAATATTTTGGCCTCCACCATAAAGTCAGGCAGTCAGTCAATCGTATTTACTGAGCGCTTTTGTTTGAGAACACTGGGCCATGCGCTTGGGAGAGTACAAAATGACAATATAGCAGACATAGTAGCTGCCCACAGTGAGCTTAATCATAATAATGATGATGGTATTTGTTAAGCGCTTACTACGTGCCAGGCACTGTTCTAAGCGCTGGGATAGATACAAAATCATCGGGTTGTACACAGTCCCTGTCCCACATAGGGCTCACGGTCTTAATCCTCATTTTTCCAGTTGAGGGAAGTGAGGCCCAGAGAAGTGAAGTGACTTGCCCAAGATCACACGACAGACAAACCATGGAGCCGGGATTAGAGTTCATGACCTTCTGACTCCCAGGCCCATGCTCTATTCATTAGGCCATGCTGCAAGCTTAAAGTCAGAGGTCATGGGTTCTAATCCCGGCTCCGCCACCTGTCTGCTGTGTGACCTTGGGTAAGTCACTTAACTTTTCTGTGCCTCAGTTACCTCATCTGTAAAGTGGGGATTAAGACTGTGAGCCCCACGTGGGACAGTCTGATTACCTTGTATCTACCCCAGTGCTTAGAACAGTGCTTGGCACATAGTAAGCGCTTAACAAATACCATCATCATCAATCTAGACAAGAGCTGGGCTCCTAAAGGGGGCCACCTCACTCCCTCTCAACCCCAGGCAGGATCCTGGCTGAAGGTGAGGCTGTGGAAAGAGAATGTAGGCCAACTCGCTGTCCTCTACTCCCTGTGGAATATGAGATTCCTTCACACACAGGGGAGGAAGGAGTCTATTCAGCTTAATCTTCACAGACCAAGTCAGATGAAACCGTCTCACAGACGGAGGACATAAAAAGGAGACACACTTGGACTGATTCTATCGGTGACATTCCGAAAAAGAATGAGAACGGTAGGATAAAAACAGACCTAATTTTTATAGGGCGGAGGCTAGTGCCGGCTAAAAATAGAAAGTTCATGAAGGGTTTGGAAAAATTCATGAATGGCTGATCCACACTGGATTCTTAGAAGGATAGATAGGATGGTTAGATGGTAAATTAAATGAGAAGCAACGTGGCCTAGTGGAAAGAGCATACCCCAGGCATCGGAAGACCTAAATTCTAATCCTGGCTCTGCATCTGTCTGCTGTGTAACCCTGGGCCAGTCACTTCACTTCTCTGTTCCTCATCCGCAAAATGGTAATTCAATACCTGTTCTGCCTCTAACTTAAGACTGTAAGGCCCACGTAGGACCTGATGATCTCATATTTACCCCAGCGCTTAGTTCAGGGTTTGACACACAGTAAGCACTTAACAAATACCAGAGTAGTTATTATTATAACCAGTAATTCGTAATTGGTTATTCTTTTCCGTTCTGAATCCTTGTGCCTTTCCATGATGTCATTTCTCTGGCTTTGATTTTAGAGTTTTGAAATACTTTACGCTTTCCGTTTACTGTGACCAAAGATTTAAACAGGAATAGTAAAGTCATTTATTTTTGTTTACTCCTGTTGTAGCAGTAATAATAATAATGATGATGATGGCGTTTGTTGGGCGCTTCCTATGTGCCAAGCACTGTTCTAAGCGCTGAGGTTGATACAAGATAATCAGGTTGTCCCACATGGGGTTCACAGTCTTAATCCCCATTTTACAGGTGAGGTAACTGAGGCACAGAGAAATTAGTAATAATAATAATGTTGGTATTTGTTAAGCGCTTACTATGTGCAGAGCACTGTTCTAAGTGCTGGGGTAGATACAGGGTAATCAGGGTGTCCCACATGAGGCTCACAGTCTTATCCCCATTTTCCAGATGAGGTAACTGAGGCACAGAGAAGTTAAGTGACTTGCCCAAAGTCACACAGTTGACAAGCGGTAGAGGCTGAATTAGAACTCACGACCTCTGACTCCCAAGCCCGGGCTCTTTCCGTTAAGCCACGTTGCTTTGCTTAGCAGTAGGTTTCTCTGATGTTCATAACTATGCTTGCTTGTGTTTCTTGCCCTCTTCAAAAGCCCTTTCTCATTTTACCCTTCTCTCTGGACTATGTGGCTAGTGGTACTTTCTTGGTCATGGGAGTTCCATTTCACTCACCCTCTCCATTAAATAATATTTCACACTGAATTTATTAGCCATGAGGGAAATTTTATGAAATTCCTTCTTGTTGCCCTAAGAGACAAATTGAGACAGAACTTGAGCCCTAAAGCCTTGCACTGGAAAATTAGGCCCTCACAGCCGCCTCGTAGGAGCATCCTTTAATAGAAACCATGTTCAATTTCTGTAAGGGGTGGGCACTCCAGTAGCTGTAAAATTTATTCAACTGACATGCACAAACATATCGTATGGGGCTGTTGAGGTTAGGCTACACTTCAGAATGTCTGCTTAAAAACAAATCATCGTGTCCCTGTGGGATAGCTTTTATTAAACCTACTTGAGTAAATAAGAGCCTGCATAAAAAAATTTACTCTAGTACCTTCATCCAAAAAGGAGGACCAATTTCATGGCAATAATTTTACCATAAATAATGAAATCCTGCAGAAGTGAAGTCCTGGAAGGAGTGTGGGGAAGCCAGAATTTGTGGCTACATTTATCCTCGGTACATATATAGATAGTTGGATGTAGATAGAAATAATGATAGCATCTGTTAAGTACTTACTTCGTGCCAAACACTGTTCTAAGCGCTGGGGTAGCTACAAGGTTATCAGGTTGCTCCATGTGGGGCTCACGGTCTTCATCCCCATTTTACAGATGAGGTAACAGAGGCCCAGAGAAGTGAAGTGACTTGCCCAAAGTCGCACAGCTGATAAGTGGTGGAGCCAGGTTTAGAACCCATGACATCTGATTACCAAGCCTGTGCTCTTTCCACTAAGCCACGCTGCTTCTCGGCATATAGCTATATCTCTATATTTACATATATAATTTGATTTCCAACCTTTCCCTTATATATCTGTAGAGTTGTTGGGCTTTTACTGCCTCAGTGACTATTGCCATCCCCTGATTTCATCCTGGTCCTTATTGTTTGGCTGGAGCTCAGGTTTGGATCCACGAGATAATTAATTCCCCTGTTGGCAAGTCCTTCCGCTCTCTACAAGAGCCGTAGGTTGCCTGTTCCCAGCTATCAATCGATCAATCAGTGGTATTTATTGAGCCATACTTTGTATCGTCGCTTGAGAGTGTGCAGTGTACCTAGTAGACACCATCCCCTGTCTTCAAGGACTTTCGGTCTGTAGGAAGTTTGAAACGCCTGCAAAGCACCAGCTTTGGCCTTTTTTTAAATGGTATTTAAAAGTGCTTACTATGTACCAGTCACAGTACTCAAGCGTATAGGTTGGACACAGTCCATGTCCGACATGGGGTTCACAGTCATAATTCCCATTTCTTGGAGGAAAAAACTCAGGCCCAGAGAGGTTCAGCGACTTGCCCAAGGTCACAGAGCAGACAAGTGGCAGAGCCGGGATTAGAACCCATGTCCTCTGACTCCCAGACTTCTTTCCTCTAGGCCATGCTGCTTTTGATTAAGCGTCTCCTCCGTCAAGAAGGGAAAAAACACACAGCTGTTAAATAGATGAAAACTCCCATCAATCCCCCCCAGTTCGTACTCGGAGACGCATTGGACGCACCCGCATCCTTCTCAGGGAGAAAAATCGGATGCCTCACAGGCAGAGAACTTACTACGTGCCAAGCACTGTGTCAGTCATATTTATTGGGCGTTTACTATGTGCAGAACACTGTACTAAGTGCTTGGGAGAGCAAAACGTAAAGAATTAGTGGCCACATTGCCTGGCCACAACGAGTTTACGGTCTAGAGGGAATTTACAGTCTAGAGGGACTGTTCTAAGTGCTGTGGTAGAAACAAGATAATGAGTTTGGGCACAGTCGCTTTTCCAAATAGGGTTCACAGTCTAAGTAGCAAAGAGTAGAATTTAATTCCCATTTTACAGATGAGGTACCTGAGGCATAGAGAAGTTAAGCGGCTTGCTCGAGGTGACAGACGAGTGGCAGAGCCAGGATTAGAACTCAAGTTCTCTGACTCCCAGGCCTGTGCTCTTTTCAGTAATCCATGTTGCTTTATTTTCTAGGATTTGCGTATATGTGTCCACTAGACTGTAAGCTCATTGTGGGCAAGGAACTTCTCTTCTGCTTCAAAAGTTGTACTTTTTCCAGTGCTTAGCACAGTACAGTGCATTCAGTGCTGACTTGAGCAATATTATAAGGCACGTCGCATTTCCATAAATAATAATAATGATGGTATTTGTTAAACGATTACTATATGCCAAGTACTGTTCTAAGCGCTGAGGTAGATACAAGGTAATCAGGTCGTCCCATGTGGGGCTCACAGTCGTAATCCCCATTTTACAGATGAGGGAATTGAGGCACAGAGAAGTGAAGTGACTTGCCCAGGGTCACACAGCAGACAAGTGGCGGAGCTGCGATTAGAACCCATGACCTCTGACTCCCAAGTCCATGCTCTTGCCACTAAGCCACGCTGCTTCTCTTCCCAGAATCCTTCCCCAGCTAGGCCCTCATTTCCTCTTCTCCCACTCCCTTAATAACCATGATAATAATAATAATAATAATAATAATAATAGTGGTATTTTGTTAAGTGCTTACTATGTGCCAGGTACTGTTCTGAATCCCCGATTAGACCGTAAGCCCGTCAAACGGCAGGGACCGTCTCTATCTGTTGCCGACTTGTTCATCCCAAGCGCTTAGTACAGTGCTCTGCACATAGTAAGCGCTCAATAAATACTATTGAATCTGCTTGCCACGGGGGCCGGGGGGAGGGAAAGTAGAGAAGGGACAGGCAAGAGAGTCTTGGGCAGGGAAGGGAGAGAGGGAGTCTTAGATCAAGGAAAAAGGAGGACAAGAAATTCCCAGGGTCGAGGGAAAGGAGGAGAGGGTAGGGAAATGTCAGAGTAAGAGGAAATAATGTTGGTATTTGTTCAGCGCTTACTATGTGCAGAGCACTGTTCTAAGCGCTTGGGTAGGTGCAGGGGGATCAGATTGTCCCTCGTGAGGCTCACAGTCTTCATCCCCATTTTACAGATGAGGTAGCTGAGGCACAGAGAAGTGAAGTGACTTGCCCACAGTCCCACAGCTGACAAGCGGCGGAGCCGGGATTCGAACCCATGACCTCTGACTCCCAGGTCCGGGCTCTTTCTACTGAGCCACGCTGTGGGGAGCCACAAAAGAGGGAGGTAGGGGAGAAGAGAGACTAGTCCCAGACCAGTCTGGGGGCATCTGTAGGAGGAGAGGAGGGAAGAGAGGAGGATAATAATGTTGGTATTCGTTAAGCGCTTACTATGTGCAGAGCACTGTTCTGAGCGCTGGGGTGGATACAGGGGAATCAGGTTGTCTCACGTGAGGCTCACAGTCTTCATCCCCATTTTCCAGATGAGGGAACTGAGGCCCAGACCAGGACTAGAGAAGTGGCAAAGGCGGGATTGAGGAAGAGAGAGGACCTGAAGGGACACGGTTAGGAGTACAGAAGGGAGATGAGACAGAGCACCTCAACTCTGTTCGTCACCGTCTCCGCTTCCACCGTGGCCACTTGGCTGCTGGCCTGGCTCCCCTCGGATTGGAGATTGAGCCAGGAGGGCCGTGGCGTCAGGGGCTTCTAGGTAGCCGCTGGACCGTGGCGCGGAGTTCTCCCCCAGGGCCTTGCGTGGCTCAGTGGAAAGAGCCCGGGCTTGGGAGTCAGAGGTCATGGGTTCGTATCCCGACCCTGCCCCTTGTCAGCTCTGTGACTGCGGGCGAGTCACTTCACTTCTCCGGGCCTCAGTTCCCTCATCTGTAAAATGGGGATGAAGACTGTGAGCCTCAAGTGGGACAACCTCATTCCCCTGTATCTACCCCAGCGCTTAGAACAGTGCTCTGCACGTAGTAAGCGCTTAACAAATACCAACACTATTATTATTGCTTGTCCCTGTCAGTGGGGTCCCGGGAGCAGGAAGGCTGCCCCAGCCACCCCAGAGTGACAGCTAAATGGGATTGTCTGCAAGCCAACTAGGGCGATCCAGATGGCAACTGCTCTTCATTAAGAAAAAGATGGAGGGCACGGTAAGTTTTTTGTGCCTTACTTACCTCATCTGTAAAATGGTGACTAAATCCTACTAGAACTTTGAGCCGTCAGCTGTGTGACTGTGGGCAAGTCACTTCACTTCTCTGTGCCTCAGTTACCTCATCTGTAAAATGGGCATTAAGACCGTGAGCCTCACGTGGGACAACCTGATGACCCTGTATCTACCCCAGCGCTTAGAACAGTGCTCTGCACGTAGTAAGCACTTAACAGGTACCATAATTATTAGAGAAGCACCGTGGCTTAGTGGAAAGAGCCCGGGCTAGGGAGTTATATGGGACAGGGACTGTGCCCAACTTCATTATTCTGTTTCTAACCCAGCACTTAATACAGTACAGAAGGGCTTAACAAGCACCATAATGATGTTGATGATTTTCATTAATGACTAGGATTAACCCCCGTCCCCCCAAAAAAACCCCAAAATGGGGTCTAAGGTCCTCAGGCCCTAGCAACGGGCCATTCCAGGACTTGTGGGGAGAGAGTGGGGGTTCGGTTAGGTTAGGGTTAGGCCTGTGGAAGGGAGCTGGGCTTCCTGTCCTGTGTTTCTTGACATGTTGCTCTTGGACACACACCCAAGGTCAGAGTAGGGCTCCTGTGGGCCAGATATCCTCCAGGATCACTTTCTGTTCCCTCTGCAGCAAGCATGCATGCCCAACCTTCTCCCTGGACTCTCTTGGCGATATTTTAGCCCAGAGTCCAGAAGAGGCAGTTGGGAAAATGCTCTCGGGACCATGCAGTAGCCCTTCAAAGGATAGGGCAGGCAGTAAACCCCTATTTCCTAGTTGTCGAAGCATCTCCATAGTCTCTTTTCCCAAGGGCTTAGAACAGCCCTCTGCACGGAGTAGGTGGTATTGGTTAGTTTTTGTACGGTACTCATTAAGTGCTCAATAAATACCATCGATTGATTGATTCCCCTACGTGGATCCTTGAGCACCCATTCTGGGGCGATGATCGAGTTTTCTAGAGCTTCAGGGTTTGTAGCTACAGGTGTGCTAACCTGAAAATCCTGTCCCTGATTAAGTTGAGTCCATTTACGATTTTCTTCAATATTATCAGGAAGGTGAAGGGGAATTTATGCAGGATGTAGCTATCTTGACTTGATTATTTTCAACATTGCTGAGTGGTACTTGGACTCTTTAAGTCTTAAGTAGTTAATCTCTCAAAGTACTTAAACCTTGGAGGGATTTGGTCTGATGGAAAGATAACAGGTTTGGAAGGAGGAAGCACAAATTCTAGCCCCAGATCTGCCTCTTGCCTGCTGTGGGACCTTAGATTCTCTATGCCTCAGTTTCCTCATCTGTAAAAGGGGGATAAGACACCTGCTTCCAATTCCCTTCTGCATCACCCTTACACTTGGATTTGCGACCTTTATTCATCCCTCCCTCAGCACCAGAGCACTTAGGTACATATCCACCATAATTTACCTGTTGTACAAAGAAGCAGCATGGCGAGGTGGATAGAGCACGGACCTGGGAGTCAGAAGGTCTTGGGTTCTAATCCCGGCTCCGCCACTTGTCTGCTCTGTGATCTTAGGCAAATCACTTCACATCTCTGTGCCTCAGTTACCTCATCTGTAAAGTGGGGATTGAGACTGTGAGCTCCCCGTGGGAGAGGGACTGTGTCCAACGTGATTTGCTGGTACTCATCCCAGGGCTTCTTACAGTGCCTGGCACATAGTAAACGCTCAATAAATACCATTGATTGATTATTCATATTAAAGTCTGTATCCCCCTCCAGACTGTAACTCGTTGTGGGCAGGGAACGTATGGTGAGTAGGGATTGTCTCTATCTCTTGCTGAATTGTACTTTCCAAGCACTTAGTACAGTGCTCAATAAATATGATTGAATGAATGAATGAACCCTGTTATTTTGTACTCTCCCAAGCACTTAGTACAGTGCTCTGCACAGGGTACGCACGATGGATAGATGGATTGTGTCACAAATGGAAAATATACTGTCTGATCTATTATCTTTTCTCTATCCCAGCATTTAGTATGATGCTTTGCACATGATAAATGCTTCATACCATCAATAAATACCATTATTCTATTATTTAGTAAGCATTTTAAAAAATGTAATTATTGCACCTCTGCTGGGTTTCATCCAAAAGTCCCAGCTTTTCAATAGTTTAGACATTAATTGTGCATCCTTTGCCAAAAACTCTTTAGCATTTGTAGAGCCCAATAAAACATGTTTCGAGATGAAAAAAACACTTCAGAAATTAAAGAGAAACAGGAAACTTCAAACTTTTCTTTCCATCATGCACATTCGTAGATTTCTATGTGATTACTTTTTCCCAACCAAAACTGTGAGGATCTCCTCAGAGAAGACCGGTTTTGGTTTTTCTCTTAGATTGAAAAGAACACAGTTTGAACTCTTCAGGACAAAAGCATTGTATGAATGTGAGGTACTTTTCATTTTATTTAGTATTTAAACCTGTTTCATATTAAGGCGAACCAATTGACTTGGATGATTTCGTTAAATGATTAATCATATATTTGTCAATATATGATTGAATATTCATATCATTTGAATCATTTGAATGTGATTTGAAGCATATTCATTCAATCGCCAGAGACAAAGAAAAGGAAATATTCTTAAGTTTCTATACACTGTGCTTAGTTCTGGTTTGGATTGGTTGATTCCCATTGATTCGTAGTGAGGTAGAGTGAGAGAACTTTCTATTTTTCCTATAGTCACGATAACAACTTACTCTTCGATCCTTGTACGTTTGCAGTGATCCCAGTCCTTAGAAGAGCTGCAAATCAGTATAATCAATGTTTCTAAATATATGCTCAACCATACTGGGGAATTACCACCTATTTAAATGCAATGCTGTAAAAGGCTCTGGTTTTATCATGACATGATTAGATATGATTTATTTCTATGAATTTCATCTTTTTCATCATTTCTGTGAAGGGCATAAGGGTCTGAATGATGAACATTAGTCCTAATGAAGTTTTTCCTGTTCCCCTCAAACTTTCCGCCCAAAGTTCTGAAGTTTTTGACATGAAAAACAGACTTAGAGAGACTCTGAGGACCGAATTAGGTCCTAAAGCAGGAGCTGACTCGCTGACGCCTCTAATAGAAATTGAACTTTTGTTAAGTTGCCTTCTGAAGCCTGGTATGATTAAAATTCTTACTGCCTCAGTGCCTGGCAAAGTGCCTTGCGGCCTTGGATATTCAGTAGAAACTTGTAGAATGGCAAAGGAACCACTTAAAAATTTGGGCCTCTACCCAAAATGGGTAAATGGCATTTGCCTGTTTAATTTTTTATGGTATTCTGTACTAGACATGTCAAGAAATGCATAGTACAGCGCTTGGCACATAGTAAGTGCTTAACAAATATCATAATTATTATTATTAAGCCCTGTCCTCCATAAGGCTAACAGTCTTAATTACCATTTTGCAGATGAGGTATCGGAAGCCCAGAGATGTGAGGTGACTTTCCCAAGGTCATACGGCAGACAAGTGGAAAAGTGGAGATCAGAACCCAGATCTTCTGACTCCCAGGCCCGGGTTCTTTCCACTAGGTCATGACGCTTCTCCATTTGATGCATTAGCTTGTGGTGGAGGTGCAGGGAATGTATGAATTTTTTATTTAGTGTCCAGCATTTCCCAATGTCTTTTTATGGAATTGGAACTCGTGATGGGAAATGGGAATCTGTTTTTACAGTACCCAGAACACATTCTAACACATCCGACATGACAGTCAATGTCCTTGTTCCTTTAAAACATTCAGGTGTGCCTCTCCAAGAGAAAATCTTACTCTCCCTGTTTTGGTTTTGGACCTGGCCCGAAGCAATTCCCGTGACACGAACGTGACAGTTGGATTAGGGTAATTTGTTAGGGTCCACTTACTGTTGATGTAATACTGTTTTTAACCTGGCCGCAGCCCGATTTAGGAATGTGTTTTGAAAATCGAAAAATAATTGAAATACATTTCAAGAAAAAACTCCCAATCTTATCAAGAGACTATTACTTATTTCATTAAATGACAGAAGGCTTCACCTTTCTCCCAACCCGGTGGATTTACAGGGCTGTCGAATGCTTAGAAGCAGCGTGGCTCAGTGGAAAGAGCCCGGGCTTGGGAGTCAGGGGTCATGGGTTCGAATCCCGGCTCCGCCGCTTGTCAGCTGTGTGACTGTGGGCAAGTCACTAAACTTCTCTGGGCCTCAGTGACCTCATCTGTAAAATGGGGATCAAGACTGTGAGCCTCACGAGGGACAACCTGATTCCCCTGTATCTACCCCAGCGCTTAGAACAGTGTTCTGCGCATAGTAAGTGCTTAACAAATACCAACATTATTATTATTATTTAGAACAGTGCTTGCTACACAGTAAGTGCCTAACAAATACCATCATTATTATTATCCTATAGACTGTAAGCTCCTTGTGGGCAGGGATCATTTTTTCAGTTGTTTTTATTGAGCGCTCGTTGTGTGCAAAGCACGGTACTAAGCGCTTGACCGTGTCGATCAGCTCTGTAGTGTGATATTCTCCCAAGCACATAATATGGTGCCACACGGTAAGCTCTCAGTAAGTACGTTTGATTCCCCTCTAGACTGTAAACTCATTATGGGCAGAGAACACGTCTGTTTACTCCCTTGCATCGTACTCTCCCAAGCTCTCTTAGTAAGCACTCAGTAAATACCACTACCCGATTGATTTCCAGCGTTCCGGCTACGCGTTTCTTGCCCCTAGAAGTTCAGATCTATTCATGAATTATTTTTACGTAGACTCAAGGGGGCTGTCGTCCAGTGATTTAGCTGTATGCCAGATGGTAAATATTTAATGTTTATTCCCATCACTAAAATTATTTTTGATTTGGCTATTGGCAATCATAACACACGCACAGATTGGTGTGACTTACAGAACATGACATCCCCTTCCGCAGTCCATAGTCTAACTTTGTCCTTTCAGCTTCCCTCATTTGTCGTTCAATGTTTTGAAGCGCTTTCTGCCAGATGGTTGTTTTACAGTCCAAATGTGAATTTCAGTTCATCTTGACATCTTTTGGGTATGGATTATGCACAGAGCAGCACAGAGCACTCCCTCCCTCTGCTTTCATTAACGAACAAAACTCACATCTTCTATTTTCCTATTACCCTCGGGCGTCATTCTGTCTGGGATTCCACACGTCATTCCCCTCCTCAGAGGCTGTGGCAAAGTCTAAGCTCCGAAGAGCGCCTCTCCAAATTTCTCACGTGGAATTCTCCTCATCCCTATGAGACAGGTACCCCAACCGGCCTTTCACCCTCAGATTTCGTTCGCCGCCTTTTGGAGCCATTTTTATCGAATCCCCAAGAGAATCTCCGGGAGGTTTCCAGGTTAATGGAGAAGAAACAGCAACAGAAGTCTGGTGGTGATGGAGATAATTATGGGATGTGAAGGAAGGGAGTTGGCCTCCACTTCATAGGTTTTCCCTCCATCACCTTTTTTATCCAATCAGTCGATCTATCAGTCGTATTTCATGAACACTTCCTCTGCGCAGACTGTGAGCCCCACATGGGACAGGGACTGTGTCCGATCCGATTTGCTTGTATCCACCCCAGGGCTTAGTACACTGCCTGGCAGGTAGGAAGCGCTTAACAAATACCACCGCATTTTTAATTATTATTATTACTTGAGCTCTGCTCACAGTAAACGATAAATACAATTGATTGATCGATCTGTGGTCAGGAAAGCTGGGATCCCAACTCTGAACTTTGTTTCTTCATTGATTCATTCAACTCTATTTATTAAGCACTTACTGTGTGCAGAGCACTGTACTAAGCGCTTGGGAAATTGCAATATAGCGATAAAGAGTGACGGTCCCTGCCCAAAACGAGCTCACAGTCTTGAGGTGGGGAGAATAATATTCATTCAATAGTATTTAACAGTATTCAATAATAATATCATTCAATCAATTCAATTGTATTCAATCAATAATACTAATTGTGATATCTATTAAGCGCTTGCTATGTGCCAGGCACTGTACCAAGCGCTGGGGTGGACACGAGTAAATCGAGTTGGACACAGTCCCTGTCCCATGTGCTCAAGCCCCATTTTCCAGATGAGGTAACTAAGGCCCAGAGAAGTGAAGTGACTTGCTCAAGGTCACACAGCAGACAAGTGGCAGAGCCGGGATTAAGACCCCTGACCTTCTGAGTCCCAGGACGGTGCTCTAGCCACTACGCCATGCCACGTTGGTTTCTGCAGAGGTGAAAGTAAAAATGAGCTCACACCTGGACTGAGGGCCAGGCCACGACATTTAAAACCGGCGCTGAGCATCCGTTCACACTGCAGGGGCTGGAGGTGGTGTCCTCTTGGCCGAAAGGGCGGATCGGCCATCCGCCCCCCCAAATCACAGGTCCGAATGGCTTCTGTACCCCCCGCCCTCCTAAACCCATGCCGGCTCACTGCCGGAGCGGACGACATTGCGGGTGGCCAATTGAGTATGTGGTGCACTGTGGCTATGGGCAGGGCCGACTGGGCAACGGGCTTAAGTCCGCTCCTTGTCACACAAGCGTGGCCTAGTGGAAAACGCAGATCCGAGAGTTAGAGGACCTGTTAAGGGACGGGAAGCAGTCTGGCCCAATGGATAGAACATGGGCCTGGGAGTCAGAAGGACCTGGGTTCGAATCTCAGCTTATTTCCATCCTTTGCTTCTTGGTGTAAACAGATTATGGGAATGTGTAGCTACATCCGGTTGGGCTGGAGAAATTTCTGAAACGCAAATACTTAGAAGCAGCATTCTAAGAGTTTTCAGTCTTCATTCAATTTATTTCTGAAATCTTCAATGAGGAGATTGGGATGGTGTCTCTTCTGTGATCTTTGACAGAGAACGTGTCTAACAATTTCGTCGTAGTGTACTCGAGTTCATTCAATAGTATTTATTGGGCACTTACTACGTGCGGAGCACTGTACTAAGCGCTAGGTAAGCACTAAGCACTCGAGTGCGTAGTATAGTGCTTTTTCTAAGCAGGGAATGTGTTTACCAACTCTGTTGTATTGTACTCTCCCAAACATTTAGTACAGTGCTTTGTGGGAAGGGACTGTGTCTGTCTTTTCTGTTGTATTTTAATAGTAATAATATTTGTTAAATAGTTATTATGTGCCAAGAACTGTTCTAACTGCTAGCGTAGATACAAGTTCATCAGGTTGAACACAGTCCCTGTCCCATGTGGGGCTCATACTTTTAATCCCCATTTTACAGATGAGGTAACTGAGGCCTAGGAAAGTGAAGTGACTTACCCTAGGTCACACAGCAGACTTATGGCAGAGCCAAGATTAGAACTCAGGTCCTTCTGACTCCCAGGCCCGTGCTCTATCCACCAAGCTGTGCTGCTTCTCATTTTACTCTCCCAAGCGTTTGGGACAGTGCTCTGCACATACTAAGGGCTCAGTCAATACCACCGATTGATTGAATGCTCTCCACACAGTAAACTCTCAATAAACACCACGGATTGATCGATTGTTTGGAACGCAGTAAGTGCTCAATACAGTTGACTGATTGTTCTGCGCACAGTAAGCACTCGATACGATTGATCGATTGATAGATTTAGGGCCTAATAAGGCAAAATCTGCCAATTACCAACTTGCTCACTGGTTCCAAGCTAATTACCTTTGAAACTTAATTCAACTCTTTCAATCCATGAAGGGAAAGTTTAGTGAATTACTATCTCAGTGCACCGTAGAAACCTTTTAATACACTTTACGACAAAAGACTAAGAAGTACAAGCCTTTAATTGTAATAATAATCATAATTATGGTATTTGTTAAGCCCTTATTATGTACCAAGCGCTGTTCTAAAGGCTAGGGTAGATACGAGGTAAACAGGCTGTCCCATGTAGGAGTCCCCATTTTGCAGATGAGGTAACTGAGGCAGAGAGACGTTAAGTGGTTCACCCAGGGTCACACAGCAGACAAGTGGCGGAGCCGGAATTAAAACTCACAACCTCTGACTCTCCAGCCCATGCTCTTTCCACTGTGCCATACTGGTTTCTCTCTAAATCACCAATTCACTAAATCTATCTCTTGCCTTCTTTCTTAGAGAAGAATTGAAAAGTTTTTTCCTTAATTCACTCCTTATTTGTCCGTTTTTTCTTAACTTCATCTGCTTCATGGAATTTCTCACAGCCATGGGCTGCACTTCATATGTACCCCGTGTCTTCAACACATGGAAAATAGTTGATAGCATAATCCCCGGGAACTGAAAAAGAAAGGAAACCTTTGAAGGGTGTGTTAATCATTCAGCATGACCTAGTGGAAAGAGCATGGGCCTGGGAGTCAGAGGGTATGCGTTCTAATCCCGGCTCCGCCACGTGTCTGCCGTGTGACCTTGGCCTAGTCATTTAACTTCTCTGTGACTCAGCTACCTCACCTGCAAAATGGGGATTAAGACCGTGAGCCCCATGTGGGACAGGCACTGAGTCCGACCTGTTTACCTTGTATCTACCCCGGCGCTTAGAACAGTGCTTGGCATATAATAAGCACTTAACAAATACCACTATTATTATTATCATTATTATTCTACTATCATTTTGATGAGTTATCTCCAACTTTAAAGTGCTTTCTTTCTTTCTTTCAGTTGTCTGATGACATTAAAACTTACCTAAGTCATTGTTCCTTGTGAATGGGGTTGGTGTCTACCAATTCTGTCGCACTGTACTCTCCCAAAGGCTTATCACAGTGCTCTACAGACATTCAGCACTCGATAAATACCCTTCACTGATTGTTTCTTTTAGAGGCTGAAGATTTATTTTATCCTACTACCCATTCTATATAGTGAGAGCTCCATTCTGTTGGATGGACAAGTTGTAGAGACATGTTGCAGTGAGCTGATCTATCAGCTGGGTTACCTGCTGAGGAGCAGGATAGTATAGTGGATAGAGCACGGGCCTGGCAGTCAGAAGGTTATGGTTCTAATCCCGTCTCTGCCTCCTCTCTGCTGTGTGACCTTGAGCAAATCACTGCACTTCTCTGGGCCTCAGTTTCCTCATCTGTAAAATGGGGACTGAGACCGTAAGCCCACGTGGGACAGGGACCGTGTCCAATCCGATTTGCTTAGAGCTTAGTACAGTTCCTGGCACATGCGCTTCACAAATATCATCATTGCTATTATTATTATTATTACCCTTACACGGGACCAAGAGGTGAGAACCTCATACCTGCCAGATCTTATTCAGCTCCAGAGACTGAACTCGTCACCTTCCCCTTCAAATCATCTTCCCAACCAAAATTTCCTATCACAGTTTGCCCCCTACCACCATTCCTGTCTCTCCACCTGGTAACCTTGGTGTTATTTTTTACTTCTTCCTCTTTCATCCTTATTATGAATCATAATAATAATTGCTTCAACTCCTGGTGCAACGGTTGGAAGATTGTAAGCATTTAACATATATGAGCGTTACTCTTATTATTAGAAAATATGCATGGTGATTCAAGGTTTGCCCTTCATCCCTGGGAATGATCAATCGAAAGAATTTATTGAGTGCTTAACTGTGAGTAGAGCACTATACTGAGCACTTCGAAAAATATAACACAGTAGAGTCGGGAGACAGGATCCCTGCTCGTAAAGAATTTACAGTTGACAGAGAGGGGCAGAGGTGAAAATACATTAAGGATGGAGCGGATTGTAGGATGTAAGAATTATTTACATCAATACGGTGGATAGGGATATGTGTTCTTGGAAGATGCACGGAGGGAATTTTTTCTTTCTATTTCTGTGGTTTCTATAAAGGTCTTTGCGAAAATAAAGGTTTCATTCAAGCGGAGCTCTGTTTTATGTTGCCCTGAATTGCCTGGAAGAGCGTTTCAATCAAAGAGGCTACCAAGAAAAGCATCTGTTGAAAACCAATGTGCAGGGTATTTCATTTACAGTCCAATCACAGCCGTTCTTGGCACAATCCACCGGCCTTTTGTTTATCCTCTTTCTCCTTCTGCCCGCCTGTGTTTTGGCCATTTCACTCATCAAAACCTCCAGCGGAGGAATGATGAGGAAAGCAAGAGGTGCATTCACACCGATTTCTTTTGAAACTTATTGGCACCGCTAATGTTTGCTGAGGTAGGAATAAGGCTGACCAATTTGATTCAGCAAATGACTGTGGTTATTTGAAGATATTTGCTGTAGCCCAGAGAGTCTTATCAATAAATCAGGGGTATTTATTGCACACTTACTCAATTCTTTGAATGAAACTCCCCTAAGACTCAGATATACTGTGCTGAGGCTAGCCAACCGATCAATGGTGTTTCTTGAGAGTTAACTGTGGGCAGAATACTTCACTAAGCATTTGCACCAAGTTTGCACCGGTATGGCATGAGAAGTGTGATAAATTCTGGTCACAAACTGCACAACCCTATTTATTTTGTTAATGAGATGTACATCCCTTTGATTCTATTTATTGCTATTGTTTTTGTCCGTCTCCCCCGATTAGGCTGTAAGCCCATCAGTGGGCGGGGATTGTCTCTATCGGTTGCCGAATTGTACATTCCAAGCGCTTAGTACAGTGCCCTGCACATAGTAAGCGCTCAATAAATACTATTGAATGAATAAATGAAGCTGGAATCCAGCTTCCTAAATCTCTAAAAGATCTGTCAGTCATTCAGTGGTATTTATCGAGGGTTCATTATGTGCTGAACCCTGTACTAAGTGCTTGGGAGAGCACCAGGAGTAGACATGATCCCTGCCCTCAAGGAGTTTACAGTTCTCGGTTGGAGAGATAGATAATAAAATGAATTCTAGGTAGATGAAGCAAGTCATCTTATGGTGACCCTCAGATACTCCAAGGTGGATGTTTTGGACAGTTTACTCTCTTGGTATGTAACCCTCAAGTAAAAAGCCCCTCATTTTCTCTCTTCAGATGTAGCGATTCATTCAATACTCATTCGATAGTATTTATTGAGCGCTTATTATGTGCAGAGCACTGCACTAAGCACTTGGAATGTACAATTCGGCAACAGATAGAGACAATCCCTGCCCAATGGCAGGCTCACAGTCTAAACCGGGGAGATGGACGGACAAAAACAAGACAACTTAATCTGAATAAATAGAATCTAGAGGATGTACACCTCATTAGCAAAATAAATAGGGTAACAAAAATATATACAAATGAGCACAGTGCTGAGGGGAGGGGAAGGGAGAGGGGGAGGAGCAGAGGGAAAGCGGGGAAAGGGGGCTTAGCTGAGGGGAGGTGAAGGGGGTAGGGGGAGGAGCAGAGGGTGGAGGGGGAGCAGAGGGAGCAGAGAGAAAAGGGGTCGCTCAGTCTGGGAAGGCCTCTAGGAGGAGGTGAGCTCTCAGTAGGGCTTTGAAGAGGGGAAGAGAGTTAGTTTGGCGGAGGTGAGGAGGGAGGGCGTTCCGGGACAGAGGGAGGACGTGGACCAGGGGTCGACGGCAGGATAGGCGTGAACGGGGGACTGTGAGGAGATGAGCGGCAGAGGAGCGGAGCGTACGGGATGGGCAGGAGAAAGAGAGAAGGGAGGTGAGGTAGGAGGGGGCAAGGGGATAGAGAGCCTTGAAGCCAAGAGTGAGGAGTTTTTGTTGCGTCAGGAGGTTGATAGGTAACCACTGGAGGTTTTTGAGAAGGGGAGTGACAGGACCAGAGCGTTTCTGCAGGAAGATGAGTCTGGCAGCGGAATGAAGAATAGATTGGAGCGGGGAGAGACGGGAGGAAGGGAGATCAGAGAGAAGGCTGACACAATAATCCAGCCGGGATATTATGAGATGAGAAGTGGCCTAGTAGAAAGAGCACTGGCCTAGAAGTCAGAGGACCTGGTTTCTAATCTCAGCTCCAAAGCTTATCTGTTCTGTGACCTTGGGCAAGTCATTCACTTCTCTGGGCCTCAGTTTCCTCATCTGTAAAATGGGGATTAAATCCTACTCCCTCCTACCTAGACTGTGAGGCCCATGAGGGACAGGGACTTGTTTCCAACTTGATAACCTTGTATCTATCCTAGGGCTTAGAACAGTGTTGGGTAAATAGTACATGCTTAGCAAATCCCATCGGTGGAAGAGCCGTAGGCCTGAAAGCAAGAGTTCCCGGGTTTGAGGCTCTGACACCCGTTGGCTGTGTGGCTTTGGGCAAGTCACTTAATCCTCCCGTGCCTCAGTTTTCCCAACCATAAATTGGAGGTAATAATACCTGGACCCTACCCCGAAGGGGTGTTGCGAGGGGTAAGTAATTAACGTAAGGTGCTTTGGTAATAAAAACACCACCTAGAAATGCAGGTATTATTATTGTATTTTCAGCATTTAGTTCAGTGATCTGCATACAGTAAGCACTCAATAAATACGATTGAATGAATTATTATTATTTAGCCTGTTTTCCCTTTGTGAGTCAGGCAGTGGCCTGGAAGATGTAAGATGCAAATGAATCTCTCTCTGCCATTCCGCTGTCCTTTTTAACAGGCTGTCCTAGGAGTGTGCAGAATGATTTAGAAGCCAAGTTTTATTTTTTAAATTTTTTAAAGGTATTTGTCAAGCACTTAAGCCAGGTGCTGTGTAAAGCGTTGGGGTAATAATAATAATAATGTTGGTATTTGTTAAACGCTTACTATGTGCAGAGCACCGTTCTTAGCGCTGGGGGAGATACAGGGTCATCAGGTTGTCCCACGTGAGGCTCACAGTGAATCCCCATTTTACAGATGAGGTAAATGAGGCACAGAGAAGCGAAGCGACTTGCCCACAGTCACACAGCTGACAAGCGGCAGAGCCGGGAGTAGAACCCATGACCTCTGACTCCGAAGCCCAGGCTCTTTCCACTGAGCCACGGTACGAGATGATAGGTTGGACACTGTCCCTGTTCCATATCGGGCTCACAGTCTAAGTAGGAAGGAATAGGATTTGATCCCCATTTTACAGATGAGGTAGTTGAGGCACAGAGAAGTTAAGTGACTTATCCAAGGTCACACAGCAGAAAAGTGGCAGAGCCAGGACTCAGGTGCTCTGACTCCAGGCTTGTGCTCTATCGCTAGACCGCACTACTGCCCATGGTTTTACGGTTTTTCTGCTTATTCACTTTGTATAGAGCAGGAGAGATGTTAGAGGGGGAATCGGTGGATTAGTTCATTCATTCATTCATTCAATAGTATTTATTGAGCGCTTACTATGTGCAGAGCACTGTACTAAGCGCTTGGAATGTACAATTGGGCCAAAGAAAGAGACGATCCCTGCCCCGTGACGGGCTCACGGTCTAATCGGGGAAGACAGACTGCAAAGCAGAACGAAACAAAAACAGGACAACATCATCACGATTAATAGAATCAAGGCGACGTCCACACCATTAACAGAATAAATAGTGTAATAAATAATATATATAAATGAGCACGGTACTGAGGGGAGGTGGAGGAGCAGAGGGTGCGGTGGGGAGGACAATAGTAATCACGTTGGTATCTGTTAAGCCCTTACTATGTGCCGAGCACTGTTCTAAGCGCTGGGGTAGATACAGGGTCATCGGGTTGTCCCACGTGAGGCTCAGAGTCTTCATCCCCATTTTACGGATGAGGTCACTAAGGCACCAAGAAGTGACTTGCCCAAAGCCGGGATTAGAACCCACGACCTCTGACTCCCAAGTCTGGGGTCTTCCCACTGAGCCATACCTACCCCAGCCCTTAGAACAGGGATTGGCAGTTCTCAGAGACCAGGCCAGGTTGCCGTTGGTTGAGCTCTGGGCCGGTCTCAGATACCATATTTCATTTCCAGAGTAGGTCTGCTAACATCTCAGCGTGGCTCAGTGGAAAGAGCCCGGGCTTGGGAGTCAGAGGTCATGGGTTCGAATCCCGCCTCTGCCACTTGTCAGCTGTGTGACTGTGGGTAAGTCACTTAACTTCTCTGGGCCTCAGTTATCTCATTTGGAAAATGGGGATGAAGACTGTGAGCCTCATGTGGGACCACCTGAATCCCGTATCTACCTCAGCGCTTAGAACGGTGCTCTGCACATAGTAAGGGCTTAACAAATACCACCACTATTATCTCCTAACCGTGAGATGTAATGTTAAGAAATCCCATACCACCGGCGTCGACACAGCTGATGGGATTGTGAGAAGAATCAACGACAGCCGAATACGCTCCTCTATTGATCTTTTATGAGATGAACTGGGGACCCGCAGAGAAGGTGACAGGGGTAAATCTTTCAAGATGCAATGAAGTTCAACCTCAAAGAGTGTGGCACAGCCATGTACGGGTGAGAGTTCTAATACCCGCTCTACAGTTCGTGATCTTTGGCAAATGACATGACTCCTTTGTGCCTCAGTTTCCCCATTTATGAAATGGGATAAAATATTTGCCTCTTCTTCTTATTTTGGTATTTATTAACCGCTCACTGCTCCTCGGGTTGTGCTAAACACCGGGGTAGATAAAAGTTAATCAGGTTGGACCCAGTCTCTGTCCTCCGGGGGGATCACAATCTAAGTAGGAGGGAGAAGGGGCATTTACTCCCCATCTTACGGTTGAGATAGGTGCAGCACAGAGGAATCAAGTGACTTGCCCAAGGTCACACAGCAGACCAAGGGCAGAGCTGAGATTAAAGTCCTCTGACTCCCAGGTCCGTGTTTTTTTGCCGTTAGGCGCTGCTTCTCATGCTATTTTGACTGTGAACCCAATGAGGAACAGGGACTGTATCTGATCCTATTACAGTTTGCCTACCTTAGTGCTTAGCCCATAATAATAATAATAATAATAATAATGGTATTTGTTAAGCACTTACTATGTGCCAAGCACTGTTCTAAGTGCTGGGGTAGATATGAGGTACTCAGATTGTCCCATGTGGGGCTCACAGTTTTAATCCCCATTCTACAGATGAGGTAACCGAGGCCCAGAGAGGTTAAGCGACTTGCCCGAAGCCACACAGCTGATGAGCGGTAGAGCCGGGATTCGCACCCGCGAGCATAGTGCTTAGCAAATGCCACAGTGGTTGTTATTAGGATTATGTTATAAAAGTGGAAGAAATGAAAGCCACTGTCAGTTACAAATGGCACAGGGCAGTAAGGGACAGGCAATACGTCAATTAGTCAATGGATTCTAATTATTAAGTGCTTACTGTGTGCAGAACACTATACTAAGCACTTGGGAGAGCATTATATGACAGGATTGATAGTCATGTTCCCGGCACACAAGGAGCTTACAGTCTAGAGAGGGAGACAAGACATTACTGTAAATGGATGAATTATGGACATGGACTTAAGTGCTGTGGGGACAATATATACACACATGATGAGGAAGGAGAGATGAAACAGCGTGGCTCCGTGGAAAGAGTCCGGGCTTGGGAGTCAGAGGTCATGGGTTCGAATTCCGGCTCTGCCACTTGTCATCTGCGTGACTGTGGGCAAGTCACTTAACCTCTCTGTGCCTCAGTTCCCTCACCTGTAAAATGGGGATTAAGACTGTGAGCCTCACGTGGGA
Source organism: Ornithorhynchus anatinus (assembly GCF_004115215.2). NCBI lineage: Eukaryota > Metazoa > Chordata > Mammalia > Monotremata > Ornithorhynchidae > Ornithorhynchus > Ornithorhynchus anatinus. Next base: position 133,721,685 of record NC_041729.1, on the reverse strand, counting down.
CGACCTGATGACCCTGTATGTCCCTCAGCGCTTAGAACAGTGCTCTGCACATAGTAAGCGCTTAACAAATACCAACATTATTATTATTTGAGGGAAGACCTGGATTCTAATTCTGGCCCCGTCATTTGTCTGCCGTATGGTCTCGGGCAAGTCACTTCACTTCTCTGTGTCTCAGTTACCTCATTGGTTTAATGGGGATAAAGACTGCGAGCCCCATTTGGGGCAGGGAATGTGTCCAACTTGATTTTCAGAGGTCATGGGTTCGAACCCCGGCTCTACCACTTGTCAGCTGTGTGACTTTGGGCAAGTCACTTACCTTCTCGGTGCCTCAGTTACCTCACCTGTAAAATGGGGATTAAGACTGTGAGCCCCACGTGGGACAACCCGATTCCCCTGTGTCTACCCCAGCGCTTAGAACAGTGCTTGGCACATAGTAAGCGCTTAACAAATACCAACATTATTAGCTTGTATCTACCCCAGAACTTAGAACAGAGCTTGACACTTAGTAAGTGTTTAACACATATCATTTTTATTATCATTATTATTATTATTATCATTTGCACGTTAACCTTCTAAACCAGATCCATACGCAGTGACTAAATCTTCAGACTTGAAATGAGAAGCGGCGTGGCTCAGTAGAAAGAACCCAGGCTTGGGAGTCAGAGGACGTGGGTTCTAATCCCGGCTCTGCCACTTGTCTGCTGTGTGGCCTTGGGCAAGTCACTTAACGTCTCTGTGCCTCTGTTACCTCACCTGGAAAATGGGGATTAAACTGTCAGCCTCACATGGGACAACCTGATTACCTTGTATCTACCCCAGCGCTTAAAACAATGCTCGGCACAAAGTAAGCGCTTAACAAATACGTACCGTAATTATTATTATTATTGTATTTTGAACTTCCCATTCAGTAAAAAGCAGAGCAAAATGTAATCCGTTTAAAGCACTTGTAGTCAACCTTCAACTATTGTTTTATCTTAGAGTCAGAATCCTCTCTCAGGATTGCACCTGGAGAATTTCCAGTACTCTATCAGTCTTGGGTCCCTCTGAGGGGCGCACCTGGGGGGACACATCAGGATAATCAGGTTGGACACAGTCCATGTCCGACATGGGGCTCACGGTCTTACCCCCCCATTTTACAGATGAGGTAACTGAGACATAGAGAACGTTAAGTGACTTGTCCAAGGTCACACAGCAGACAAGTCGGAGTCCTAGTCCAGTCCTAGTTCATTCGTATCCTCCATACTCCTTTCTGCTTCACTGGAACAGGTAAGGGAATACAATATTGGGAATACAAAATTAGGAATACACTAAAATTTATTGACTGAGTTCTTCCCTTCTCGCTAACTTCCCCCTTTCTTCTTCCTTTCTTCCTGTCCTCCTCCCCAAACGCTTTCAGACCACCAAAGGTATTTCGTGCGAGAAGAGCACTTTATCAACCTGAAACTATAGTTACCAGTTGCATGAGACCTAGATGAAGATGTTAGATTGGTGGCAGAATATAACGGGGAGCCTATTGATAATAATCATGGTATTTAAGTGCTTACCGAGTGCTGGAGTGGATACAAGATGAGGTCAGATACAGTCCCTGTCCGACACAGGGGTCACAGTGCAATAATGATAATTATGGTATTTGTTAAGTGCTTACTATGTGCCAGACACTGTAGTGAGCGCTGAAGTGGATGCGTGCAAATCAGGTTGAATAGTCCCTGTCCCACGTGGGGCTCACGGTCTCAATCTCCATTTTCCAGATGAGGTAACTGAGGCCTAGTGAAGTGACTAGCCCCAGGTGACACAGCAGACAAGTGGAGGAGCAGGGATTAGAACCCAGGTCCTTCCGACTCCCAGGCCCGGGCTCTATCCACTGTGCCATGCTGGTGTCTAAGTAGGAGGGCGAACTGGCATTGAATCCCATTTTACAGCTGAGGAAACTGAGTTGCTGAGAAGTGATGCCTGAAGTCACACAGCTGGAGGGTGGTAGAGGCAGGACTTGAACTCAGGTCCTCTGGCTCCCAGGCTCATGCCCTTTCCACTAGACTGTGCTATTTTTTGCATCCATCATCAAATATTTAATTTCCATGCAATTATTTCTGAAATTTTTAAACTATCAGGCCTACAGTGCCATTTGACAAACTGTAAGCTAGACTGGAAGTTTGTCGTGGGCAGGGAATGCGTCTACCGACTCTGTTATACTGTACTCTCCCGAGTGCTTGGTACAGTGCTCTGCACCCAGTAGGTTCTCAGTAAATGCAGTTGGGGAAGCAGCGTGGCTCAGTGGAAAGAGCCTGGGCTTCGGAGTCAGAGGTCGTGAGTTCGACTCCCGGCTCTGCCACTTCTCAGCTGTGTGACTGTGGGCAGGTCGCTTCACTTCTCTGTGCCTCAGTTCCCTCATCTGTAAAATGGGGATGAAGACTGTGAGCCTCACGTGGGACGACCTGATTACCCTGTATCTCCCCCAGCGCTTAGAACAGTGCTCTGCACCTAGTAAGCGCTTAACAAATACCAACATTATTATTGAATGATTTGGTACGATTCTGGAGTTCATACAGTTCATACAGATACTGCAGCCAGATGGGAATGTTCAAGGAAAATGCAAATGAATAGTTTAAGAGGTTTTCAATAAAAGTACGTTTTACTTCTCAAAAAGGGAACTGTATACATTTTGCTGCTCTGCTACTTGTCTGCTGTGTGACCTTGAGCAGGTCACTTAACTTCTCTGTGCCTCAGTTACCTCATCTGTAAAATGGGGATTAAGATTGTGAGTCCCATGTGGGACAGGGACTGTGTCCAACCTGGTGACCTTGTATCTATTTCAGAGCTTAGAACACTGCTTGGCACACATCAATCGCTTAACAAAAACCAGAATTACTATTACTTTTGGAGTTTTTCAGTTGAATGCTGATCTGAATGAGAACAAACTGTACTTGAATGTCTTCTTATCACCTGGGAAAGCAACTGAATCTCTGGATGGTTTCCTTAGCTGCCGCTGAATATAGCAATTTTTTTTCTGAAGCTATTTGAGTCTGCAAAACTTTGGATTTAGTAGGGCTTCAAACAGTTCCTCACCAGAAGCAACTCACATTGCAATATTTAGCCATGAGACACTGGAAAGTTTTCCCTCTAGAAGTAAGCTCCTTGTGGGCAGGGAACATGTTTTCCAACTCTTTTATATTGTATTCTCCCAAATTCTTAGTACAGTGGTCTGCATACAGTAAGCACTCAATAAATATGATTGGACTATCTTATTATTTAGCCCAACATTTGACTTATGGGGAATGTTTTGGTCTCTGCGTGGCCTATTCATTCACTAGTATTTATTGAGCGCTTACTATGTGCAGAGCACTGTACTGAGAGCTTGGAATGAACAAGTCGGCAACAGATAGAGACGGTCCCTGCCGTTTGACGGGCTTACGGTCTAATCGTAGTTGAAAGAATGTGAACTCAGAGGACTTGTGTTCAGCTCTGCCACATGTCTGCAGTGTGACCTTGGGCAAATCATTTCACTTCTCTGTGCCTCAATTTTCTCATTTGTAAAATGGAAATTAAATCCTACTCCCTCTTAGATTGCGTGCCCCAAGTGGAACAGGGAATGTGTCCAACCTGATTATCATGTATCCATTACAAAACTTAGTATAAGGGTTGGCACGGAGTAAGCACTTAGCAGTTGTTATTACTAGTGATTTTCTGTACAATTATTTAATTTCTTCCCAGAGAGATCTAATTTTTTTTAAAAAATTACTATATTGTAATCTGATTCCGTTTTTAACAGAACCCACTGTGTTCTTCCCTTGAATCCTACCGATCCCATATGGTTTCTTATTCCTACTTTTCTATTAAACATAATCAGGGTCACTACTGAGAAGCAGGATGGCCTAGTGGATAGAGCTTGGGCCTAGGAGACAGAACCAATCCCGGCTTCGTCGCTTGTCTCCTTTGTGACCTTGGACAAGTAGCTTAACTTCTTTTTGCCTCAGTTACCTCATCTGTAAAATGGGGATTAAGACTGTGAACCCCATGTGAGACAGTGGCAGGAATGTGTCTGTTGTTATATTGTACTCTCCCAAGCGCCTAGTACAGTGCTTTGCACCCAGAAAGTGCTCAATAAATATGACTGATTGAATGAGTGAATGAATGACGGGGACTGTGTCCCACCCAATTTGCTTGAATCTACCCCAGCTCTTAGAGAAACGGCGTGGCTTAGTGGGAAGAGTTCGGGCTTGGAAGTCGGAGGTACCAATTTGTACCAGATGGTACAAAAAAATCAGCATTATCATTACACTGCCTGGTACACAGTAAGCACTTAATAATAATAATGGTATATGTTAAGCACTTACTATGTGCCAAGCCCTGTTCTAAGCACTGGGGTAGATACAAGGTATTCAGATTGTCCCACGTGGGGCTCACAGTCTTAATCCCCATTTTACAGATGAGGTAACTGAGGCCCAGAGAAGTTGAGTGACTTGCCCCAAGTCGCACGGATGACAAGTGGCAGAGCCGGGATTAGAACCCCCGACCTCTGACTCCCAGGCCCGGGCTCTTTCCACTAGGCCACATTGCTTCTCTAACAGATTCTGCCATCACCAACATCATCATCGCTAGTGGATCAGATCAGTGACCACCCAGTCCAGTTTCTGCTTCTCCAGTGATAGCAGGATGCTTGTGGGAACTATGAGATGGACCCTCTCCTTGACATCAGTCAAAAAATGGTATTTATTGAGCGTTTACTATGTGGGGAACACTGTACTTAGTTTTCAATTACTAAGGTCCTCCGGAGGCCTTCCCCGATTAGGCCCTCTTTTCCCCGGCTCCCTCTCCCTTCTGTGTCATCTCTGCTCTTCAATCTGTGGACCTTTGGACACTGGATATTCTCCCCACCTCCAGCCCAGCAGCACTTATGTACATATCTTTGAAATACGTAATATAAATTATTTATTCATAATAATAATAATAATAATAATAATAATAATGTTGGTATTTCTTAAGGGCTTACTATGTGCGGAGCACTGCTCTAAGCGCTGGGGTAGATACAGGGGAATCAGCTTGTCCCACGGGGGACTCACAGTCTTGATCCCTATTTTACAGATGAGGGAACTGAGGCCCAGAGAAGTTACGGGACTTGCCCAAAGTCACACAGCTGACAGATCGGGGATTCGAACCCACGACCTCTGACTCCCAAGTCCATGCTCTTTCCACTGAGCCATGCTGCTCCTCTATCTATTAATGTCTATCTCCTAGACTGTACCCTCACTGTGGGCCGGGAACGTGTCTGCTAATTCTGTTGTAGTCTCCCAAGCCCTTAGTACAGAGCTCTGCAGTGCTCTGCCGCGCAGTGAAGTCGAGCCTCCGATCTTGACTCTCTCGCATGCCTCTGCTGCCCAGCCCGGGTGAGTTTTGACTCGTAGCAGATGGCCTTCCGCTCGCTAGCCACTGGCCAAGCTAGGAATGGAATGGACAGGCCACTGCTCGACTCTCTCTCCCGTAGTCGAGACTGGTAGAGTATTGGAAACTCTCCAGGTGCAACCTTGAGGAGGGGACAATGATTCTATTTGGGCCTAAAGTGTTTGCTGTAGGTATAACAAAATCCCCCGTGTCAACTCAACCCGTATCCGGAATTTATCGTGTCTCTTTCCCCCTGAGGACTATAAACTCCTTGTGGGCAGATATCATATCAACCAACTCTGTTGCACTGAACATTCTCAAGCGCTTAGTTCAGCGCTCTGCCCCCAATAAATGGTCAATAATTACCATCGATCGATTAACTCAGAACCACTTCTATCGATGTCTCTTGTCTTTAGACTCTAAACTCGTTGTGGGCAGGGAATGCGCTTGTTATATTGTACTCTCCCAAGCGCTTAGTACAGTGAGTGCTCAATAAATACGATTGAATAAATGCATGAGTTAAAGGGCATATCTGAGGTTGTGGGATGTACTTTTAGCTTTTGACTGTGATACCCCGTCACCCATATGATTCAGTTCCTCAAAAGGCAGTGTGAAAGAATGAAAGATCCCATTTGAATACACTAATTTGCTTCTCCACAGTTTCTTTCATACAAAGAACTGTTTACAATAGAATGAGTTTGATACCGGCAGAGTGCAATTATTGTGGAGGCAAACAGTAGCTATTATGTTCTCCAGCCTTGGACATTTGAATCTCTTTCCTTCATAATTTTCTGTTGTCCAGAAGTGTACATTTTTGTCCTTCCCCCATTCTATCGTGTCTGACAGATCTTTATTGTGTTTTTTATTTTTTAATGGTATTTGTTAAACGCTGTCTATGTGCCAGATACCGTACTAAGTACTGGGGTCACTATTGGATAATCAGGTTGGACACAGTCAGTGTCCCATGTGGGTTCACAGTCTTAATCTCCATTTTACAGAAGAGGTAATTGAGGCACAGACACATTAAGTGACTTGCTAGGCCCGGAGAAGCAGTTTGGCCTAGCAAATAGAGGATGAGCCTGGGAGTCAGAAGGTCCTCCTCTGCCATTTTCTGCAGTGTGACCTCGGGCAAGTCACTTCACTTCTCTGTGCTTCAGTGACCTCATTTGTAAAATGGAATTCAGACTGTGAGGCCCATGTGGGACAGGGACCGTGTCCAACCTGATCACCTGGTATCCACTCCAGCGCTTAGAACAGTGTTTGGAACATAGTAAGCACTTAACGAACATCACAGTTATTACTATTAGCGGAAGGTGGCGGAGGTAGGATTAGAACCCAGGTCCTCTGACTCCCAGGACCCTGCTCCATCCAGTAGGCCACACTGCTTCCTGTCTGGAGGGAACAGAAAGAAACCCAAACGAACAACCTGTCTGGGCTAGTGCCCTTTTGCAGTGCCGAATAATCCCAGTTTGATCACTTGCATTACTTTATAGATGCAGTTCAGGACTAACACACAAACATTTTGCCATCATCCTACACAAGCTCTTAGTACAGTATTCTGCATACAGTAAGCACCCAATAGATATGATCCATTGATATGCAAGTGACTACTGAATATGATAGTAGAGGAGCAGATGTAGTTTGAACAAAGCAAAGTCGATACAATTGAAAATATCCTGAGAAGGTGCGGAATCTTGACTACTCTGCCCACGTCCACGATGATTACTCAACATTTAAGGGGCATGATTGTAAAAACGTTCACCCTAATGAATAGAAAAGCAGACTTAGCGTGGTGAAGTGACTTCCCCAAGGTCACACAGGTGCCAAGCGGCGGAGCCGGGATTAGAACCCTCGACCTCCGACTCGAGCAGCGGCTCAACTTCTTTCTTCTTATTGCCAATAGATTCTGCATTCCTGGAGAGGGGCCTTGGTCAAGAGAATGGTGATTATTATCACAGGTTATCTCTTATTTTCCCCTCTGTCTTAAAGTATCTCTTTTTGTTCCACCAGTCTTGCCAAACATTCTCACAGCTTTCACATTCCACCATCATCATCCGCGGTATTTATTGAGCAACTACTGTATGCAGGGTACTGTATTAAGCTCTTGGGAAAGTACAGTATAACAGTCACATTCCTTGCCCACAACAAGGTTAGCATCTAGAGGGGATAATTCCAGATCTTGTGACTCCCAATCTTGCTTTTTCCACTTGCCCAGGATACAACAGGACATGACACCAGATATCCCAGGCTCCACCAACCTTCCAGCTAATTCTGCTAAGAGCTAACAAGGCCCAAACTCTTGCATCCTATTTAAAGTTGTTTTAGACCTCTCCTTCCTCTTCATCCTCCTTTTCCTCCTCCTCCTCTTACTCATCTTCCTTCTCCTTTCTCCTTCTCCTCCTCCTACTCCTTATCTCTCTCCTCCTCCTCCTCGTCTTTTTCCTCCTCCTCCTCCCGCTTCTCCTCCTCCTCCTTGTCTTTTTCCTTTCTCACCCCTTCACCTCCTGCTCCTCCTTTTCCTCCTCCTCCCCTTCTCCTCTTCCTCCTCCTCCTTTTCCTCCTCCTCTTCCCCCTTCTCCTCCTCCCCTTCCTCCTCCTCTTCTTTGCCCCCTTCCTCCCCTTCCTCTCCCTCCTTCTCCTTCTTCACTCCAGACCTTTCTCTGCTCTGCTTCTTGTGCCATTCCCACCGATCGCTCCTTTCCACCCTCTCCCACTCCCTTCTCTTTCCATATTTGATTTTTCTCCTATTCAGCTCTCCTGCCTACAGAAATTCAATTAAAAATCAAACCAACACAGCAGTAAAACCGGTCACGATTTTGATTTTTTGTTGTGTTCGGAAATGAATCTATCTAAATTTACTTTGTATTGTTTTGAGAAAAAAAAAAGTCCAAGACATTCCTCTGACTTTCTTGTTCAATTGTCAATTCTCAAGCTTGGGGGCCTATCTCTTTTGTTTAATTCCATCCGTCACCTTTCATCAAAGCCCCATGCATTTGCTGACATTTTCATCAATATTTTAGACTCACCGTGAAATACACAGATTTGGAGGAAGGGCAATGGAGTGAGGATGAATCGATGAGAAACCCTGCCTGATGTTCATTTATACAAATTCAGGGCTTCCCTTTTCCCTGCCTTTTGTTTCATCTCTTCACTTAAACTTTACGCTTTGTTAATTTTATTTACTTTCTAATTTTCCCCTTTCCCATTGAAATTCATATCTGCCAGGAATGCCTAGCTGATCAATGAATTAAAGAATCAATCAACGTGATTTCTTCAGGGATTACGCTGTGTCGAGCGCTTATTGTATGCCTAGCACTGTACTCGGTGCCGGGGAGAGAAAATACAGTAGAGTTGATAGACAAGTTCTCTGCCCACAAGGAGCTCACAATTTGGAGGCAGAGCTCACCAGTTTGAACATCTTTTCAGAACTGTGAACTTATTACAAATGGTGTTATGATTTTAATGGCTTATTCTCCGCTGTTGTAAAAGTCATCGTATTTGTTAAGGCATATTGTGCACTAAGGACTGAACCAAGCATTGAGGTAGATACATGGTAATCAGATTGGATACAGCCCCTTTCCCACATGGGGTTCGCAGTCTTAAGCCCCATTTTACAGATGAAGTAACCGAGACATGGGGAAGTGAAGTAATTTGCCCAAGGACGTACAGCAGACAAGTGGCGGAGCCAGGATTAGAACTCAGGTCCTTCCGACTCCCAGGACTTTGCTCTTTCCACTGGCCCACACTGACTCTAATATGCCACTCTGCCCCTCCCCACTTTAAACGTCTCCCCTTTCCTGTCCCGTTATTGTAGATTTCAAAACTGTTTCCCCATGACTCCTATTTGCCTACTTCCTCCTCCTCTGTCCCCGAATCTGTTTACCCCAACCCAGAGTCTGGGCCTGGGAGTCAGAAGGCCCTGGGTTCTAAACCCGGCTCAGTCACTTGCCTGCTGTGTGTGACCTTGGGAAAATCACTTCACTTCTCTGGGCCTCAGTTCTCTCATCTGTAAAATGGGGATTGAGACTTTGAGCCCTACATGGTACAGGAACTGTGTCCAACTCGATTTGCATGTATCCACCTCACTGCTTAGTACAGTGCCTGGCACACTGTAAATGCTTAACAAATACCATTATTATTATTATTACTATTATTATCCTCTGTGTGTCTCAGTTTTCTCATCTGTAAAAGAGGGATAAGATATACGTTCTCTCTCTTCCTATTAGATTGTGAGCCGGTGGAATAGGATTGTGTCCCATCTGGTCGTTTTATATCTTCCACAGCACTTAGCACAGTGCTTGGCACACAGAAGTAGGCACTTGAGATAGAAATGTATATATATATATATATATGATATATTTTAGGTATGGTGTGTATATATATATGATATATTTTAGGAATGGTGTATATATATATATATTTATAAATACCCTTCATAGCAGCGTGGCTCAGTGGAAAAAGCTCGGGCTTGGGAGTCAGAGGTCACGGGTTCGAATCCCACTCTGTCCCTTGTCAGCTGTGTGACTGTGGGCAAGTCACTTCACTTCTCTGTGCCTCAGTTCCCTCATCTGTAAAATGGGGATGAAGACTGTGAGCCTCAAGTGGGACAACCTCATTCCCCTGTATCTACCCCAGTGTTTAGAACAGTGCTCTGCACGTAGTAAGCGCTTAACAAATACCAACATTATTATTATTATATTCAAACACACTTCTAATCCTAAAATTAGGAGGACATGAGATAGCTCAATTTACCATTTATTAAAAACTCCTGGGCTGAATTTTAAAAGCGATAGGAGAGCATTTATTTCGGTTTAAAATAAAATGAGGTGGTGGTACAGTCTTCAGAAGGTGTTATCCTATATCCCTTAATTAAGTCGATTAATGGACATTCGATGTTTGCCCCATCCTCAGCCCCACAGCACTTATGTACATATCTTTAAGTCATATACAATAAATTAATTATATTGATATGTGGCCCTCTCTCTGGTCTGTAAGTTTGTTGTGGGCAGGGAATGTGACTGCTAACTCTTTTGTATCATACTCTCCCAAGCGCTTAGTACAGTGCTCTGCACATTGTCAGTGCTCAATAAATATGACTGATTGCTTAGTTCATCAGTCACCATTTACAAGCAGATGGAGAATCAGGAATATATGGGCCACCAAATGGGATGAACTCAACGGGGCCTTACAGTAGGAGAAGAAGAGGCCAAAATTAGGGTTCAGTAAACCGGGGTCCCCAGGGGTATTCATAACCATCGATGTGGCCTTGGACAGAATCCTTTTAACACCTCCGTGCCTCCATCTCCAGTCAGTAAAATGGGTTAACAATAATCCTCGTCCCCCGTTGAAGCAAGATATTTAATCAACTGGCCCTTTTTTTTCAACCTTCTTTTTCTCCTCCTCCTTCTCCTCCTTCTGCTTCTCCTTCTTCTCGAAGTCTTCCTCCCACTCCTCTTCGATGAAGAGCAGAGGAGCTTTTACTGGTATTCCTGGGTCATTCTTTCATTCAGTCTTATTTATTCTTTCAATAGTATTTACCGAGCGCTTACTATGTGCACAGCACTGTACTAAGCGCTTGGAAGGTACAAATCGGTAACAGATAGAGACAGTCCCTGCCCTCTGACGGGCTTACGGTCTAATCGGGGCAGATAAGAACAATAGCAATAAATAGACTCAAGGGGATGAACATCTCATTAAGACAATAGCACTTACTGTATGCAGAGCCCTTCCTATTCCCCTCACTGATCTCCTACTCCATCCCAGCTTGCACACTTCACTCCTCTAGCACTTACTTCCTGTGCCCCGATCTCATCTATCACACCACGGACCCCTTTCCTACATCCTCCCCCTGGAACACAGCCTGGTACTCTGTCCTCCATATATGTCAAACCACCACTCTTCCCACCTTTATAGCATTATTAGAGCCACATCTCCTCTAAGAGGCCTTCCCTGATTAAGCCCCTTTTTAATAATGTTAATAATAATGTTGGTATCTGTTAAGCGCTTACTATGTGCCGAGCACTGTTCTAAGCGCTGGGGTAGATATAGGGGAATCAGGTTGTCCCACGTGGGGCTCACAGTCTTAATCCCCATTTTACAGATGAGGGAACTGAGGCACAGAGAAGTTAAGTGACTTGCCCACAGTCACACAGCCGACAAGTGGCAGAGCTGGGATTCGAACTCATGAGCCCTGACTCCAAAGCCCATGCTCTTTCCACTGAGCCCCGCTTTTTCTCCAGTTCCCTCTCCCTTCTGCAATTGGATCTGTGACCTTTGGACATTTGGTATTTGCCCACTCTCAACCCCACAGCACTTATGTATCTATCTGTAAATTGTGGGCAAGTCACTTAACTTCTCTGTGCCTCAGTTCCCTCATCTGTAAAATGGGGATTAACTGTGAGCCTCACGTGGGACAACCTGATGACCCTGTATCTCCCCCAGCTCTTAGAACAGTGCTCTGCACATAGTAAGCGCTTAACAAATAACGACATTATTATTATTATATGTTATTTATTTCCATTAATGTCTGTCTGTGAGGTCTACAACTATCAGTTCTGTTGTACTCTCCCAAGCACTTACTACAGTGCTCTGCACTGCTGATTATTGATTTAATGAGTTAGCCATAAACGGTGCTGGTAGTATAGCAAAGAAAGAAGAAATCAGTTACATTTTGGCTTAAAAATCTACATTTAAACATGCTAAAAAGCACTAAATACAGAGTTGAATAGAAGAAAATACTCACCTTGATATTACCCTCTTTTTCCTCTCATAATCCCTCTTACACCGCAGAGGTAGTTTATGAATCACTAAATCAGCAGGCTGGATTTTGTAAACGACCTGTGTCAGTATGACACGAAGAGATGGAGAACAAGTCTTAGATGATACTTGATGTAGTCGATCCAATTTTTGAGAGGAACTCCTAGCTGAAACAGGAGGAGGATATTAATCGATCAAATACTTAATTTAATTTATTGAGCATTTACTGTGTGTCAAGCACTGTGGTAGGTTGATGGGAGGAGTATTTTAAGACTGCTCCTTTCTCTCTTAATCCTTGACAAAAAGACCATTCCACTCAATAAGTACGACTGATTGAGGTATACTGAATTTACTTCAGCATAAATACTTCTAATATTAATTGAGTCCATGAACTCTCTTGGAAATCATTTGTTCATGCCCATATTTTCCTTCAAGAGTCAACAGCTTCCTCTGTCTTCAAGACATTTCTGCTTCACTGTCCGCCATCACCTGAAACTTAACGTATCTAAAACAGATTTCTTTATCTTTCCATCCAAACCCTCTCCTCCCCCGGCTTTCTCATCACTGTAAATAGCACCATCGTCCTTCCTGTCTCACAAACTTGGCATTATCCTTGATTCCTCTCTCTCATTCAACCCACACATTCGGTCTTTCACTACTAAAGCCTATCGGTTCCCCCTTCACAACGCAACTAAAATCCACCCTTTCCTCTCCATCCAAACCGCTACCATGTTAATACAGTCACTCATCATATCCCATTGTGAAGCAGCGTGGCTCAGTAGAAAGAGCCCGGGCTTGGGAGTCAGAGGTCATGGGTTCGACTCCCGGCTCTGCCACTTGTCAGCTGGGTGACTGTGGGCAAGTCGCTTAACTTCTCTGTGCCTCAGTTACCTCATCTGTAAAATGGGGATTAACTGTGAGCCTCACGTGGGACAACCTGATTGCCCCGTATCTCCCCCAGCGCTTAGAACAGTGCTCTGCACATAGTAAGCGCTTAACAAATACCAACGTTATCATTATTATTATCTAGATTACTGCATCAGCCTCCTTGCTGACCTCCCTGCCTCCTGTCTCTCCTGACTCCAGTCCATACTTCATTCTCCTGTCCAGATAATTTTTCTACAAAAACGTTCCATCCGTATTTCCCCACTCCTCAAGAACCTCCAGTGGTTGCCCATCCACCTTCACATCCAACAGAAACTCCTTACCATAGGATTTCAAGTTCTCAATCACCTTACCCCTTCTTATTTTCCCTCACGACTCTCCGACTACAACCCAGCCCACATACTTTGCTCCTCTAACGCTACCCTTCTCACTGTGCCTCGATCTCTTCCATCTCTCTGTCGAACCCTCTCCCACATCCTGCCTCTGGCCTGGAACACCCTCCCTCCTCATATCCAACAGACAATTACTCTTCCCTCCTTCAAAGGCTTAATGAAGGCACATCTCCTCCAAGAGACCTTCCCTCACTAGCGCCTCCTCCACGCCCCCATCCCGCGACCTTTCCTCTTCTCCCACTCTCTTCTGCGTTGCCCTGATATGCTCCTTTGGTCTTCCCCCCATCCCAGCCCCACAGAACTTATGAACGTATTCATTCAATAGTATTTATTGAGCGCTTACTATGTGCAGAGCACTGTACTAAGCGCTTGGAATGTACAATTCGGCAACAGATAGAGACAATCCCTGCTCATTGACGGGCTTACGGTCTAATCGATGATAATTATGATGGTATTTGATGAGCACTTACTATGTGCCAAGCACACTGGGATCTGTGACCTTTGGACATTTGGTATTTGCCCACTCTCAACCCCACAGCACTTATGTATCTATCTGTAAATTATATGTTATTTCCATTAATGTCTGTCTATGAGGTCTACAGTTATTAGCTCTGTTGTACAAGGTTAACAGGTTGTCCCACATGGGGATCCCAGTCTTCATCCCCATTTTCCAGATGAGGGAACTGAGGCCCAGAGAAGTGAAGTGACTTGCCCAAAGTCACACAGCTGACAAGCGGCAGAGCCGGGATTAGAACCCATGACCTCTGACTCCCAAAGCCGGGCTCTTGCCACTGAGCCACGCCGCTTCCAAAGGCTTTAGGGTATCTGTCATTTATTTATATTAATGCAATATCTGACTCCCCCTTAGACTGTAAACTCATTGTGGGCAGAGTATATGTCTGTTTAGTGTTGTTTTGTACTCTCCCAAGTGCTTAGTTCACAGTCCCACTGTACTGGATTCTCTGCACACAGTAAGTGCTCAATAAATATGATTCATTCATTCATTTATTCAATAGTATTTATTGAGCGCTTACTATGTGCAGAGCACCGTACTAAGCTCTTGGAATGTACAAATCGGAAACAGATAGAGACAGTCCCTGCCCTTTGACGGGCTTACGGTCTAATCGGGGGAGACGGACAGACAAGAACGCTGACTGAATACCTGTTTGTGGGCTTCATTCCCAAGCCAAGGAATTCTATACATCTCTGAAAACTATATAGGTACCCACACTCCCATACCACATCTCTTGAAGAGGAGAGGTGTCCAACTTCATTCCAGCATCCTATGCTAAATAGCTGAAATAATGATTAATGTGATAATAATAATCATAATAATTGTGGTATTTGTTAGGCGCTTGCTATGTGCCAGGGCCATACTAAGCCCTTGAGTAGAAACTAGATAATCAGAATGGACACAGTCCCTGTCCCACATAGGGTTCACTGTCTTAATGCCCATTTTACAGACAAGGTAACTGAGTCATAGAGAAGTGAAGTAACCTGATCGAGGTCACACAGCAGACAAGTGGCGGAGCCTGGATGAGAATCCTGGTCCTCTCACTCCCAAGCCCGTGCTCTTTCCACTAGACCGTGCCCCGTGTTTGCATGACAGTTGTGAGTTTCAGATATAACAGTGGTGGAAAAAGCAGATGAGTTCACAGGGTGGACAGAGATATTCTGTCCTCTACCCACACCCAGTACGCCTTGCCCCGATAATTGTAACCGTGGTATTTACTAAGCATTTACAATAGGTCACACAATTTACTAAGTGCTAGGGTAGAGGAAAGCTAATCAGGTTGGACCCAATCCAGGTCTCACGTGGGGCTTATAGTCTTAATCCCCATTTTACAAGTGAAAGAACCGAGGCACAGGGAAGTTAAGTGACTTGGCCAAGGTCACACTACAGGTACGTGGTAGGAACTGGGTTAGAACTCAGGACCTTTGATTCCCAGGCCTCTGCTCCTTCCACTAGACCACACTACTCCTCTGTCAGCCATCTCCCAATGCCTACTGAGGGTCTTAGAGGGCCTGGGCAAGAGGGTGTGGATGGCTTTGTGCAAATCATCAGGGGAAGCAGCGTGGCTCAGTGGAAAGAGCCTGGGCTTCGGAGTCAGAGGTCATGGGTTCGACTCCTGGCTCTGCCACTTGGCAGCTGTGTGACTGTGGGCGAGTCGCTTCACTTCTCTGTGCCTCAGTTACCTCATCTCTAAATGGGGATTAACTGTGAGCCTCACGTGGGACCACCTGATTCCCCTGTATCTCCCCCAGCGCTTAGAACAGTGCTCTGCACATAGTAAGCGCTTAACAGATACCAACATTAATCATCGTCGCAACCGGAAAAGCGATTAAAACTGGAAAAACGAATGGTGTGCTTGTCCTACTGTGGTTAGGAGATCTCCTTCCCCAACCACCAGGTAGGTTTCTGCTGGTAGGTGATTGAGGAAATTGTCTGTTTGGTTGCTGATAAAGCGGCAGCTCTCAGCTCCACTCCGGGATTCCGAGCTCCCGTGAGATGGCTGTGGGAGGGATTGGACCAGGGAGGGACTGTGTTAGCCGTCCCTCACCCGCCCCCTTCCTCTCCCCTTCATCCCCTCTATTATCTCCTGACTTTTTGATCATCATTAGCAGCCACAGCTCTGCCTTGCCCATTTCATAACATCCCAGACACCGAAGTGTCTGTCACACAATCCATCGTATTTGTTCAGTCGTATTTATCGAGCACCTACTGTGTACAAAGCACTGTACTAAACGCTTGGGAGGGTACAGCAGCATGGCGTAGTGGATAGAGCACGGGCCTGGGAGTCAGAGGTCATGGGTTCTAATTCTGACTCTCCTCTTGTCTGCTGTGTGACCTTGGGCAAGTCACTTCACTTCTCTGGGCCTCAGTTACCTCATCCGGGAAATGGGGATTGAGACTGTGAGCCCCATGTGGGACAGGGACTGTTGCCAACCCAATCTGCTTGTATTTACTCCAACGCTTGGTACAGTGTCTGGCACAGACTAAACACTTAATCAACACCGTTATTATTATTATTATTATTACAATACTACATGAGTGCTTATATAAGGTCATCAGGTTGTCCCACATGGGGCTCACAGTCCTAATCCCCATTTTACAGATGAGGGCACTGAAGCCCAGAGAAGTTAAGTGATTTGCCCAAGGTCACACAGCAGACAAATGGTAGAGCTGGGATTAGAACCCTGGTCCTTCTGTCTCCCAGGATAGTGCTCTATCCACTAGGCCATCCTTCTTCTCAATACACCAATAAACAGACACATTACCTGCCCCCAGCGAGCTCACAGTCTAAGGGACTTTAACTATTATGGTATTTGTTAAGCACTTACTATGTGCCAAACACTGTTCTAAGTGTTGGGGTGGGTACAAGGTAATCAGGTTGTCCCACATGGGGCTCGCAATCTTAATCCCCATTTTACCAATGAGGTCATTGAGGCACAGAGAAGTTAAGTGGCTTGTCCAAGGTCCCAAAGCAGACAAGTGGCGGAGCTGGGATTAGAACCCACGTCCTCTGACTCCCAAGCCCGGGCTCCTTCCACTAAGCCATGCTGCTTTTAAAGGACAATTTGCTCCCCCGGTCAGTCAGTCACTCCTCTAGAATGAAAGTTCGTTATGGGTAGGCAACATGTCTGGGAATTCTGTTGTACTCTCCCAAGCGCTTAGCGCAGCGCTCAGCCCATTGTAGGTGCTCAATCAGTACCATGCATTCATTCAAACGTATTTATTGAGTGCTTACTGTTTGCAGAGCTCTGTACTAAGCGCTTGGTAGAGCGTAATATAATAGAGTTGGTCCACGCATTCCCTGCCCACCATGTGCATACAGTCTAGAGACAGACTGATGGGGAAAGGCGATTTTTATGCTTCCTGTGGGATCTACACATGAGTCCCATCCACATACGCGGATTAAACTCTTACCGACTCTAGCTGCGTCTTCATTTTCCACAGGGCAATTTTACATTCATCCGTATACATCTGCGCGTGGTAATTGAATGGGATTTTGGCCATATTGTAGGTTATCTGGGCATTCTCCCTGCCACTGCTCAATTCATTCCCAGTGTATCCTCCAGAGTAAAAACAGATGCTGAATTTTGCTGCAGTCTGGTGGTGTATTCTCAGTGTCATTTTAGGAGTAGTTTCAATTAAAATCTCGGTGTAATTGATATACTCCAAATAGCTAATGTTCATTGAGTAGGAAGATTTTCTCCTACACATGCTTTCCAACCTAGAAAAAAAAATGACAGGATTGGCACAAGTATTTATCAAAGGAAATTTGTTACACCCACTTGAATGATTTCTTGGTATACCGATAACCTCTGTTTTGCTGGAAAAAAAAAACCCAACCAAACCCAGAATTTTTCTAAATAGTCCTTTTATTTGGAAATCTTTTAAAATTGACTCCTTCTGATCTTAGCAAAATGGAAGTATTAAGAGAAATGGTGCACAATATGAATTTTAATATTCATTCAATCATATCTATTGAGCAGCTACTGTGTGCAAAGCACTGTACTAAGCACGTAGGAGAGTACAGTAGAACAACAGACACATTCTTACTGTTCTTCGGCTTTGATTAATTTACCAGCTATCTAAGTTAAAGAAAAATTAGCTGATAACTGAAAGTTAAGTGCTTGATGAGAATTCATTTCATTGTCTTCCCTGTTATTCATTGTTTTTCTATTTGAAAAACAATAACAAGGTTTTCACAGAGACCTTTGAAATATTATAAAATGCTAAATAAAACCATTCTCCAGAGGTGACCATTAATGCCTCACCAACTACAATTACAGAGAAAGAAAGGATTAGAATTGTAAAGCTAATTTTGAAGTCTGCATGACAGAAAACAATGAAAATTTATCAGTTTACCCATAGAAAAAGATAGCTGCAAAAACACAGGAATCTGCCAAAGTAGGAACACTGAATATTGTAGCCTAATTTTTTTTCGAGCTTGTTAATTCATAGCAACTAGTATGAAGCTTAGAGACTCCTTTAAATAGATGCACACATCAATTTCCATTCCCACCTTCAATTATGGATGCAGCATATAGTGGGTAATTAGCTTAATCACACAGGAGCCCATCTATTTTTTTCTGAAGAATTACAGCAAAATGATTTGGGGAAATGCAATTAATTCTTACTTAAAGATAACAGGGCTGATCTTCAGAAAGTGATTTTACATTGGCAAGTTAGAGAAAACATGGAGAAGCAGCGAGGTGTGATGGAAAGAGCTGGGCCTGAGAGGACCTGAGTTCTAATTCTAGCTCTGCCACTTGTCTGCTGTGTGACCTTGGGCAAGACACTTAACTTCTCTGTTCCTCAGTTTCCTCATCTCTAAAGTGGGAACTATTCAATGCCTGTTCTCTCTCCTACTTAGATTGTGAGCCCCATATGGAATAATAATAATAATAGGAAAGAGCACGGGCTTTGGAGCCAGAGGTCATGGGTTCGAATCCCGGCTCTGCCACTTGTCAGCTGTGTGACTGTGGGCAAGTCACTTCACTTCTCTGTGCCTCAGTTACCTCATCTGTAAAATGGGGATTAAGACTGTGAGCCCCACGTGGGACAACCTGATTCCCCTGTGTCTACCCCAGTGCTTAGAACAGTGATCTGCACATAGTAAGCGCTTAACAAATACCAACATTATTATTATTATTTGTTAGTAATGATGATGATGATAATAACTGTGGTATTTGTTAAGCACTTACAATGTGTCAAACACTGTTCTGAGGGCTGAGAAAGGCACGAGATAATTAGGTCAGACACAGTCCCTGTCCCACACCGGCTCACACCAGTATGAGGGAAAACTGGTACTGAATTCCCAATTTACAGATGAGGTAACTGAAGCAAAGAGAAGTGACTTGCCCAAGGCACACAACAGACAAGTGGCAGAGCAGGGATTAGAACCCAGGTACTCTGATTTCCAGGCCCATGCTCTTCGACGAGGCCACACAGCTTCTCTATACAAAGACTACATCTGAACTGGAACAGAGACCTTGGGAGAACAGACATTGAACCCTCATTATACATATGAGGAAACTGAGGCACAGAGAAGTTAAGTGACGGGTCCAAGGTCACACAGCAGGCAGGAGGTGGAGCCAGGATTAGAATCCAAGTCCTCTGATTCCCAGACCCTTGCTCCTTCCGCTAGGCCATGCTGCTTCTGCTTTTCTTTTATATATTGTACTTGAGGCCTCCCACCGCTTTGTCTCCTAGCTACTGACCTAAGTACCCTTTTGGAGGACTGAATAACCATAAATTCTTTAATCGGGCTGTTATGGTTACCCTTTTAGAGGGCTAAATGATCATAAATCCTTTAATCAGGCTATTATCATTTCCACTGAAGCAGCAAGCGCTCTGGGCACACAAAAGTCTGTCCCTCGCTGCGTTGAAATCTTTGTCGTTTTCACTGCCTGGCACGGTTTTGCTTTTGCCTCTTTTTCCCGTGATCCTTACGAAACCCCTGCCCCCAAAGATCTGCTTCTTTCTTGATCTTATTGTGTCATGCCATTCCCCCTTTGGTGGAAGACTTCCAGTCGATCAATCATATTTACTGAGTGCTTTCTGTGTGCCGAGCACTGTTTTAAGCATTTGGGAGAGTCCAGTAAACGCAGTTGTTTGACAGGTTTCTGCCTACAACAAACTTACAGTCTAGACGGGGAGACAGACATAGCAGCAGCTTGGTGTTGTGGATAGAGTACGGGCCTGAGTCAGAAGGTCATGGGCCGTAATCCCGACTCTGCTTCTTGTCTGCTGTGTGACCTTGGGCGGGTAACTTCACTGGGCCTCGGTTACCTCATCTGTAAAATGGGGATTGAGACTGTGAGCCCCATGTGGGACGGGGACTGTGTCCAACTTGATTTGCTTGTATCCACCAGTCCTTAGTACAGTGCCTGGCACACAGTAAGTGCTTAACAAATACCAGAATTATTATTATTATTGTTATAAATAGATTATGAATATGTACACAAGTGCTGTGGAGAAGAGGGAGGGTGAATAAAGGGAGCAAATCTAGGTACAAGGGTGGGAGATGATGAAGTGAGGGCTTAGTCGGGGAAGGCCTCTTGGAGAAGATGCGCTTTCAATTGGGCTTTGCAAATGGGGAGAGTAATAATCTGTCATATATAATAATGTTGGTATTTGTGAAGCGCTTAATGTGTGCAGGGCAGTGTTCTAAGCGCTGGGGTAGATACAGGGTAATCAGCTCGTCCCACATGAGGTTCACAGTCTTAATCCCCATTTTACAGTGGGAGGGCATTCCGGACCAGAAGCGGGATGTGGGCAATGGCTGGGATGCAGAATTGTCTGAGGCTTTATTGTATTGAATCCTTTCGGCTCTCAGCTTCCCCATTTTGGCTCGCCGTAGAAGAGCTGTTTGGGTATCCTCCATCCTTCTCTCAACTCCCATCCACACAGCAGCTGTGTGTTGATGATAGGTTTGCAGTGTATCTTCAATCAACTGAATGCTTGACCTACAGGCTGCCATGATGTTTACCATATTTCCCGTATGTTTTGAGGCTTTAAACCCTCACACCGTTCCTCTGGGCTTTCTTTCCATCTGGGCTCTGTTTCTGGGCTTTCTCTTGGGGTCGGAATATATGGACGGCGGATTATACGAGAAACGGCATTGCTTAGTGGATAGAGCACGGGCCTGGGAGACAGAAGGACCTGGGTCTAATCCCGGCTCCACCACATGTCTGCTGCGTGACCTTGGGCAAGTGGCTTCACTTCTCTGGGCCTCGGTCACCTCATCTGTAAAATGGGGACAAGAGTGTGAACCCCATGTGGGAAAGGGACTGTGTCCACTCTGATTCACTTAAATCTATTCCAGTATTTAGAACAGTGCTTGGCACATAGTAAGTGCTTACCAGGTACCATAATTATTATTATCATTAAAGTAAATCTGCCCCAGTGTGGCATTTATTAAGTTGTTCGGTCTGTCACCTATGGTACTGGCTAAATCTAGGTATCGTATTGTCATTTTTCTCCAAAAAAGGTCAGAACACGTCACCCCGCTCTTCAAAAAACTCCAGTGGTTGCCCATACACCTCCGCATCAGACAGAAACTATTCACCATTGGCTTTAAAGCAGTCCACCACCTTACCCCCTCCTACCTCACCTCGCTTCTCTCCTTCTACGACCCAGCCCATAGACTTGGCTCCTCTAGTGATAACCTTCTCACAGTGCCTTGATCTCACGTGTCTCACAGGCGACCCTTAGCCCCCATCCTGCTTCTGGCCTGGAGTGTCCTCCCTTCTCAAATCTGACAGACAATTGTCTCTCCCTCTTCAAAACCTTATTGAAGTCACATCTCCTCCAAGAGGCCTTCCCAGATTAAGCGCCACCTTTTCTCATCTCCTACTCCCCTCTGCGTTGCTCTGACTTGCTCCCTTTGCTCTTCCCCTGTCCCATATTTATATGTAATCTTATTGATTTGCATTTATGTCTGTCTTCCCCTCTCTAGACTGTAAGCTAGTTATGGGCAGAGAATGTCACTGTTTATTGTTGTACTACTTACTCTTCCAAGCACTTAGTAGAGTGCTCCGCACACAGGAAGTGCTCAATAAATACCTTAATTGATTGCTTGAGGTAACATAAACTCATAGATCTTGCCCATTTCTTTATTGTTGTATTTCACTTACTCTCAGGCTTGCTTCTTAAAAGCCAAACCTGATGACATTTCTTTTTAGATTTGATGAAGCTCTATACTCCACAAGCAGCCTATGAAATTCATTTATTCATTCAATCGTATTTGTTGAGCACTTACTGTGTGTAGCACACTGTACTAAGCGCTTGGAAAGTACAATCCGGCAACAGAGACGATCCCTACCCGACAACGGGCTCGCAGCCTAGAGATGAATGGGCGCTTCTTTTTAATCAGTTTCCTTGTCATAAAGCATCAGATGGAACTTTGTTTAAATGCTATCCCTTTTACATGATTTAGTTACAGAGGAGATGGTGTTTTTACGTACTTGAGAAGATTTTAATAAATGATTACTCCTTTCTTTATTTCTTCCTGTCTTTACCAAATTTGCTTTCTGTAAGTGGTCTGTCTGTTTACTAAATAGAACACTGGTAATCTTTTGATGAAAAAATAATGCACTTAAAAAGAAAGCAGAATCTCTCTAACTTCTGTGGTTAGTCACAGCCAAAATTATTGTGATTACTGTGGCGGGCTGTGGCTTGTTTGATTTTTTATGGTATTTTTTAAAGAGTTTGCTACGTGTTGCAGTGTATTAATCACTGGGGTAAGTACAAGATAATCAGGTTGGACACAGTCTCACTTGGGGCTCACAGTCTTCATCCCCATTTTAGAGATGAGCTACCTGAAGAATAGAGAGGTTAAGTCACCTGTTCATGATTACAAAGCAGACAAGTGGCAGAGCCAGGATTAGAACCCATGACTTTCTGATTTCCAGGTCGTCCACTATGTCACACTGACAGGCAGGACCAACATAAGCTATCAGTGGGTTGGGTCAGTTCAAGTCTCCGACCTACATCCCACGCTGCATTTTACCCTGACACCCTATTAGTAGAATTCTACGAACTAAATTCCTGAGTTTTCATAGTTTCAAAAATTTTAAAGTCAAGGATCCCCGTATTTTGAAACGTTCTCTTTTTAAAGAATAAAGTGCAAATTCATTCATCCAGTCATATTTATTGAGCACTTACTGTGTGCCAAGCACTGTACTAAGCTTTTGGGTCAACAATAAATGGATACATTTATTCCCTGCCCACAATGGAAGATTTTTAAAAAATTTATTTATAAGAGATTATAATGGGATACTTAGGCCAACATTTCCTTTGCTATATGATGGATTTTAACTTTCCAAGAAGACTGTTTGAATTATGTAACAGTGATGATACTCAAATGCACAGGTGGGGTTTTTCAAGACCTTAAGATGTCAGGGGTTTACTGATTATAATGAGAAGGTACTCTAGGCAAAATCTTAAGAGTCATTCAGAAGATGACTAAAGTCTTTAAAGGAATGCTACACTTCGTGCTTTAGCAAAGGAAAAGCGACTTTCCCGGATGTTAAGTAAGGACTCCAAAATGGAAATGGGTGAGCGTTTTTATTCACTTAGAATTCAAAAATGGTTTTTATCAATCTGAATTAAAATTACGCTGGCTACAGCCTGTCTGATTGCTTGGGGAAATGTAGAAAAAGAAAATCAAATTAAAAAACATTAATTACTTTGTTTTGAAATGTTTCTGTTTTGCTCCAGGAGCTCTGTTTTATTTGCAATAAAACAGATTGAATACAATTTTGGCGAGAAAGACGAGAATGCACACAGTAGCTGGAAATTGTTCTAAATCAACCTTTAAAATCTAATGTATCTATAATTCACCAGCAAGTATGGATGCAGTAGACTTAGATATTTCCTTCTGGAGAATTTGGATTGATAAACTGCCAAAAAATCTACCCTTCGGGTTCCGAGATGATGCAACTGCAGCTATCGATTTGGAGGGGTACAATGTTTGATCGCCAGTCCATTCATATCGTATTTCTAGCCAGAGTGGTCGGTGGTGTTTTCTGGTTTTTGTACCGTGAGCCTCCTACTATTCAAACCATTCCCATTAGTTATATTCTCGGCTCTTCTGTTATTTGCTGCCATTTCTCAGCTGGCCACGGCTAGATCCCGTTGCTTCATGGCTCTCTTCGTCGTATCTCTGATGCATTTCTTCGGTCCCCTTTATTTATTTATTACTTCTCTATTTCAGGCTCCCAGACATTGTTCATTCATCTCACACAATCCTCCCAGTCAAGGGAAGCTTCTCTTCCCTCGACTGTGAGCTCCTTGTGGGCAGGGAACATATCAACCAACACTGTTACATTATGATCCCCCAAGCGTTCAGTAATAATAATAATAATGGTATTTCTTAAGCCGTTACTATGAGCCAAGCACTCTTCTAAGCGATGGGGTACAAGATAATCAGGTTGTCCCACGTGGGGCTCACGGTCTTAATCTCCATTTTACAGAAGAGGTAACTGAGGCACAGAGGAGTTAAGTGACTTGCCCAGAGTCACAGCGCTGACGTGGCGGAGCCGGGATTAGAACCCACGACCTCTGGCTCCCCAACCCGTGCTCTTTCCACTAAGCCACGCTGCTCCTCTAGTACAGATCTCTGCACTCAGTAAGTGCGCAATAAATACGACTGATTGATGAGCAGTGCTTCAATACTGGTGGATGGACTGCAGTCCAAGACATCACTACTTGTGGCCCTGATTTGGCCTTTGATGAAAAGCGGCATGACGTAGTGGATAAAGCGTGGGCCTGGGAGTTAGAAGGTCATGGGTTCTAATCCGGGCTCTGCCACATGTCTGCTGTGTGACCTTGGGCAAGTCACTTCACTTCTGTGTGCCTCAGTTACCTCATCTGGAAAATGGGGATTGAAACTGTAAGCCCCACACGGGACAGGGACTGTGCCCAACCCGATCTGCTTGTATCTACACCAGCGCTTGGCAGTGCTTGGCACATAGTAAGCGGTTAACAAGTACCGTTATTATTAAATAATGCAACTCGGTGGTACTGGTGCAATGTTCTAGAATGAGTACCTCCAGCCAGTAGAGGAACTTGGTCTCCTTGGTCTCATTGGTAGACATAGAGACGTTGCTTGGTGTAGTGGAGAGAGCCCGGGCCTCGGAGTCAGAAGGTCAAGGGTTCTAATCCCAACTCTGCCACTTGTCTTCTGTATGACCTTGGGCAAGTCGCTTAACTTCTCTGGGCCTCAGCGACCTCATCTGAAAAATGGGGATCGAGACTGTGAGCCCCATGTGAGACAGGGACTGTGTCCAACCTAATTTGCTTGTATCCATCCCAGCGCTTACAGTGGCTGGCACATAATAAGCACTTAACAAATACCATAATTGTTATTATATAGGCTTTTTTGCCCCAAGAGTCTGGTTTAAAGTTCCTCCCAATAGCGGTGGAAAAAGCTTGGTACTGGGAGTCAGTTGTCACAGAATACAGTCCCAGCCCTGTCACAGGCCTGCTGTGTGACCTTGGGTGACTCATTTACACTCTCTGGGCCTCAGTTTCTGCATCAGTAAAATGGGATTAAAACCTAAGGTGAGCCCACTGTGGGACAGGAACTCTGTCCAATCTGAAAACCTTGTATCTACCCCAGCACTTAGCAGATAGTAAGTGCTTAATGCATGTTACTGTGACTATGATTATTGTGATTATTTTCTGGAAGAGGCTCCCAGAAAGAGACATATTCAAGCAGTTTCACAGCAGTTCTTCTCCTGAATAGCTACTGTCCCGATTACACATTGCAACGAAATTCTCAGAAGCTTCTCATGAAAGCCTAACTTACTGTCAGGGGACAAGATCCTTTGTGGGACGCTGCCTTCTAGATCCAGGCACCTAATAGATGCTTTGAGAAAGATATGAATTCTGCCTTTTATCCCATCTAGTTTATACACACATTTATATATAGTAGATAGATTGACTGAGGAACTCATTTGATCTCTTTGAACATTTTATATGCCTCTGGAATTGTCTTTCTCAATGTTATGCACCCAGACAGACTTGAAGACTGAAATGCCGATCAATGAGATGAAATAATAAATCGATACAAGAACACGGAAAAGATCACCATTTTCTGTTGTACTAATAGCCTTTAGCTAACCAGGCTGGTGCATTCCTAATTTTTTTTTTTTTGTATATTTTTATATGTTGGAGGACGAGTAAAGATCTGAAAGAAGTCGGGGCTTTAAAAGGAAATCTTTAGTATCTAAAGTCTGCTCAGCTTATTTGAAAGGACCCATTTTCCTTTGATTAGCTATATTTATAAAGGGCTGTCCTACATTTTTTGGGGATCTGACATTACAGGTAGTTAGAACATACCCACGTGGGTGGCTGTGGCTAAGAAGGCCTGTGCAGAATATTCTGAATGACTAGTCTTCTGTCTGCTACAACATGACAAGATTAAAATTCACCAAATGCAGTTCTCTGGTGAATCAATTTTCAGCGAGTAAGGCAGGGAGTGTTTAGGACAAGTCAGCTATTCCCTTTCCCATTTCTCAGAGTCCATCCTGGAGCCTGGTATAAAGAACACAGGCCTGGGAGTCAGAGGACCTGGGTTTTAATCCCAGCACCTGTGTGACCTTGGGCAAGTCACTTAACTTCTCTGAGCCTAAATTTCCTCATCTGTAAAATGGGGATAAGAGGTACAATTTCAATACATATCTATAAATATGTCTTATAAATTATTTATATTAATGCCTGTCTCACCCTCTAGACTGTGAGCTCATTGTGGGCAGGGAACGTCTACCAAATCCGTTGCATTATACTCTCCCAAGCGTTGAGTACGGTGCTCTCAGGAAGATATTCAAAAAATACCATTGGTGTTTTTATATGTAAATAGGGAGAGTTGGTGGGAAACGTTAGAATTGAGTGTGAGGAGTTTTTGCTTAATGTGAAGAGAAATGGGAATTAAGTAGTGGAGCTTTTGCTCAATTACTCAAGGATATTCTTTGAGCGCTTACTGTACTAAGTGCTTGGGAGATTACAATACAGTGGAGCTGATAGGTACACTCCCTTTCCCAAGGAGCTTACAGTCTAGAGGGGGAAACAGATATTAATTTGAATACGTCGATTACAGGTATGAAATATAAGTGCGGTGGGGTGAATATCAAGTGCTCAAAGGGTACAGATCCAAAACTTGGGAGAGTACAGTAGAGTGAGTCCACATGATCCCTGTCTTCAAGGAGTTTATAATCTCGTGGGGGACGTAGAGATACATGCTGTCTGACTTTGGACATGTCACTTCACTTCTCTGTGCCTCAGATATCTTATCTGTAAAATGGGGAATGAGACCGTGAGCCGCAAGTGGGACAGGGACCGTGTCCAACTCGATTTGCTTGTATCCACCCCAGCGGTTAGTACTGCGCCTGGAACACAGTAAGTGCTTAGCAAGTACCACACTCATTATTACTATTATTTTGGAGGAGAGGTCCTGACTTTATATTTTGAGCAGAGGTTTTAGCAAGGATAAACACTCCAAGGGGGGGAAAGATTTTCAAGAACTAAATTGGGAGCCTTTCCGGCCTGACGGAAAATTCTCAGGTCTCTTGAGTGGGCAAATCTGAGGGCATTTTCGAGGAGCGGCAGATTTGAACAGATCATCTTCTGAGCTATGTTTCAAGAAGATGATCTGTACAATTGTATGGGGCTAAAGAAAGGGAGTGGAGCCTGGAAACGTTGCAGAGAAATAATGATGATGATGGTATTTGTTAGAAAGCGCTTACTATGTGTCGGGCATTGTTCCAAGCATTGGGTGGATGTAGGCAAATCAAGTTAGACACAATCCCTCTCTCATGTGAGGCTCACAGTCTCAATCCCCATTTTACAGATGAAGTAACTGAGGCAAGCCAAGTGAAATGACTTCCCCGAGGTGACACAGCAGACAAGAGGTGGAGGTGGGATTAGAACCCCTGACCCTTCTGACTCCCAGGCCCATGCTCGATTATCCGCTACACCATGCTGTTTCTACAGGCAATATTAAGCAGCTGATCGAACTTGGGAGTTGAAAGTTAGATAGTCATGTAACTGGACAATTAAATCTGTCTGGGGAGGGTAAATGGTGATGGACAAGAGGGGAGAGGAATAAAACTAAACAAAAACTAAAAGGATCACCAAAACTTTCCTCATGAATGCAGATGCAAAATTGGACTTCCCTCACCCCATTTTCCCACCTGCTTGCCAGAAAGATGGCAGTAGGGGGTGGAAGGAGGAGTTTCTGCCAAGTAATTTCTGAAGGAAAATATCTACTAGGTGAGGCATTAAAGAGAGACATTTCGTCCCTTCCAAAATATTTTCAAAAAATCATATATCTGTCATCGTCATCATTAATGGCATTTATTGAACACTTATGATGTGAAGAGTAAGAATAATAATAATGATGGTATTTGTTAAGCGCTTACTATGTGTGAAATACTGTTCTAAGCGCTGGGAGGGTGGCTAAAAGGCGATCAGGTTGTCCCACGTGGGGTTCACAGTCTTAATCCCTATTTTACAGATGAGGTATCTGAGGCACAGAGAAGTTAAGTGATTTGCCCGAAGTCACATAGCTGTCAAGCGGCGGAGCTGGGATTAGAACCCATGACCTCTGACTCCCAAGCCCGTGCTCTTTCCACTGAGCCTAAATGCTTGGGAGAGTACAATGCAACAGAGTTGGCAAATACGTTCCCTACCCAGTGAGCTCAAATTCCAGAGAAAGTTCAGAGGAAGATACAGCATAGAGCAATTAGCTTAATAGAGATTTTGAATAAAGGTGCCGGGAATTTTTAAGCATTGTGCCTTGGATTCCCTATTTCTTAAAAGGTTGTGCTTGGGCAGAGCAATAGGTCTAGGAGATGAGAGAACCGGTGTGGCCTGGTGGATAGACCATGGCCCTGGGAGTCGGAAGGACCTGGGTTCTAATCCCTCCTCTTCCACTTGTCTGCTGTTTGACCTTGGGCAAGTCAGTTCACGTCTCCGCACCTCAGTTACCTCATCGTAAAACAGGGATTAAGACTGTGAACCCCATATTGGACAGAGACTGTGTCCAACCTGATAAGCCTGTATCTACTCCAGCGCTCAGTACAGTGACTGGCACGTAGTAAGAGCTTAACAAATACCATTAAAAAAATAAAAATGAGAGCTAGCCTTTCCTGAAATTACCCAAGAAACAGGCAAACCACTTAAACATTTTGTGCCTTAGTAGCTCTGCCTTCAGAGAACTGACGTGGACTGTAACTTGCAAAGTCTTCCGGAATTTTCAAATCAAAGTTTCCAAGTGAGTGCCAAGACATTTATGTTGGTGAGTCCCTAGGAAAAATACACTGTGACCTACTTTTGACATTATTAGTACATATTTATTATTACATGTAACCATTAAAGAGGCAGTGCAATGGTCCCTTTCCCTTCTGCCATTTTCTAGTTCATTCAGTAAAGGGCTCAATGTGATCATTTATCGGAAATAATCAAATATATTCCTTCATATTAATAGTTTTTTGAAGAGCCAAGAAGCAGAACTGCTCTATCTTCCCACAGTCTTCCTTGGGTCAGAATCTGACCCCGTTTTAAAATCCGTAAAGCTATTTTGAGATTCCTGACGTTGACATGGCGGCTTTATATAACCATGACCGTGACTCAATAGGAAATTCAAGGGTAATGTTTTCATTGATTAAATGTTCACTTTGACAAGGGAAGTTGCAAAGGAGCTAGTTGAATAGGTGAAGGATTAGTCAATTAAGATTTTGAAAGGTTCAGTGATGATACTATTGGCAGGGAGATTGGTGAGGTGACTGACAATCCTTTAATGTCTCCTGTGCGTGTAAAGGTTTCCCCTTCCTGCCCTCCTGCGTTGTTTACCGACACCAGTTTGATTTCTTGTCCTTGCTGTCACAAACTCCTTAAAGTCTCTGCTCCAGAAGGGCCATCCCCTTTCTGAAAAATACACGCCTGACAACTGCTGGGCCATAATGGTGGGAGTTTTGCTTCACAGAGTTTTTAAGGAGTGTGGCATCATGGTGGCACCAGGATTGAGACCACAAGGAGGAATGCCCTCCCTCCTTAAATGCGACAGATAATTACTCTTCCTCCCATTCAAAGCCTTACTGAAAGCCCATCTCCTCCAATGGGCCCTGACTAAGCCCCCCTTTCCTCTTTTCCTACTCCCTTCTGCCTCGCCCTGACTTGATCCCTTTATTCATTCCCCTTCCCAGCCCCACGCCACTTATGTACATATCTGCCATTTATTTATTTATTGATATTACTATCTCCCCCTCTAAACCGTAAGCTTGTTATCATCAAGGAAGGTGTCTGTTTCTTGTTATAATGTACTCCCCCAAGTGATTAGCACAGTGCTCCACACATAGTAAGTACTCAATAAATACGATTGAATGAATGAATAAATGGCTTTGGAATGTTAAACTCATTCCTGTGAATGGGCTCCTTTTGTGGTTTAATATCTGTACAAGACTCATGCTCTAAGGAAGCTGGAAATTCTTAGTTTAATACGAGCAATCGAATGTATTATTAAATGAAAGAAGGTAATGATTGTTCTACTTACAATTTTTTTTCAGGAGACAGTGTTAGTGGATGGAGCTTCTATGGAACAAATTTCAGTGATCTAGGATTAATGAGCTAATCGTATTTATTGAATGCTTATTATGTGCAGAGCACTGTCCTAAGCGCTTAGGAGAGTACAATAAAACAGCACAGTCCTTGCCCACACTGAGCTTACAGTCTAGATGGGGAGACAGACAATAATATAAATCAAACACTTGGGAGAGTACAATATAACATGACATTATACTTTTGAAACCACTGGAAAGACTTCTAACAACAGGCTACAGAAATCACAGAGAGTTCATAAGACCTTCTATAATATACGTAAAAAGTCTACAATGTCAAATACCATCAACATTTTTCAAAAATTCAGACCAGTCCTGAATAACTTGGACATTCATCTCAATCTCCATTAATGGCAATTTAAGCTTAGTAATAATTAATAATCATGGAACTTGTTAAGTGCTTACTATGTGCCAGGCACTGTACTAAGTGGGGCGCTCAGTCTCAATCCCCATTTTACAGATGAGGTAACTGAGGCACAGAGAAGTAAAGTGACTTACCTAAGGTCACAGCAGACAAGTGGCAGAGGTGGGATTAGAAACCATGACCTTCGGACTCGCAGGCCCGTGCTCTATCCACTTCACCATGCTGCTTGCTTCCTTAGTTTAATTAGTATAATAATAATAATAATGTTGGTATTTGTTAAGCGCTTACTATGTGCCGAGCACTGTTCTAAGCGCTGGGGTAGACATAGGGGAATCAAGTTGTCCCACGTGGGGCTCACAGTCTTAATCCCCATTTTACAGATGAGGGAACTGAGGCACAGAGAAGTTAAGTGACTTGCCCACAGCCACACAGCTGACAAGTGGCAGAGCTGGGATTCGAACTCATGAGCCCTGACTCCAAAGCCCGTGCTCTTTCCACTGAGCCACGCTGCTTCTCTTAATGTTTGCCTTGGGCAGATTCATATCCCAGAGAGACTTTCTTCTTTTCACATTGCAGTTATGGCCCTTGCTTCTCCCTGTAAGGACTTCAGCCCAATTTGTGCCTGGAGTTGTAAAAATCTCCCCAAATCCCACCCAAATCCCCCCAGATCCCATCCAAATCTCCCCAAATTCCACCCTCTCCCCAAATCCCGCCTCCTCTAAAAAGTCTTCCCTGACTAATCTTCTGTATCAACCCAACAGCCACCTCTCTAATTATGGATGTAATTGAGAGTTCATTTATCTATTCCCATTTTGCCCATTTGAAAATATTTTTATGGCTTTCATGGTGTAGTGGATAGAGCATGGGCCTGGGCCTCAGAAGGTCATGGGTTCTCATCCTGCCTCTGCCACTTGTCTGCTGTGGGATCTTGGGCAAGTCACTTTACTTCTCTGTGCCTCAGCTACCTCATCTGTTCAATGGGGATTGAGACTGTGAGCCTACTGGGACTGGGACTGTGTCCGACCTGATTGGCTTGTATCCAACCCAGCGCTCAGTACAGTGCCTGACACGTAGTAAGTGCAAAACAAATACAAGTGTTCTCAGAGTGTAAGCCCCTTGTTGGCAGGGAATGCATTTCTTGATTCTGTTGTACCTTCCCAAGTGCTTAGACTAGTGCACCGTATTATTAGTATTGTTGTATATTTATTAAGTGCTTACTATGTGTTGAGCACTGTTCTAAGCACTGGGAAAGATACAAGTTAATCAGGTGGAACACAGATCCTGTCCCACAAAGGGTTCATAGTTGTAATGCCCATTTTACAGAGGAGGTAACTGAGGTCCAGGGAAGGTAAATAATAATAATGTTGGTATTTGTTAAGTGCTTACTACGTGCAGAACACTGTTCTAAGCGCTGGGGGAGATACAGGGGAATGAGGTTGTCCCACGTGAGGCTCACAGTCTTCATCCCCATTTTTACAGATGAGGGAACTGAGGCACAGAGAAGTGAAGTGACTTGCCCACATTCACACAACTGACAAGGGGCAGAGTCGGGATGAACTGCCCAAAGTCACACAGCAGACATATGGTGGAGCTCAGATTAGAATCCAAGTCCTTCTGACTTGATCCTTCTGCTTGATCCACTAAACCACACTGCTTCTCAGTACTAGGTGCTCAGTAGATCCTAAGGACTCAAAACATATTATTACTGATGCTGTTAGAGAAGCAGCATGGCCTAGGGGAACAAGCATGGGCTTGGGTGTCAGAGTATCTGGGTTTTAATCCCCGTTCTGCCACTAGACTGATGTGTGACCTTGAACGAGTCGCGTAACTTTTCTGTGCTTTAGTTTCCTCATGTGTAAAATGGGGATTAAATGCCTGTTTTCCTTTCTAATGAGACTGTAAGCCCTGGGTGGGACAGGGACCCTGTCCAACCTATCTTGTATCTAACCCAGTGCTTAATACAGTGCTTGGCACTTAGTAAGTGCTTAACAAATACCATCAGCATCACCATTATCATTCCTACTACTATTACTCTAACAGCAAAAAGAAGTCATTTAAAACAATAAAAAAAAATTCAAGAAATGTCTGCAACACATTATCTCTAGACTATAAACTCCTTGTGTGCAGAGAGCTTGTCTATCAACTTTGTTATATTGTACTTTCCCAAGCACTTAGCACAGTGATCTGCACACAGATCTGCACTCAATAATTACAGTTGAGTGAATAATTAGCATGGATTGATTGAAATACATTAAACAATTTTCAAGCATTTTCCCAATTACTTTTACATTAAAGGAGGGTGTACAGGCAATATACAAGGCTTTTTTTTATCCTCTTCAGTGGATGTAATGGATAATTCTTATAGATAGTCCCCAAATATGGTGCTTTTATTTAATTTAATGATTTCTGCCTTTGCTTTTGTCGTATCTTTCCTGCTATAAAGGAAAATCTCACTAATGAAGACTCAGAAGTGCTCTTTTGTTTAAAAAGTTGAGGGTTTTTTGTTCCCCATCATTCATTCTTTTAAAGGAAACATTCCTCCTATTCCAGCAGTTTCTATTATCTTTATTAGCAAATGATGAAACATTTGAGGGCTGACAATTTTTTTATGATATGTATCTCTTTATAGTTTATCCAATCCATCACATTAATGTCAGCTTGAGAATGAGGCCAACATTTCCACTGGCAAGATTTTGAAAACAAAGTTAAATGTTCTTGGCAAGTGGGATGCTTCTGAGGGTTGTCACCCTTACATCCCGGCAGAAATAGCCCCTGAGTCACTTTAGGAAATCCAGGATTCCTGTAGTTCCTAAATCCCTCCACAGTCCCTTCCAGGGTTGGGCTAGTTTGGGGATCTCAAACTACTAAACCCCAAATCTCTGCATCAGCAACAAGGCTTAGTGCCTAGAGCATGGGCCTGGGGGTCAGAAGGTCAAGCCTTCTAATCCCAGCTGTTACACTGAGTAATAGTAATGATAATTATAGTATTTGTTAAACCCTTACTATGTGCCAAGCACTGTTCTGAGCACTGGGGCAGATACAAGGTAATCAGGTTGTCCCATGTGGAGCTCACAGTCTTAATTCCCATTTTACATATGAGGGAGCTGAGGCAGAGAGATTTTAAGTGACTTGTCTAACGTCACACAGCAGACCAGTGGCAGAGCCGGGATTAGAACCCATAACCTTCTGACTCCCAGGCCTATGTTCTATCC
Organism: Ornithorhynchus anatinus; assembly: GCF_004115215.2. Lineage (NCBI taxonomy): Eukaryota > Metazoa > Chordata > Mammalia > Monotremata > Ornithorhynchidae > Ornithorhynchus > Ornithorhynchus anatinus. The sequence goes on along the minus strand of NC_041729.1, from coordinate 133,687,570 downwards.
ACTACATCATTTCTCTGTGCCTCAGTTATTCTATCCACTACATCATTTCTCTGTGCCTCAGTTACCTCATCTGTAAAAAATGGAGATTAAGAGTATAAGCCTAATGTGGGACAAAGACTGTTCCCAGCCTGATTAGCTTGTACTTACCTCAGCTCATAAGAACAGTGCTTGGCACATAGTAAGCATTTGTTTAACAAGTACCTTCATTATTATTACCACTACTCATTGTCCCCAGATCAGGTATTTCCCTAGAGGGAAGGAGGTGACTCAGCTCCCCTAACCCCTTCCGGTTGGTGGCAGGAAGCAATGGAGAAAGCACTCCCTCTCTAGAAAACGTGTCTTCCAAATCTGTTGTACTGTATCCTCTCAAACGGCTTCTGTCCTACAATCCAGCCCAAGCATTTTGCTCCTCTAGTGCTAACCTTCTCACTGTGCCTCCATCTCGCCTGTCTCGCTGCTGACCCCACGCTCACGTCCTGCCTCTGGCCTGGAAAGCCCTTCCTCCTCAAATCTGCGGAACAATCACTCTCCACCCCTTCAAAGCCTTCCTGAAGACCCATCTCCTCCAAGAGGTCTTCCCAGACTAAGCCCCACTTTTCCCCATCTCCCACTCCCTTCTGCGCCCCCCTGATTTGCTCCCTTTGCTTTTCCCCTCCCTCCCAGCCCCACAACGCTTATGTACATATCCGTCATTTATTTGTATCGGTGTTTGTCTCCGCCCCTCCTCCCCCTCTAGATTCTGAGCTCGTTGTGGGTAGGGAATATCACTGTTCCTTGCTGTATTGTACTTTCCCAAGTGCTTAGTATTGTGCTCTGCACACAGTAAGTGCTTAATGAATATGAATGAATGAAGTGCTCAGTAAATACTACTGACGGATTGATTGCTTTTGTCCTCCTCTCCCACAGAGACCGCGGGCTGTCTGTTGGTCAGTAGTCCCTAGCCAAGCTCAGTCTTGGGGGGAAAGATATGCAAAGACCTGCCTGTCCTCCTGCATCCTGGTTTTAATAATTAATAATAATAATTACGGTGCTTGTTAAGCACTTACTATGTGCCAAGCATTGTTCTATGCGCTGGGATAGATACAAATTAGATTGGACACAGTCCCTATCCCACATAGGGCTCATACACTTTATCCCCATTTTTCAGATGAGATAACTGAGGCACAGAGAAATGAAGTGACTTGCCCAAGGTCACACAGCAGACTTATGGAGGGGCCGAGATTAGAATCCATTACCTTCTGACTCCCAGGTTCGTGCTGTATCCACTGAGCCGCGCTGCTTTTCCTGCATGCACTCCAGGGTTGCATGGAGAGACCTCCGTTTCTGTAAAAAGGAGGACAAATTGCAACAAATCAACCAAGCCATCCTATTTATTGAGTGCTTACTGTGTGCAGAGCACTGTACTAAGTTTCTGGGAGGGTACAGTAGAACAGAGGTGGTAGACATGTTCCCTGCCCACAGTGAGTTTACAGTCATTACATATCCCCTCTAGACCGTAAACCCGTTATGGGCAGGGACCATGGCCGCTAATTCTGTTTATCAGTCAATTGTATTTATTGAGCACTTACTGTGTGCAGAGCACAGTGCTAAGCGCTTGGGAGAATACAATATAGCAACAATAGTAATGATAATAATAGTGGCTCAGTGGAAAGAGCCCGGGCTTGAGAGCCATAAGTCATGGGTTTGAATCCCGGCTCTGCCACTTGTCAGCTGTGTGACTGTGGGCAAGTCACTTCACTTCTCTGGGCCTCAGTTCCCTCATCTGTAAAATGGGGATTAACTGTGAGCCTCATGTGGAACAACCTGATGACCCTGTATCTGCCCCGGCACTTAGAACAGTGCTCTGCACATAGTAGGCGCTTAACAAATACCAACATTATTATTATTATTTTACTCTCCCAAGCACTTAGTACAGCGCTCTGCTATCGTCCTATCTCCCTACTACCCTTCCTTTCCAAAATCCTAGAACGAGTAGTCTACGATCGATGCCTAGAATTCCTTAACTCCCATTCTCTCCTAGACCCCCTCCAATCTGGCTTCCGTCCCCTCCACTCTACCGAGACTGCTCTCTCTAAGGTCACCCGTGACCTCCTTCTTGCCAGATCTGATGGCTCCTACTCCATTCTGATCCTCCTTGACCTCTCTGCTGCCTTTGACACTGTCGACCATCCCCTCCTCCTCCATACCTTATCTCACCTTGGCTTCACGGACTCTGTCCTCTCCCGGTTCTCCTCTCACCTCTCCGGCTGATCATTCTCGGTCTCCTTCGCCGGAGCCTCCTCCCCCTCCCATCCTTTAACTGTCGGAGTTCCTCAAGGGTCAGTTCTCGGCCCTCTTCCGTTCTCCATTTACACTCACTCCCTCGGTGAACTCATCCGCTCTCACGGCTTTGACTACCATCTCTACGCAGATGACACGCAGATCTACATCTCCGCCCCTGTCCTCTCCCCCTCCCTTCGGGCTCGCATCTCCTCCCGCCTCCGGGACGTCTCCGCCCGGATGTCGGCCCGCCACCTAAAACTCAACATGAGCGAGACTGAGCTCCTCATCTTCCCTCCCAAACCCGGTCCTCTCCCAGACTTCTCTATCACCGTGGATGGCACGACCATCCTTCCCGTCCCGCAGGCCCGCAATCTCGGTGTCATCCTTGACTCGTCCCTCTCGTTCACCCCACTCATCCTATCCGTTACCGAGACCTGCCGGTTTCACCTCTACAATATCATCAAGATCCGCCCTTTCCTCTCTACCCAAACGGCTACCTTACTATTACGGGCTCTCGTTATATCCCGGCTAGACTACTGTGTCAGCCTTCTCTCTGACCTCCCTTCCTCCTCTCTCGCCCCGCTCCGGTCTATTCTTCACTCCGCCGCCTGGCTCATCTTCCCGCAGAAACGATCTGGGCATGTCACTCCCCTTCTTAAACAACTCCAGTGGTTGCCTATCGACCTCCGCTCCAAACAAAAACTCCTCACTCTAGGCTTCGAGGCTCTCCATCACCTTGCCCCTTCCTACCTCTCCTCCCTTCTCTCTTTCCACCGCCCACCCCGCACGCTCCGCTCCTCTGCCGCCCACCTCCTCGTCGTCCCTCGGTCTCGCCTATCCCGCCGTCGACCCCCGGGTCACGTCCTCCCGCGGTCCCGGAACGCCCTCCCTCCTCACCTCCGCCAAACTGATTCTCTTTCCCTCTTCAAAACCTTACTTAAAAATCACCTCCTCCAAGAGGCCTTCCCAGACTGAGCTCCTCTTCCCCCTCTACTCCCTCTGCCATCCCCCCTTTACCTCTCCGCAGCTAAAGCCTCATTTTCCCCTTTTCCCTCTGCTCCTCCACCTCTCCCTTCCTATCCCCACAGCACCGTACTTGTCCGCTCAACTGTATATATTTTCGTTACCCTATTTATTTTGTTAATGAATTGTACATCGCCTTGATTCTATTTAGTTGCCATCGGTTTTTACGAGATGTTCTTCCCCTTGACGCTGTTTATCGCCATTGTTCTCGTCCGTCCGTCTCCCCCGATTAGACCGTAAGCCCGTCAGACGGCAGGGACCGTCTCTATCTGTTGCCGACTTGTTCATCCCAAGCGCTTAGTACAGTGCTCTGCACATAGTAAGCTCTCAATAAATACTATTGAATGAATGAATGTAGTAAGCATTCAATAAATACAATTGATTGATTGAGACAATATTGCTACAGGATCATGTCTTTCAGTGCTTGGATTGAGTCATGAAGGTCCTTTCCTGTGATCAATTCAAATAATAGAATCGAATTTTCATAGATCTTTCCATAAAAAAGTCAACACTTGGGGTCATTTTGCAATAATGGGAAAAACTGTACTATAGAACGTGAAGTGATTATCCTTTGATGCTCACAGAAATTGAAGAATGAAAGACCGTCATTTGGGAAAATATAATGATTCTAAAAAATATAAAGGAGAAGCCACATTGTTAAGCTCTAAATACAGCTGAGGCTTGAGCAAAGGGTTTTGGAGTCAAAAGAATTTAAGCTTCAGATACTGACTGCTACAGGGAGCATGATTTCGGTCTCAGTTTCCCCATCTAGGAAATGTAAGCTTGTTAGAGAAAACTACTTGATGGGACTTTATAAGAAAATGGTGCCTTTGAGGGGTTTGTGTGTTTGTCTTATTCAGGAGGCTCTCTAACTTTCCAGATATTTATAGTATCTGCAGGGTATTCTCTCCAACATTTCTAGTATAAAATAAAAACTATTAGCCATTGTTTTCAAGACTCTCCATCACCTGGATCGATCAGTCATTCAGTGATATAAATTAGTGCTTACTAGGTGCAGAGCTGTGCTCGACATTGGGACAGTACAGTAAAATAGAGTTTGTAGACAAGTTCCCTGCCCACAAAGAGCTTACAGTCTAAGGGGGAAACGGACATTAATATAAATAAATTACGGATATGTGCATCAGTGTTGTGGGGCTGAGGAAGGGGTGAATAAAGGGTGCAAATCCAAGTGCGAGATTGACCCAGAAGAGAGTGGGAGAAGAGGAAATGAGGGCTTGGTCGGGGAAAGCTTCTTCCGAATGTGCTTTTACAAAGGATCTGAAGGTGGGGAGAGTAAGTGTCTGTCAGTTATAAATAGGGAGGGTGTTCCAGGCTAGAGGCTGGATGTGGGCGAGAGGTCGATGGCGACATGGATGAGATTCATTCATTCATTCAATCAATAGTATTTGTTGAGTGCTTACTATGTGCAGAGCACTGTACTAAGCGCTTGGAATGGACAAATCGGTAATAGAGACAGTCCCTGCCCTTTGATGGGCTTACGGTCTAATCGGGGGAGACGGACAGATGAGAACAATGGCAATAAATAGAATCGAGGGGAAGAACATCTCATTAAAACAATAGCAGATAAATAGAATCTACGTGACGTACATCTCATTAACAAAATAAATAGGGTGATGAAGATATATACAGTTGAGCGGACGAGTACGGTGCTGAGGGGGTGGGAGGGGAGAGGGGGAGGAGGAGAGGGAAAAGGGGGAGAAGAGGGTTTAGCTGTGGAGAAGTGAGGTGAGGGGTAGAGGGAGCAGAGGGAAAAGGGGAGCTCAGTCTGGGAAGGCCTCTCAGAGGAGGTGAGCTTTAAGTAGGGTTTTGAAGAGGGGAAGAGAATCAGTTTGGCGGAGGTGAGGAGGGAGGGCGTTCCGGGACCGCGGGAGGACGAGATCAAGGTACAGTGAGTAGGTTGGCTTAGAGGAGCGAAGTGTGCGGGCTGGGCTGTAGTAGGACAGCAGCGAGGTAAGTCAAGAGGGGGCAAGGTGATGATGGAGTGCTTTCCCTTAAGACCGTAAACTCACTGTTCCGTTTGTATTTGCCCAAGATCACACAGCAAAATGGCAGAGCAGGAATTAGAAGCCAGGCCCTTCTGACTCCCAGCCCTTTGCTCTCACCACTAGGAAATACTGCTTCTCTAGTTTTCCGCTCATTTCCCTCGTTAGATTGCAAATTCCTTCACATTTTGTCTCTTTCTTATTTTGCATTCCCCCGCAAGGGTGTAGAACTATGCTTTGTCCCCAGTAGGCATTCAGTAAAGTGTCTGCATATAGTGGGGGCTCAGAATAGTGATCTGTACACAATAGGCACTCAGTACAGCCCTCCGCATAAAAGAGGTTCTCAGTCAATATTGATGATGATGGTCTTTTTTTTTTTCTCTGCCTCTGTGTGCAGCCTGAAACCCAAGCTGAAGATATATGAGAAGGAACACTCTTTCTGCAAAAGCTCAGTTTAGAAAATGACTCTGCACCCTTCAAAGCCTTGTTGAAGGCCCATCTCCTCCTAGAGGCCTTCCCAGACTAAGCCCCATTTTTCCTCATCTCCCAATCTTTTCTGCATCACCCTGACTCGCTCCTTTTGCTCTTCTTCCACCTGCCCCGCCCAGCCCCACAGCACTTATGTGCATATCTGTAATTGCATTTATTTGTATTGATGTCTGTCTCCTCCCTCTAGACTGTGAGCTCACTGTGGGCAGGGAATGTCACCATCGTTGTACTGGACTTTCCCAAGCGTTTAGTACAGTGCTCCGCACAAGCACTCAATAAATATGATCGAATGAATGAAAGGAACAACATACATTTTTATAGAAACCTCTGGCAAATCATCCCCACCATCACAATACATGATAAAACACTTGCATTATAGCAAGTAGAAGATTGAAAGAACTTCTGTGTCAATTTCCAGAGCATATCAGTTTTTCCTTTGGTCTTCGTTAAGCATTTACTACTTGTCCAGCACTGCTTTTTAAATGGTATTTTCTAGACTCTCAATATGTGCCAGTTACTGTACTAAACACTGGGGTAGAAAGAGTTTAATCAGGTTGCCCCATATGGGGCTCACAGTTTAAATAGAAGGGAGAACAGGTATTGAATCCCCATTTTGCAGTGGAGGAAACTGAGGCACAGAGAGAAGCTAGGGGACTTGCCCAAGGTCACACAGCAGACAAGTGGTGGAGCCAGGTGGAGAATCCAAGTCCTCTGCCCTACAGGCCCGTGCTCTTTCCACTAGGCCACGTTACTTCTCAAATCTGATGTGAACCATTTGATAACCTCCTTGTGTATCATATTACACCATTATCTCCAGTGCATAATGTCCCACCTCGATTTTTCACCGAGAACAGAAAAGCCTGGACAGACTAAGCTTGTTTCTTCTTTAAATGGTATTTATTAAGCGCTTACTATGTGCCAGGCACTGTACTAAGCGCTGGGGTGGATACAAGCAAATCAGGTTGGACACAGTCCCGGCCCCACATAGGGCTCACAGTCTTATTCTCTATTTTACAGATGAAATAACTGGGGCACAGAGAAGTGAAGTGACTTGCCTAAAGTCACACAGCAGACAAGTAGTGGAGCCAAGACTAGGACCCAGGTCCTTCCGACTCCCAGGCCCAACCTCTACTGTACTTTCCAAGCGTGCAGTACAGTGCTCTGCACACAGTAAGTGCTCAATAAATAGGATTAAATGAATTGAATGACTGCTTCTCACTTCTCGTTATGGGCAAGAAATGTATCTACCAACTCTGATGTATTGTTCTCTCCCAAGCTCTTACAGCGCTCTGCTCAGTATGCGCTCAGTGAATACTATCGATTGGTTGATTGAAAGGATGAACTGAGCAGTGATAGGGACGCAGGAGGAGGAAGAGGAGTAGTGATTCTCCTGCTGGAAAGCTCCTTATTTAATAATAATGATAATAATGTTGGTATTTGTTAAGCGCATACTATGTGCAGAGCACTGTTCTAAGCGCTGGGGTAGATACAGGGTCATCAGGTTGTCCCTCGTGAGGCTCACAGTCTTAATCCCCATTTTACCGATGAGGTAACTGAGGTGCAGAGAAGTTAAGTGACTTGCCCTTGGTCACACAGCTGACAAGTGGCAGAGCTGGGATTTAGGTCATTGTCCTGCTGCTTCTGAATAATAACAGTAATAACGATGGCATTTATTAAGTGCTTATTATGTGCCAAGCACTGTTCTAAGCGCTGGGGGTGGGGGATACAACGTGATCAAGTTGTCCCATGTGGGGCTCACAGTCCCTTAATCCCCATTTTACAGATAACTGAAGCATAGAGAAGTTGTGACTTGCCCAAAGTCACACAGCTGACAAGTGGCAGAGACGGGATTCGAACCCATGACCTCTGACACCCAAGCCCGGGCTCTTTCCACTGAGCCATGCTGCTGAAGTGGCGTAGCCACTCTCTTCCGCCGGAAGCTGCCGGAAAATGTCTGGATACTGAAACTCTCCCGTCACCTGGGTCTGACTCAAGGAAGGGTCAGGAGGGAGAACTTTCCCAGGTGCAGAAAGCTGGACTGCTAGCATCCTCCCAGAGCAAAGGGAAGAATCGGCCAGAATACCAAGTAGCAGATGTCATACTCCTTCTTCTAGTTTATGACGTCTCTAGACTGTAAGTTTCCTCTGGACTGTAAATTCACTGTGGGCAGGGAGCCAATTCTGTTATATTGTAGAAGCAGCGTGACTCAGTGGAAAGAGCCCGGGCTTGGGACTCAGAGGTCATGGGTTCTAATCCCAGCTCTGCCACTCGTCAGCTGTGTGACTGTGGGCAAGTCACTTAACTTCTCTGGGCCTCCGTTACCTCATCTGTAAAATGGGGATTAAGGCTGTGAGCCTCACGTGGGACAACCTGATTACCCTGTATCTACCCCAGAGCTTAGAACAGTGCTCTGCACATAGTAAGCTCTTAACAAATACCAACATTATTATTATTATTATTCTCCCAAGCTCTTAATACTGTGCTCTGTACATAATAAGAGCTCAATAAATATGATTTTTTATGGTGTTTGTTAAGCGCTTACTATGTGCCAGGCCTGTGCTAAGTGCTGGGGGTAGATATAACCTAATCAGGTTGGACACGGTGCATGTCCCAAGTGGGGCTCACGGTCAATCCCCATTTTATAGAAGAGGTAACTAGTGAGTCCGTTGTGGGCAGGGATTGTCTCTATTGCTGCACTGTACTTTCCAAGCGCTTAGTATAATGCTCTGCACACAGCAAGAGCTCAATAAATACGAATGAATGAAAGAATGAATGAATGGAAAATGACTTGCCCAAGGTCACACAGCAGACAATTGGTGGGGCCAAGATTAAAACTCAGGTCTTTTTGACTCCTGTGATCCATGTTCTATCCACTGGGTCATGCTTGACTGATTGATTAATCAGATTCAGGAACATTGGATAGCAATTTATTTTTCTTAGCTAAAAGGAAAGAAACAGTGGATTTAACCAAGTCTGAGTTCCATTATAAACTTAGATGTTAGAACCATGTTTATTGGCAATATGAATGCTTCCTTTTCATAATAATATTAATGATAATGATGGTATTTGTAAAGTGCTTACTATGTGCTGAGCACTGTTCTAAACGCTGGGGGAGATACAAAGTATTCAGATTGTCCCACGTGGGGCTCACAGTCTTAATCCCCATTTTCCAGATGAGGTAACTGAGGCACAGAGAAGTTAAGTGACTTGCCCACAGTCACACAGCTGACAGGCGGCGGAGCCGGGATTAGAACCCATGACCTCTGACTCCCAAGCCCTCCCAAGCCTGTGCTCTTTCCACTAAGCCACACTGCTTCCCCATCATATCACTGGAAGTTCCACTTCAAAAATGCACTAACCCCATATCAATACAACAATAAATGTTCCAGCAACTTCATTCTCTGTGACTGGTTCTCTGCAAGTTTAAGGCTCCTTCCTTGCTGAAAATGAATAATGGTATTTGTTGAGCACTTAATATATGTCAGTCACTGTACTAAGCACTGAGGTTTTGTCAGGTTGGACACCGTCCCTGTCGTACAAGGGGCTTACAGTCTAAATTGGAAGGAGGAGGATTTAATTCCCATTTTTGCAGATGAGGTAACTGAGGCCCAGAGAAGTGAAGTGACTTACCCAAGGTCACCCAGCAAGCAATTGTCAGAGCTGGGATTAGAACCCAGGTCCTCCGATTCCCAGGCCCATGCTTTTTCCACTAGGCCATGCTGCTTCTCAGAAGTAGTTCACAATTACTTTTTCCTTTTCAGATAGCAATGCCAGTTGATTAACGTTTGTATAGTTAAAATCCTAATGAATGTGTCCTTGTAACAATTCGGGCAACCTTGGAGCCTTTGCTCTAAATCTGAATGAAGCTCCAAAAGGGCATTTCTTGCTACGTAATTCACACAGTGGAACTGAACCAACTTTCTTGCTTTCCAAGTAAGCTTCTCTGTATCCAAAATTAAGATTTATAAATGTTTAGTCATCATCACCCCTCTCGGGATCGTACCTGGAGAGTTTCCGGTACTCTACCAGTCTCGACTAAGGAAGGAAGAGTCAAACAGAGGCTTATCCATTGCGTTCCCAGCTTGCCCGGTGGCTAGCGAGCGGCAGGCAATCTGCTACAAGTCAAAACTCACCTGTGCCGGACAGCAGCGGCATTGGAGAGTTGAGGGCGGAAACTCACCTTTACTGTGTGGGAGAAGGCAGTGATAAACCCCTTCTGTATTTTTACCTAGAAAACTCTCTGGATACACTCCCAGAATGACTGCAGGTGGAGGTGGGGCGTTCTGGGAGAGGTCAGCCTCCTCTCTGATCTCATCTTCCTCCTGCGTCTCCCCACTCCAGTCTATTCTTCATTCTGCTGCCCAGCTCATCTTCCTACAGAAATGCCCTGGGCCTGTCACTCCCCTCCTCAGAAACCTCCAGTGGTTGCCTATCAACCTTCTCACAAAACAAAAACTCCTCACTCTTGGCTTCAAAGCTGTCCATCCCCTTGCCCCCTCCTACCTCACCTCCCTTCTCTCTTTCCGCTGCCCACCCCGTACGCTCCGCTCCTCTGCCGCTCACCTCCTCACCGTCCCTCATTCACACCTTTTCCACCGTCGACCCCGGCCCACTTCCTACCAGTGACCTGGAACGCCCTCCCTCCTCACCTCCCCCAAACTAACTCTCTTCCCCTCTTCAAAGCCCTACTGAGAGCTCACCTCCTCCAGGAGGCCTTCCCAGACTGAGCCCCCTCTTTCCCTCTGCTCCTCCTCCCCTCCCCCCCGGTCCCCTACTCCTCCCCCTTCCCCTCACCTCAGCTCTGTGCTTATTTATATATATTATTTATTACCCTATTTATTTTGTTAATGAGGTGTATAACTCCATGATTCTATTTATCTTAATGATGTTGTCTTGTTTGGCTCTGTTCTGTTTTGCTTTGCTGTCTGTCTCCCCCGTTCTGACTGTGAGCCCGTTACTGGGCAGGGATTGTCTCTATCTGGTGCTGAACTGTACATTCCAAGTGCTTAGTACAGTGCTCTGCACATAGTAAGCACTCAATAAATACCACTGTATGAATGAATGAATGAATACCATAACACTCTGTAGACTATAAACTCCTTCTAGACTTTAAGCTCGCAGTGGGCAAGGAACCCAACTCTGTTATATTGTGCTCTCCCAAGTGCTCAAGCAATGCTCTGTACACAGTAAGTGCTCAATAAATACGATTGCTTGATGCTTGTCACCTTGGTAGCTTTCGAAAAGAACAAAAAGAATTTCATTCAATCATATTTATTGTTTGAATAGCAATTTCTTTGGAAGGTTTCCATTCATTTAGAGCCCCATTCTTGAGGGCTAGACTCTCTCCTGAGTAATAATAATGGTAATGGCATTTGTTAAGGACTTATTATGTGTGAAGAACCGTACTAAGCACTGGGGTAGATACGAGGTAATCAGGTCAGATACGGTCCCTGGTCCACATGGGACTCCCAGACTCAGTAGGAGGGAGAAGAGGTGTGAAATCCCCTTTTTGCCATTGAGGAAACTGAGGCACAGGGAAGTGAAGAAACTTGCCCAAGGCTGCACAGCAGGCAATTGGCAGAGACAGGATTGGAACCCTAATCCTCTGACTCCCAAGCATGTTCTCTTTCCACTAAGCCATGCTGCTCCTCTATTATAATAATAATAATAATAATTACGGTATTTGTTAAGTGCTTACCATGTACCAAGCCAATAACAGATAGAGTCAAGTGCTGGGGTAGATATAAGGTAATCAAGTTGTTCCACATGGGGCTCACAGTCTCAATCCCCATTTTACAGATGAGGCAACTGAGGCACAGAGAAGTTAAGTGACGCCTAAATTCACACAGCAGACAAATGGTGGAGCCGGGATTAGAACCCACGACCTCTGATTCCCAAGCCCGTGTTCTTGCCACTAGGCCATGCTCCTGCAAAAACAGCATAAATTGCTTAAATTCAAACATGACAGCAACAAGGGACAGTTACCGTGTGTGCTTGGTGTGGTCGGTTCTGTTTGTCCGCTCTGTATTTTTGCAACCCTGTCCATCCACCGGTATTCTCCACCGTGGAGAAGCAGCATGGCCTAGCGCATAAAACATGGACCTGGGAGTCAGAAGGATCTGGGTTTTAATCCCAGCTCTTCCACTTGTCTGTTGTGTGAGTTTGGGCAAGTCACTTCCCTTCTCTGGGCCTCAGTTCCCTCATCTGTAAAATGGGGATTAAGATCGGGAGTCCCCATGTGGCACAAGGGCCGTGCCCAACCTCATTAGTTTGTATCTATCCCAGTTCTTAGAACATTGCTTAACGTATAGTAGATGCTGGACAAATATCATCATTCTTCTTATTATTATTGAGTTTCATTATCGATGATGTCCTCAAATATGGAGGCCTCGTGTGTGTGTGTGTGTGTGTGTGTGTGTGTGTGTGTGTGTGTTATGCAGCTCAATCTGGAAACGGCTAGTTCCAATCACATCTTGCACTTCTCTCCAGAAATAGAACATAACAGAGCCAAGAATGAAGCGTTTGCATTTTCCTTTGAAAACTGCAAATTGATAATAAATTGATAATAATCACTTGTTTAAAAAGGGGCAGTGATCAAAAAGATGAAGCGATTTTCTATAGGTCCTCAAATATTGAAGAAAATAGTATTTGTGGTAATAAAAAAGGCTTTAATGATTACCCTAGGATTTCATATCCTGATACCCCATTAAGTAGACTTAATTGGTTCATGAAAATAGAGTGTTAAGCGAAAGAGGACCCAATGAGGTATAATACCCTAACGAGGAAAAGGCATTAATGCATTCCCAGATTCAAAATATTGACTAAAATGATATGAATATATTAAAAATCATGAGAAAAATGCAATAAATAGAAACGATCAAATAGCAATGTACATATGCGCTGCTAGTAAAATATTATTCACTGGATGTTTCATATGGGTCCATATGCAAATATTTAGTTTTCAGGATGTTATTTTTCACATCTGATTGGGCACACAGACATCTTGTGCTAACACACTACAGTTCTCTCATTTGTTGCCAAACAGAGCACAAAGAGTTGTTAAAATGGGCTTTTATTCTCTCTATTTAAATCAGTCAGAGTACTTCAGAGGTTGAGGGGGATGGGAAGAGACAGAGGAGGAGGTATTGAACCCAGGGAAACAGGCTCTGAAACTTGGCAAATTATCTCGAAGTCAGAAAGTGCTATAAGAAAGACCAGCAATTAAGTTCTGCTGTTGTAGGGAAAGCACTAAAAAAGAGCATTTTAACAGGATTGCTACAGTATTTTATATATTGATAGCATAATGGAGCTTGAAATCCTTTGAAACTCCATTCTATAGGGAATGTGTCTATCAACTCTTGCTATATTGTACTCTCCCAAGTACAGTGCTAGATGTGGAGTTGATTGATGCGTAATTAAGACTAAAAGGGAGTAAATTCTTTCAAAGAAACTTCTGATCTGTATTTTCAAGCATACATTTCTGGAGGTTTGTACTTTCTTATGTTCTATCAGGTATGCTCATGCATGTCCCTATTCTTTGGTACTCTAAATATTGGCAGGCTGAGATAATTTAAATCCTAGCCCTGTGGGGCACAGGGCAGAGATGTCTGAGACAAGCAATCAATATTTCCTAAAACCTCAAGATTGAATAAAACAAGTTTAGCATATAATGCGAAACTCAATATTACAAAGACCATTGTTTCTTTTTCTATTTAGACAATCGGGGCACAGTGACAGAGCAAGGAACTCTATGTCAGAAGATCTGGAGCCAAGTCCCAGCTCTGCCACTGGACTATATCGTGATCAAGGGCTAATAACTTGACCTCCCTGAGCCTCAGTTTCCTCCTCTGCAAAATGGGGATAGGATAGATTGTGAGTTTATGTGCTTGATCTCCTAACATTCGAAGCAGTGTGGTCTACTGGAAGGAGCATGGGCCTGGTAGTCAGAGGAACTGGGTTCTAATCACAGCTCTGCCACTTACCTGATCTGTGACATTAGGGAAGTCAATCAAATGATCCGTGTCTCGGTCTCCTCATCTGTAAAATGGGATTTAAATCCTACTCCCTCCTACTGCGAGCCCCGTATGAGACAGGGACTATCTCCAGCCTATCTTGTATCCTATGCTGTGCTTAATATAGTGTTTGGCACACATAATTATCATTGTTATTCTGTCTATTCCAGTATCTAGAATATAGTATTTAATAAAAACCATACACAGAAGTCTTTTTTAACAGAGATCTCCTTGGACGATGGACAAATTAAGTATCGAGCCTGACTTTCGGTCCAGTTGAAGAGCTACGTTCTGCAAGTAAGGAGGACTTTGTTGAAGACCCAGTTCTGCCTGATGATATTCTGGCAACATGCTGTGTCCCTGACCCTCTATTTGGTCTTTATATTCAATTATTTATTTAGCTAATTTTTATGGTGTCTGTCAAGCTCTTACTCTGTGCCAGGTACTGTTCTAAGTGCTGGGATAGATACAAAGCTAATCAAGTTAGAAACCATCCCTGCCCAACATGAGCCTCACAGTCTTAATCCTCATTTTGCAGATATGGTAACCGAGGTACAGAGAAGTGAAGTGATTTGCCCAAGGTCACACAGCATTTAAGTGGCAGAAGCGGAATTAGAACCCAGGTCCTTCTGACTCCCAACTAGGCAAAGCTGCTTCCCCTATTTCACCTGACACATTGTGCTACTTCCTGCCGGGCCTTTATTCCTCCTTCTGTTCTATTTGTAAAGCATTTTTTGTCAGCCTCCCCATTAGACTGCAGGTTACTTGAGGGCAAGGATTGTGCCTCTTGTTTCCATTGTATTCTCCCAGGAGGAAGTAACATTGCCAAGTGAACAGAACCTGGGCCGGGGAGTCAGAGGACCTGAGTTCTAATCCCGACTCTGGCAAATGTCTGCCATGTGACCTTCTGCCAGTCACTTGACTTCTTTGGGTCCTCATCTGTAAACTCAGAGGTCATGGGTTCGAATCCCGGATCTGCCACTTGCCAGCTGTGTGTGTGTGGGCAAATCATTTAACTTCTCTGTGCCTCAGTTACCTCATCTGTAAAATGGGGATTAAGACTGGGAGCCCCGCGTCTCCCCAGCGCTTAGAACGGTGCTCTGCACATAGTAAGCGCTTAACAAATACCAACATTATTAAACCGACAAACTATGAGACCATGTAGGATAGGGACCGTGTCCAACCTATAGTCTTGCATCTATATTTTTGCACTTAATACAGAGCCTGTGATATAGCATGGGCTTAAAAGGTAGCATAAAAAGGGATTAATATAATGCTTCACATGCAGAAAAGGAAGCAGTGTGGCCTAGTGGATAAAACATGGACCTGGGAGCCAGAGAACCTGGGTTCAAATTCCAGCTCCTCCA
This sequence comes from Ornithorhynchus anatinus, assembly GCF_004115215.2. Classification (NCBI taxonomy): domain Eukaryota; kingdom Metazoa; phylum Chordata; class Mammalia; order Monotremata; family Ornithorhynchidae; genus Ornithorhynchus; species Ornithorhynchus anatinus. The sequence continues at coordinate 133,672,414 of NC_041729.1, read as the reverse complement.
CTTCCCTGCTGAATGACCTTGGACAAGTCACTTCTGTGCGCTTTTGTTCCTCAACTGCAAAACGGGGATTCAATACCTGTTCTTCCTTCTGACCCCATGTGGGACAGAGACTGTGTTCGACCTGATTAACTTCTATCTCCCCTGGTGCTTAGGGAGGTGCTTGACAAATACCCTTAAAACGGCTGCTCATTAAATAGAAATGAAGGAAGGAATGGTTAATAAACTCTAAGAATCCTATCTGCCTGCCGACGGATATCCTGTCATCCGAGTTCTGGGCTAGCCCTGAGGGGGCTCACTAGAGGACATGTCTCACCAAACATTAGTCCCACTGATATGCCTCTCGGCCTACCTCTAGGATGACTTGGGGCAAATTCGAGCCAAAGAAGCCATTTTCCTTTTCAGAAAATTCTTTAAGAATAATAACCTGGCCCTGGGCGGATGTGGCTAGTGTCAGTTGCTAATGCCATAACCTAAATGGAAAAAAAATTGATGTCATTCTAGTTTTAAACATAAATCTGGAGGGATTCAAGCTTATTTCTGAAAATAGGATTAAACTTTGAACGAATCTTACAAAAGAATCATTTTTTATTTGCCTGTACTTCATCGCTGTGGGGGTTCACTAGTGCCCCGTGACATAAATCATGATTTGAGACAAAACATGGACCTCACTGGAATAAATGGCAGGGAAAATTACCTTTTAAGATGCCCGTGCAGGCTATCGAATTCTTCATAATAACAGGGAAAATAGTAATTATTGAAGGAAGTTTGCACGGCTGCTGCTGCATTTATTTTGTGGCTTGAAGAGTTCAGTCTCACATTTGTCAATCTGGTGTCTTTCACAGGCTTTCAATTCACTCTAATTGAGAGGCACATCCCTATTTATATCTTTCACATGGTGCAAGGGATGCACGCTCTATTTAAGTAGAAGGGCCAAGCCTTGAACTGGGAATGTGGACGTCATTCCGGCTCCGTTTATTTCCAGTGGTTTCTAAATGCAGTGTCAGTTCATTTGAGGATTACAATACCCAGAGGATCTAAGGAGCAGAGATTAGGCGGGTGCTGGAATGATTCCGGATGTCCAGCTGACCGGAGGTCTGAAGATTGCTAGAGGTGAGCTATGTCTGTGGGCCTGTCTTTCATCCCTCTCCACTTTCTAATAGTAATGATGGTGTTTGTTAAGCATTCACTATGTGCCAAGCACTGTTCTATGCGCTGGGGTAGATACAGGGTAATCAGGTTGTCCCATAAGGGGTTCACAGTCTTAATCCCCATTTTATAGAGGAGGGAACTGTGGCACAGAGAAGTGAAGTGACTTGCCCAAGGTCACACAGCTGACAAGTGGCTGAGTGGGAATTAGAACCCACGACCTCTGACTCCCAAGCCCGTGCTGCTCTTACTATGATCCAAGCCCTGTTCTAAGCGCTGGGGTAGATACAAGTTAATCAAACATAGTCTCTGTCCCATTTGGGGCTCAGCTTCCCATCCCCAATTTTACAGATGAGGTAGCTGAGGCACAGAGAAGTGAAATGATTTGCCCCAGGTCATGCAGTGGACATGTGGCGGGGCTGAGATTAAAACCCAGGTCCCTCTGACTCCCAGGCCCATGCTGTGTCCTCTAGTCATGCTGCTTTCTAGACAGGGACTTTGACAGAAACTGGTGGGAAGGTGTAGATAATAATAATAATAATGATGTTGGTATTTTTTAAGCGCTTACTATGTGCAGAGCACTGTTCTAAGCGCTGGGTCAGGTTGTCCCATGTGAGGCTCACAGTTAATCCCCATTTTACAGATGAGGTAACTGAGGCACAGAGAAGTTAAGTGACTTGCCCACAGTCACACAGCTGACAAGTGGCAGAGCCAGGAGTTGAACCCATGACATCTGACTCCAAAGTCCAGGCTCTTTCCACTGAGCCACGCTGCTTCCCAGTGCAGAAGAGTGCTCTGAACACAGTAAGCACTCAATAAATAGGATTGATTGATTGATAGACCCTAGAACTGGGTGAATCTGACAACATTATGCCATTGGATGCAACCCAATAGAAAATTGCCTTGGAAGAAAAGGTGGCCACTGGAGATTCTTGAGGAGTTGGGAGAAGTGGATTGAATATTTTTTATTGAAAAAAGATCTGGACTGCACAATCAAGTATGGACTGGAGTGGGGAGAGATAGGAGGCTGATACAGTAATCAAGGTGGGACATCCCAAGTGCCTTGGATAATGAGAGTAGCAATTTAGTTGGAGAGGAAAGGGTGGTTTTTATCAATGTCGTGAAGGTAGAACAGACAGGATTCAGTGACAGATTAAATTTGTGGATTGAATGAGAGAGTTGAGTCGAAGATAATGCCAAGTTTATGGGTTTGTGAGAAAGGGAGGATAGTGGTGTTGTCTACAATGATGGTAAAGTCAAGGGGTTGACAGGGCTTTGGTGGGAAGATGAGGAATTCAGTTCTGAACATGTTTGGTCTAGACTGTAAACTCACTGTGGCCAGTGCATGTGTCTGTTTATTGTATTGTAATCTCCCAAGTGCTTAGTACAGAATTGCACCCAGTAAGCATTCAGGAAATAGGATTGATTGAGGTGTTGGTGGGACATCTCGGTAGAGAGATCCTGAAGGAAGAGGGAATGGGGGACTGCAGAGAAGAAGAGAGGTAGAGTTAGAGTGGGAAATTTAAGAATCATTCACAATGAGATGGGAGGTTGAAGCCATGGAAGCGAATGAGTTCTCCAAGGAGGTGCACGTTCATTCATTCAGTCGTATTTATTGAGCCCTTACTGTGTGTACTTACTGTACTAAGCGGTTGGAATGGACAATTTGGCAGCAGAGAGGGACAATCCCTGCCCAACAACGGGCTCACAGTCTAAATGGTAGATAGAGAATAGAAGGGGACCCAGAACTGAGCCTTGAAGGACCCCCACAGACAGAGGGTGGAAGGCAGAAGCGGAGCCTGAAAAAAAGACAAAGGAGTAATATAGAGATAGGAGAGGACAGTATCAGTGAATCCAAGGTTAGGTAATGTTTCAAGGAGAGGGGGTTGGTCTACAGTGTCAGAGGCAGTTGAGGGGATGGAAAGTAGATTGGAAGGGATCATGGAGAGAATTGGAGGAGAGAAAATGGAGGAAGCCGTTGTAGGTAATTCGCTCAAGGAGTTTGGAGAGAAATGGTAGGAGGTAGATGCAGTGATTCCTGAAGGGATCTGTGGGGTTAAGGGTGGGGTTTTTTGTTTTTTTTAGGACAGGAGAGATATCATCCTGTTTAAAAGCAGTGGGGAAGAAGTAGGAATGGAAAGTGAACTGTTGAAGATGGACATCAGGGAAGGAAGAAGGGAGTGGACAGGTGTTTTAATAAAGTATTAAGGCATGGGTCAGAGTCACAGCTGGAGGATGGGGGTTAGATTTTGAGAGAAGGCTAGAGATCTCCTCTTGACATAATGTTGGGAGAATTGGAAGGGTCCGAAAGGGTGCAGGAGGAAGGAGGAGCCTGGAGAGAAGCAGGTGACCATCTTGAAATGAGAAAGTGCTCACAGGAGCAAAAAGATTATTCAGGTAAGGATTGTTCAAGTTAATTCAATGGTTGCTGTTTAAATGGGGGCAGCTGAGCTAATTTGCCCGTGAGGGTTTGAGAAGAGGGTGGTGGATCTTCAGGTCGGATGGGTACTACAAAAAGAAAACAGGTTAATGAGTGGGAAAACAGTAGGCCTCCTGTCACTTTCCGGCAATGAATTGTTTTGACGAATGTTTTTATTTCAAGATGTATGCATGGTTCCCCCGGACGCACATCTGTCCAATCTGTTGGAGCTTGGGTAGAGGGGCGTTACTTTGATGAAGTCCTTTATCATTATTGGTTCTGCATATGTTCACTTTGTAAATTTCACCCCTTATCATTTGCACTGAATCACATTTCTCTTTGCAAGATGGGCAGGATTTTCTTTGTAAACATGGACATGGAACATGTTTACCAACTGTGTTGTATTGTACTCTCTTAAGCATTTAGTACAGTGCTCTACACCCACTAACTGCTCAATGATTTTGATTGATTCATTGATTCCATTTGAGGGATGCTCTGCGCATGTTTTTGTTTTTGTTTTCAGGTATTTGTTAAGCGCTTACTATGTACCAGACACTGTACTAAGCCCTGGGGAAGATACGAGGTAATCAGGTTGGACACAACCGAGGGACACAGTCCATATCCCACATAAGGCTCAGTCTTAATTTTCATTTTACGGATGAGGGAACTGAGGCACAGAGTAGCCAAATGACTTGCCCAGGTCACACAATGGAGAAGTGGCGGAATCAGGCTTAAAACTTTTTGATCCTTTTGACTCCCAGGCCCTTATGCTCTCCACTAGATCACAGTGCTTTCAGGGTGATTCTTGGGCTTGGGTTTCTGTGAACTATTTCAAATTTTGTTCTCACTCAGGGAAGGTCCTTAAAATATTTCTGAATTTTAATGTATCTTTCAAAAGTGTGACAAGCCCCACAAAAGACTTCCACCTTCCGTATGGATAGAAAATAGCTTTATTTGTAATTTTCTTTGACTTTTCCAACATCTCTGTGAAAGAAACGAAAACAATTTTCTCAGCACTATAGGATTCCTCAGTAGACCATCTTCTTGATTATTTGCCCGACGATATAACGCGAACAAGTCTACCATCGTTTTTTCCTTATTCCTCAGGCCAAGAAACAGATAGAGTTTGTGTTTATTTGTCTTACAGATGTTAGGAAGTCTGGCAGTGTCTTTTACAGCCGACATTTAAATCATTTTGATGCTTCTTGCCTTTCAAACGAACAGTGCTTCGCACATAGTAACTGCTTAACAAATACCATCATTATTATTCCAGGCCAACATACCACTCTGGGCTATTTGTTGGAAGTCTTATTAAGTTTGTGTGGCTCCTCAACAGAAAATTTGGTCCTGATGTAACACTTCCTTTCTTTATTAAGACCTTTTCCCCAGTGGGCTGGAGCTTCATTTATAGTATTGATCCTTCTCTGAGTTTTTCAGAATCTATTGTTCAATCTGTAGCTCCAAAACAAACTATGCTTTCGGTGCTGGCTATTACCCCTCTAAGTTACCTGGGAGAGTAATGGATTTCCCTCCTTTGCTGGGTGAGCCCAGACCCTTTTCTATTAAGGAATTCAAAATTATCTCTGCTTCTATGAAGTCCATAAATCCAGCACCACCCCATCAAATTATCCTCCCCGTGCACCTGATTCTACTTCTATTCTTTTAGCCAATTCCTTTTTTCAATAATAGCTCCAAGGCTGATGGGTTCTATCTAGGCCGCCATCACTGTCCCCACCATTTCCAAGAGATGCAGTCCTTGCCTTAAGGGCGGCCCAGACTGGACTGGGGTGAGATAGCGGGAGAGGGCAGGTTCTGGTAATGGTGACAGTGGCAGAGGAAGAAGGGGAGGATTGGGATGAAGGTCAGAGGCAGTGGCAGAGTGGGAGCAGTCTGGACCCTTTTCCCAAAGCATTACCCTCCTTAAAAACTACGACCATCCTCCCAGGTGAACTGGTGGGCTGCCGTGGCACAGTAGAGAAGCAGCGTGGCGTAGTGGATAGAATTCGGGCCTGGGAGACAGAAGTTCATAGGTTCAAATCCCAGCTCCCCCACTTGTCTGCCATGTGACCTTGGGCCAGTCACTTCTCTGGGCCTCAGTTACCTCATCTGTAAAATGGGAATTGAGACTGCGAACCCCACATGTGACAGATGACTGTGTTTAACCCGATTTGCTTTTTCCTCCTTAATGCTTGGTACAGTGCCTGACACATAGTTAGTGCTTAACAAATACCATAATTATTATTACCTTGCTGCCTCATCCTTTTTTTATAATATTTGTTAAATACTATGTGCCAGGCACTGTTCTAAATGCTGAGGTAGATACAAGTTGATCAGGTTGGACACAGTCTCTGTCCCACGTGGGGCTCACAGTCTTAATCCACATTTTACAGATATGGCAACTGAGGCACAGAGAAGTAAAGTGACTTGTCCTAGGTCATACAGCAGACAAGCGGAGGAGCTGGGATTAGAACCCACGTCTTGATTCCCGGGTCTGTGCTCTGTCCACTTTTCCGTGCTGCTTCTTACGCTCCAAACTTTATTAGTTCTGGAGCTAACTAGTTTGGCTTAGTGACAAGGGAGAGGAACCAGGGAAGAGGGAGGTGGAGCATTCTGGTGAGTCTGACTTCTACTCCTCCCATAGTGGCTTGATTTTCCCTCCTCCTCCTCCTTGTCTCCTGGCAGTCACCAGGGCTGAGGATGATGGAGGGGGGTGGCCAGGATGAAGGGGTCTTGGTTGTTCATCCTCTGCCTCCTCTCTGTCCCACTCCTGGATGGTTTTGGGGGCTTGGGCACACACGCTTCACCCTGGGGTCTTGCTCTTTCTAAAGCCATGGTCATAGCAGGGTGGAAAACCTGCTTTTCCCCTCAAGTCTTGGTGACAACCACGGTGTAGGGATTGTGAAGTAGCTGTGGTTCCTCACACCTGGCTAGGAAGGGATGAATGCAGCAGGGTGTTGGATTGGTGGGAACATGGAAGGATTTTTCAGGAACATTCTCTTTGTTTCTATGTCTGTGTCCCACTATTATCCAGGAATGGGTTTTTTTAAAAAATCTTCAGTTCATGTAAATTGGAAAATATCAACTGTAGTAAATCTCTCTCTCTCTCTGTGTGAGTCTGTCCCTCTCTCTTTCTGTCTCTCTATGTCTCCGTCTCGCTTTATCAGAACTCCCAGGTTGTCTCCAAAGCACAGACAAGTCTGGCTGTGAATTCGTACCTCTGCCTGCTCATCTACTAATAATAATGTTGGTATTTGTTAAGCGCTTACTATGTGCAGAGCACTGTTCTAAGCGCTGGGGTAGATACAGGGTAATCAGGTTGTCCCACGTGAGGCTCACAGTTAATCCCCATTTTACATCGAGGTAACTGAGGCACAGAGAAGTGAAGTGACTTGCCCACAGTCACACAGCTGACAAGTGGCAGAGCCGGGAGTCGAACCCATGATCTCTGACTCCGAAGCCCAGGCTCTTTCCACTGAGCCACGCTGCTTCCCCATCTACTATCTACCAGATGGCACACTTCACTCCTCTAACACCAACCTACTCCACCTCCACCTCATTTCTCTTGCCATCGATCCTTTGCTCATGCTCTCCCTCCTTCCTGGAAACTCCTGCCTCCTTCATATTTGGCTTGTCTTCCCCAGGAAGGTTTCCCTTTCTAGCCTTCACTCTCCACCTGATTCTCCCTTCCGGGTCACCTGAGCACTTGGGTTCATAATCTTCAGCGCTTTGATATTCACTTGCCTACCTCACCCCCAAACATTATGTATAATCCTTATACTGTGTTGCTTCCCACGTCTGTAATTAATTTGTCTTTCTCCTGGACTAGATTGTAAGCTCCTTGTAGGCAAGGATCATGTCTACTAACTACATTGTAATAATAGTAATGATGTTGATGGTATTTAAGTGCTTACTATGTGCCAAGCACTGTTCTAAGAGCCGGGGTAGATACAGAGTCAGCAGGTTGTCCCACATGGGACTCAGTCTTAATCCCCATTTTACTGATGAGGTGACTGTGGCAAGTGACTTGCCCAAGGTCATACAGCAGACAAGAGGTGGTCAGGATTAGAACCCACATCCTCTGACTCCCACGCCCATGCTCTTTCCACTAAGCCACACTACTTAGTTTCCCAAGTGCTTAGTTAAAACACTCTGCACAGGTGCTAGATATTCATTTATTCAATTGTATTTATTGAGCATCTACTGTGTACAGAGCACTGAACTAATCTGTTACCGATTTGTACATTCCAAGCGCTTAGTACAGTGCTCTGCACATAGTAAGCGCTCAATAAATACTATTGAATGAATGAATGATTGAACTAAGCAATTGGGAAAGTACAATACAATAATAAGCGATGATATTCCCTGTCCACAGCGAGCTTACAGTCTAGAGTGCGGGGAGACAGACAACAATACAAATAAATAAGAATACAGATATGTACTCTTCCATTCTATGTCTGGGATTTATTTTAATGTCAGTCTGCCCAGCTAGATTCTAAACTCCTGAGGGCAAGGATCAAGTTTACTGACTCTATTGTATTGTACTCCTACAGGTGCTCAGTACAGAGTAATAATAATAATAATGTTGGTATTTGTTAAGTGCTTACTATTGGGCCAAGCACTGTTCCAAGCACTGGGGTAGATACAAAGTAATCAGGTTGTCCCATGTGGGGCTCACAACCTTCATTCCCATTTTACAGATGAGGATACTGAGGTACAGAGAAGTTAAGTGACTTTCCCAAAGTTTCACAGCTGAGAAGCGGCGGAGCAGGGATTAGAACCCATGACCCCTGACTCCCAAGCCCGGGCTCTTCCGCTAAGCCACGCTGCTACAGAACTCTGCCTACAGTAAGTAATTAATAAATACTACTTATTGATTGAACCAAAAAGTTGCAAAGAAATAGGCTTTCTGCCGCCTAGGGGGTAAGGATGTCAAGCAATCAATCAATAGTATTTACAGAGTGTTTACTGATGATCATGGTATTTGTTAAGCACTTACTATGTGCCAAGCACTGTTCTAAGCACCAGGGCAGATACATGGCAATCAGTTTGTCCCACATACTGTGTTCAAAGCACTCTACTAAGCGCTTGGGCAGTGTGGCTTAGTGGAAAGAGCCTGGGCTTGGGAGTCAGAGATCGTGGGTTCTAATCCCGGCTCCTCCACTCATCTGCTGTGTGACCTTGGGCAAGTCACTTAACTTCTCTGTGCCTGTTATCTCATCTGCAAAAATGGAGATTAAAAAAATGTGAGCCCTACGTGGGACAATCTGATTATCCTGTATCTACCCCAGCGCTTAGGACAGTGCTCTGCACATAGTAAGTGCTTAATAAATACCATAATAAAATACCATAATAATAAAAAGAGAGATACCACAACCAGCAGGGTGCTGGAGAGAGCAGCATGGTGCTTTCAGTGGATTTGCTGGGTGGGAATGGGAGTTATCTCAGCTTTATTATTATGGTATTTATTATTATGGTATTTGTTAAGCGCTTACTATGTGCTGAGCACTGTTGTAAGCGCTGGGGTAGCTACAGGATAATCGGATCGTCCCAGGTGGGGCTCACATTTTTTTTTTTTTAAATTCCCATTTTTAAAGATGAGGTAACTGAGGCACAGAGAAGTTAAGTGGCTTGCCCAAAGTCACACAGACAGGTGGCAGAGCCGGGATTAGAACCCCATGACCTCTGACTCCCAAGCCCGGGCTCTTTCCACTGAGCCACATTGCTCAGCTTCTTCCCCTCCTCTCCTGTCAACATCCTCTCTCCACTCCAGAGACCCACCCTCCCTGGCCATTTATTCTGGGACTTTTTCCCCAGCTCCCTCTTCACCCCTGCCCAAACCCCACCCACCCAATGCAGTATAATAATAATAATAATAGTGATGGTATTTGTTAAGCGCTTATTATGTGCCAAGCAGTCTTCTAAGTGCTGGGGTAGATACAAGGTAGTCAGGTTGTCCCACGTGGGGCTCACAGTCTCAATCCCCATTTTATAGATGAGGAAACTGAGGCACAGAGGAGTTATGTGACTAGCGGGGGTTAGAACCCCTGACCTCTGACTCCCAAGTCCCTGCTCTTTCCACTAAGTCCCGCTGCTTCTCTGTCTTCTCTGTTACTTCTAGTGTAGAGGATAGAACAAAGGCCTGGGAGTCAGAAGGTCATGAGTTCTAATCCCAGCTCTGCCATTTGTCTGCTGTGTGACCTTGGGCAAGTCATTTCACCTCTCTGGGCCTCATCACCTCATCTGTAAAATGGGGATTGAGACTGTGAGCCCCATGCAGGACAGGGAATGTCCAACCCAGTTAGCTTGTATCCATCCCAGCACTTAGTACAGCCTGGCACATACGTAGTAAGCCCTTAAAAAATCTCCTAATTATTATTTTTATTATTATTTTGGATAAGAACTTCCCTGGGGTAGTTTCCATTAGATGGGAAATAACTCTCTGATAAAAAATGTGAATTTTGGCTGAGTGGCAGAAGAGGTGCTAAATGAAGGGGAAAAAGGACAGGGGGTTAATTCCAAACTCAGTAAAAAGGAAGGGAGCCCGTTCTCTGATGTCCTCCACCACAAATGTACATTCACAGGGCCACTTTTATTTGCTCCCTAGATAAAGGGGTGCACACAGCCATAAAATACTCAAAATCACTTCCAAAACAAATGTGCCCTTATGTTCTAGAATATCTGAACATTGGTTTCAAAGCCAATTGGCTATCAACCTGCCTTGCCAAGTGATGTGAGGTGATTTATTGAGTTTGAGAGTCCCTTACTGCAGGGGGAATTTTTCTTCTGGCCTAATAAGCACTCGCACAAACTCCCATATTTGATGTTTATTGACAATTTACAGGGCTTGTTTAGAGGTCAAAATTTTTGTACACTTTAGCAAAGCTTCTTTGAGGATGAAACTGAAAGTCGAAGTCCTTCCCATCTAAACAATGGGAGAAGACATGCCTATGTTAACTATGGAAACTGCCCGGAACTTTTGCCCAATCTCTACTTATTTTTCAAAGTCTTTCATTTTATTTATATGTTCTAGAATATCTGAACATAATTTCAACACCAGTGGACTCTCTCCCTGTCTTGCCAGGTGATGTGAGCTGATTGATAGAGTTTCAGATTCCCTCACTGCAGGAGGAATTTTTCTTCCGGCCCTAATAAGGATAAGCCAGACCAGACTTTCTATGAGTAACTGCCCGGAGAAGTGAGGCCAGAGCAGTGAGTATCTAGAGCTGTAAGGCCAAGAAGATCAACGTCTGGAGTCGTTAGGCCAGGGCAGTAAGCGTCTGGAGCCGCGAAACCGGGGTAGTTGAGTATCCTGAGCCGTGAGCCCAGGGAATCAAGTGTCTGGAGCCATGAGGCCAGGACAGTGAGTGTCTGGAGCTAAATAATAATAATCATAATAATTACGGTATTTGTTAAGTGCTTAGTATGTGCTAGGCACAGTACTAAGTGCTTGGGTGGATAGAAGCAAATTGGGTTGGACACAGTCCCTGTCATTCAATCGAATTTATTGATTTATTACTGTGTGCAGACCACTGAACTAAGCGCTCGGAAAGGTACGATATGGCAAGAGACTGTGACAGACCCTGCCCACACAAAGGCTCACAGTCTCAATCCCCATTTTACAGCTGAGGTAACTGAGGCCCAGAGAAGTCAGTTGTCTTGTTCAAAGTCACGCAGCAGATAAGTGGAGGAGTTGGGATTAGAACCCATGACCTTCTGACTCCCAGGCCCGTGCTCTATCCACTACGCCAGGCTGTAGGCAGTAAGCACCTGAAGCTGGGAGGCCAGTATAGAGGCATTCATTCATTCAATTGTATTTATTCAGCACTTCCTGTTGGAAGCACTGTACTGAGCACTTGAGGCATCGATTGTGTGGAGTGTGAGGCGGATTCAGCGAATGTCTGGAGCCGTGAGCCTAGGGTAGTGAGTGTTTAGAGTTGTGAGTCTAAGGTACTGTCTAGAGTCGTGAGGCCAGGGCATTTAGTGTCTGTATCTGCGAGGCAGGGTAGTGAATGTCTGGAGTTGTGAGGCCAGCAAAACAAGCGTCTGGAGCTGAGAGACCAGGGCAGCGCGTGTCTGCATCTGGAAAGCCGGGAGAGTGACTTTCTGGAGCTTTGAGGCCAGGGAGGTGAGTGTGTGGACTTGCAAGGCCAGGGTAATAAGTGCCTAGAGCTGTGAGGCCAGGACAGCCAGTTTCTGGAGCCGTGAGACCAGAGCAGCGAGTGACTGCATCTGGAAGGCCAGGAGAGGGAGTGACCGGAGCTGGTCCTGGAAGTGTCTCAGTGCCTGACCTCCCCTCCACACCCCCAACCTCCACCCTCTTCCTAGAGACCTGACACGGGCAGTGGAACCCCTCCTCCCGACCTTGTCGTCTACGCCGGAGCAGAAAGGCGTAGGTTAGTCGTAGGGAATTGTCCGGTCCCCCCTGACTGTGCCAGATGATTGGCAGTTGTTCCACACAAGTCAGATCCGGTCTGCAGGAAACCGATCAGAAGGCGTGGACGGTGAGTGCGCCCTAAATCAAATTCTTCAGCTGGATGGAGTATGATCCAAGAAGAGTACGGAGGGACTCCCATAGGACAATCAAATGAAGTTTAGCAAGCGTGCCCCTCTATTGCATAACCCCTGCACTTTCTCTTCTCCCTCCTCATCCTCCACCTGCCGTTCTCTTAACCCCCCCTCCAGTCCTTGGCTTTGCAACAGTGGGAGGTGGAGAATACAGGCTGGACCAGGGGGTGCTGAGAGTTGGAGTAGTAGTGAGAGTCTTGGTGTATTTAGTGATATTGAAGCTGTTGAAAATCAGTTAAAAGAAGAATAATAATAATAATTTGCTGTATTTGTTAAGCGCTTGCTATGTGTCAGGCACTGTACTAAGCTCTGGGGTGGATACAAGCAGCGTGGCTCAGTGGAAAGAGCCTGGGCTTCGGAGTCAGAGGTCATGGGTTCCACTCCCGGCTCTGCCACTTGTCAGCTGTGTGACTGTGGGCAAGTCACTTCACTTCTCTGTGCCTCAGTTCCCCCATCTAGAAAATGGGGATTAAGACTGTGAGCCCCACGTGGGACAATCTGATTTCCCTGTATCTACTCTAGCGCTTAGAACAGTGCTCTGCACATAGTAAGCGCTTAACAAATACCAACATTATTATTATTATTACAAGCAAATTGGGTAGGACTGTGTCCCTGACCCACTTGGGGTTTACAGTTTTGATCCTCATTTCACAGATGAGGTAACTGAGGCACAGAGAATTGAAGTGACTTACTCAGTATCACACAGCAGACAAGTGGCAGAGTCAGGATTAGAACCCAGGTTCTTCTGACTTCCAGGCCCATGCTCTATCCACTAGGCCATGCTGCGGTGGGGGTGCAGGGGGGCCAGGGAGAAAGACCCACTGGGGTGTAAAGGGGCAGGAAAAAAGGGAGGGCTAAGCTGAGGATTGGGTGGAAGGGGAGCAAGGATGGGGTAAGGTTGCAAGCGTGGCTCAGTGGAAAGAGCACGGGCTTTGGAGTCAGAGATCATGAGTTCGAATCCCGGCTCTGCCACTTGTCAGCTGTGTGACTGTGGGCAAGTCACTTCACTTCTCTGGGCCTCAGTTCCCTCATCTGTAAAATGGGGATGAAGACTGTGAGCCCCACGTGGGACAACCTGATTCCCCTGTGTCTACCCCAGCGCTTAGAACAGTGCACGGCACATAGTAAGCGCTTAACAAATACCAACATTATTATTATTATTATTATAAAGGTTTTTTTTTATGGTCAACTCCTGAAGGACAGGGAATGTAAATGCTAATTATGTGTATTGCATTCCCCGAAACACTTACTACAGTGTTCTTCACATAGCAAGCAGTCAATAAATACCATTTATTGATCGACTTGTTAAGCACTTACTAAGTGTCAAATGGTCTACTATGCTCTGGGGTAGATACAAGATAATCACATTTAACAGATGAGGAAACTGAGGCCTCGGGAAATTAAGTGAAGTTATTTTCCAGGCCGATCTGTGAAGTGGAAACATAAACCGTTACCACTGAAGATGAAGTGATTTCTATGGAACTGATGGTGGACCTTAATCTTCCCTTTCTTAATTTGACATGATTTATGGCCAACTACAAGATAGAATTGATATTTCGCTTTCTTTGACATGTCCATAGGAAATCTATTTCACTGAGCAAATAAGATGATCTTTTGGTGATTTTTATTGCTTAGGTTGGTGAGGAATGAGGGATTGAAAGACAGATTTTGTTGTTGAGAATTACTGAGCAGTATCAACTCACAAGCCTGGTCATCTTTCCTATGGAACAAAAAAACCCCTTTGGTTTTCCCATGGAGTTATTTGGCTATTTCAGTCTGTTTGACAATCTAAATGTCCTCATTTGGAGAACACAGTTACTTGACATTTATAGTTGTTAATACATAGAGAACTCATTCCCATTCCCTTCTCCAGTTGTTTCAGAATTTGAATTTCCTCCTCAAACCCCTTGTTTCCCTGCCTCCCCCCCGCCCCCCGGCCGTACACTTTATTGAGAAAATTGAAACTATGACCTGATCTCCCTACAAACTCCCTTGCTCCTCTCCAGTCCCTTCCTCCTCCTGCCTCTTCTTAAACTCTTGCATCTTTTCAAGCCGTTACTCAAGAGGAGATCTTCTGCCGCCTTTCAAAATCCACCCCCTCCACCTGCACCTCTGACCCCGTTCCTTTGCACCTTTTCAAAACACCCTCTCACTTCTTCCCTCCCTGACTGCCCTTTTCAACTGTTCATTCTCCAGTGGCTTTCCCCCACTGCTTTCAAATATGCTTCTGTCTCCACTACCCTTAAAGACAAACACCAGGATAATGACCGGACAGCCATAACTCATCCTTCTGCTTCAAAGTGGTGTGAGTGGCCAATGAGTTGCCTGTGAGTGAGCTATAAGTGAGCTGAGAGTGAACTACGAGTGGAGGATGTATTCCAGAGTGGAGAAGAGCTCTCACTCATCCTTGTATTTTTAAAATGTTGGAGCCTTTGTCCCATGGATAGAAATTACCCTGACTCTGCATTTTATATTCAAATAGCGGACAGATTTCAAGTGTGAATTGTTATTATTCGAATTGAGAAACAGCATGGCATAATGGATAGAACACGGGCCCGGGAGACAGAAGGTCATGGGCTCTAATCTTTGCTCTGCCACTCATCTGCTGTGTGTCCTTGGGCTGGTCACTTCACTTCTCAGGGCCTCAATTACCTCAACTATAAAATGGGATTGAGACTGTGAGCCCCACGTAAGACAGGGACTGTGTCCATCCAGATTTGCTTGTATCCACCCCAGGGCTTAGTATAGGGCCTGGCACATAGTAAGCGCTTAGCCAATACCTTTATTATTATTATTTTTCAGGTGACTTTTTTTCTCATTTTCTTTTTTCTTCTCTTTGACCCCCAATTCTTGACTCTGTCCCCTGCACTAGACGGCTCAGTAAGCAGGCAGGAAAGGGCACAAACAGGGCTAGAACCAGGGTGAAAGGAAATGTTAATGACCACTGAGCCACTGTATCAAGAAGCCAGACAATAACCTAACAGTTGCCTGGGGCTTAGAATTTGAATTTCAAACTTTGAGGTTGCTATCACCACATAAAGTGGGATTATAAGTACATGCATATTCGCATATCCCAGCTCTACCACAAATCTGCTGTGTGACCCTGGACAAGTCACTTCACTTCTCTGTGCCTCAGTCACCTCACTTGTAAAATAAGGATTGAGACTGTGGGCCCTAAGTGGGACACAGGACTGTGTTCATCCCCATTTGCTTGTCTCCACCCCAGCGCTTAGTACAGTGCCTAGCACAGAGTAAGCTCTTAACAAATACCATTATTATTATTATTAAATAACTGTCTCCTTTGTCAATAAATGGGCAGGGGAGAGACTTCTTTCAATAATACTTGTTAAACACTTAAAATGTGTCAAGCACTGTACTAAGCACTGGGGGGGATAGAGAATCAAGTTGGATTCTGTCCCACATGGGGCTCATCCTCATATATTCTTTCCCCTCCTGGCTTTCATTTCCAAGTTTTCCTCACCACCACGACCCTCCTATGTGGTCATGCCTATGTGTGTGGCTTGAGCTGGAGTCAGCTACTTCCTGAAGGAGGATTGGAGGAAGACCGTCCAGCTAGTAGCATCATGTCTGTCTCCCCCTCTAGACTTTAAGCTGTTGTGGGCAGGGAATGTGCCTGTTTACTGTTGTAGTGTACTCTTCCAAGCCCTTAGTACGGTGCTCCGCACACTGTAAGCGCTCAATAAATATGATTGAATCAATGTGGGCCACCTGAAAAATTATTTCACAAAAAACAAATAGTGATCAGCAGACTGGAGAAGTGGCCAACATATATATAAATACATCTACTTCTCCAGTCTGCTGAGCACTGTAAGCTTTTATATATACATATATGTATTTGTTAAGTGCTTACTATGGACCAGGAGTGCCAAACACTCTTTTAATGCTAAACTTCTCACTGCATCTCTATCTCATCTATTTCACCACTTTCCTCTGGGCCAGGTTTCGCCTCTGGCCTGGAAAAGCCTCCTTTCTCAAATCCTACAGACAATGTCTCTCCCCCCTGCAAAGCCTTATTGAAGGCACACCTCCTTCAAGAGGACTTCCCTGACCAAGCCTTATTCTCTTTTTCCTCAACTATGTTGCCCTGACTTGCTCCCGTTATTCATCCCCCTTCCCAGCCCCACAGCACTTATGTCCATATCTTTAATTTATTTATTCATATTAATGTCTGTCTCCCCCTCTAGACGGTAAGCGTGTAGTGGAAAGTGTTTGTTATATTGATACTGTAACAATAATAATAATACCGATGGTATCTGTTAAGTGCTTACTCTGTGCCAGGCACTGTACTAAGCACTGAGGTGGATACAGGCAAATTGGGTTAGACACAGTCCCTGTCCTGCATGGGACTCACCGTCTTCATCCCTATTTAACAGATGATAAAACTGAGGCCCAGAGAAGTGAAGTGACTTGCCCAAGGTCACACAGCAGACAAGTGATGGAGCTGGGATTAGAAGCCATGACCTTCTGATTCCCAGACCTGTGTTGTAGCCACTACGCCAAGCTCTACCACATGTTTATTATAGTGCTTTGCACACAGTAAGTGCTCAGTAAATAGGATTGACTGACTGACTGGCTGACTGACTAAGCTCTGGAATGGATACAAGCTCATCAGCTTGGACACAGTCCCTGTCCCACATGGGGCTCACAGTCTTAGTCCCCATTTTTCAGTTGAGGTAACTGAGGCACGGAGAAGTGACATGACTTGCCCAAGGTCACACAGTAGACAAGTGGCAGAGCGGGAATAGACCCCAGGTCTGTCTCACCCCCGGCCCCCTGCTCTATACTCAAATCCACACTGCTTCTCTAACAGTTTATTCTTTATGGTTTAATGATCTGAAATTATAGTTTCTAATCCCAGTGGAATGCTCTCATTGGCAAATGCAAAGTATAACTTGGGCATGAGTCTCATTTCCAATTTCCAATGGCTATTGGTGAACTGAGAGAGAATCAAAAACTATTCTGTGAGTTTCTCACCTGTACCTTGTCAGTCCATGATGGTCCTGTCCTTTTTTATAGTATTTAAGTGCTTACTATGTGCCAGACACCGTTCTAAGCACTGGTGTAGTTATAAGATTCACAGGTTGGACACAATCTCTGTCCCACTTGGGGCACAGAATCTTAATCCCCAATTTACAGATGAGGGAACTGAAGCACAGAGACGTTAAATGACTTGCCTAAAATCACACATCACACAATTGGCAGAGTCGGGATTAGAACCCAGGTCCTTCTGACTCCGAGACCTGTGCAGTATCCACTAGGCCCCTGCAGTCCTGTTGATTGACTGGGAGATGATGAACCTATGCCGATTGGCAAAGCCCAACAAGTAGTTTTTCTCAGGCTGACGGGTCAGAGCTTCCCAGTGGATGTTTGGAAGCATCTGTGAGGGAAACGTTGGTGTTAGAGAGATTTCCCTTCAAATTGTCATTAAACAAACTGGGTGAATCAGTCTGGGTGTCTGGCACATTTTGGAAAGGAATGCAGCCTTTGGGAAGCAAATGGAGATTTTCACTACCAAAAATAGCCAGGTTTTCCCTGACCAGGGGAGTGATGATGAATAGAGACTGTCTATATAACACTCATGGCAGTACAGGATCTAATAATAAACAATGGAACAATCAGGAGGGGGATTTTTTTTCTGTGGGGATTTACTCATTGTGGATTTTTATGTCTGACAGGGACTGTGTCAAATCTGATTTCTTTTTATCTACCTCATCATCTAGAAGAGCATTTGACACAAAGTGCCTAACAAATACTGTAAAAAAGTTTTTGGTGAAAATATTGCAGTTTAGGACCAGAACCTATAGCCCGGTGATATTTTACCTGGCAAAACGCTGACTACAAAGACAAGTCAGAGTGTTCTTATTAGAATGGATGCAATAAATCATGGCACTGTACCTTAAAATTCTCTCAAAACCCCACCTGCTCCAAGAAGTCTTTCCTCTACCCCGAATCCCATTTATCCCAGCAGCCCTCATTCATTCATTCAGTAGTATTTATTGAGTGCTTACTATGTGCAGAGCACTGTACTAAGCACTTGGAATGTACACATCGGTAACAGAGACAGTCCCTGCCCTTTGATGGGCTTACAGTCTAATCGGTGAAGACAGACAGACAAGAACAATAGCAATAAATAGAATCAAGGGGAAGAACATCTCATTAAAATAATAGCAGATTAATAGAATCTGGCTTCCGTCCCCTCCACTCTACCGAGACTTCTCTCTCTAAGGTCACCCATGACCTCCTTCTTGCCAAATCCGATGGCTCCTACTCCATTCTAATCCTCCTTGACCTCTCTGGGGCCTTTGACACTGTCGACCATCCCCTCCTCCTCCATACCTTATCTCACCTTGGCTTCAGGGACTCTGTCCTCTCCCGGTTCTCCTCTCACCTCTCCGGCCGGTCATTCTCGGTCTCCTTCGCCGGAGCCTCCTCCCCCTCCCATCCTTTAACCGTCGGAGTTCCTCAAGGGTCAGTTCTCGGCCCTCTTCCGTTCTCCATTTACACTCACTCCCTCGGTGAACTCATCCGCTCTCACGGCTTCGACTACCATCTCTACGCAGATGACACGCAGATCTACATCTCCGCCCCTGTCCTCTCCCCCTCCCTTCGGGCTCGCATCTCCTCCCACCTCCGGGACGTCTCCGCCTGGATGTCGGCCCGCCGCCTAAAACTCAACATGAGCGAGACTGAGCTCCTCATCTTCCCTCCCAAACCCGGTCCTCTCCCAGACTTCTCTATCACCGTGGATGGCACGACCATCCTTCCCGTCTCTCGGGCCCGCGATCTCGGTGTCATCCTTGACTCGTCTCTCTCGTTCACCCCACGCATCCTATCCGTTACTGAGACCTGCCGGTTTCACCTCTACGGTATCACCGAGATCCGCCCTTTCCTCTCCACCCAGATGGCTACCTTACTGCTACGGGCTCTCATTATATCCCGGCTAGACTACCGTGTCAGCCTTCTCTCTGACCTCCCTTCCTCCTCTCTCTCCCCGCTCCGGTCTATTCTTCACTCCGCTGCCCGGCTCATCTTCCCGCAGAAACGATCTGGGCATGTCACTCCCCTTCTTAAACAACTCCAGTGGTTGCCCATCGACCTCCGCTCCAAACAAAAACTCCTCACTCTAGGCTTTGAGGCTCTCCATCACCTCGCCCCTTCCTACCTCTCCTCCCTTCTCTCTTTCCACCGCCCACCCCGCACGCTCCGCTCCTCCGCCGCCCACCTCCTCACCGTCCCCCGGTCTCGCCCGTCCCGCCGTCGACCCCCGGGCCACGTCCTCCCGCGGTCCCGGAACGCCCTCCCTCCTCACCTCCGCCAAACTGATTCTCTTCCCCTCTTCAAAACCCTACTTAAAACTCACCTCCTCCAAGAGGCCTTCCCAGACTGAGCTCCTCTTCTCCCTCTACTCCCTCTGCCACCCCCCCCTTTACCTCTCCACAGCTCACTTAACTTCTCTGTGCCTCAGTTCCCTCATCTGTAAAATGGGGATGAAGACTGTGAGCCCCACGTGGGACAACCTGATTCCCCTCTGTCTACCCCAGCGCTTAGAACAGTGCTCTGCACATAGTAAGCGCTTAACAAATACCAACATTATTAAACCCTCTTTTTCCCCTTTTCCCTCTGCTCCTCCACCTCTCCCTTCCCATCCCCACAGCACTGTACTCGTCTGCTCGACTGTATATATTTCCATTACCCTATTCATTTTGTTAATGAATTGTACATCGCCTTGATTCTATTTAGTTGCCATTGTTTTTACGAGATGTTCTTCCCCTCGACTCTATTTATTGCCATTGTTCTAGTCTGTCCGTCTCCCCGATCAGACCGTAAGCCCGTCAAACGGCAGGGACTGTCTCTATCTGTTGCTGACTTGTTCATCCCAAGCGCTTAGTATAGTGCTCTGCACATAGTAAGCGCTCAATAAATAGTATTTATTTATGAATGAATGAAAGAATCAAAGTGATGTACATCTCATTAACAAAATGAATAGGGTAATGAAAATATATACAGTTGAGTGGACGAGTACAGTGCTGAGGGGATAGGAAGGGAGGGGGGGAGGAGCAGAGGAAAAGGCTCTTAGCATGTGAGCCTGCAGTTGGGTAGCGATTGTCTCTATCTAGTGTGGCTCAGTGGAAAGAGCAGGGGCATTCGAGTCAGAGTTCATGGGTTCGAATCCCAGCTCTGCCACTTGTCAGCTGTGTGACTGTGGGCAAGTCACTTAACCTCTCTGGGCCTCAGTTACCTCATCTGTAAAATGGGGATTAAGACTGTGAGCCTCACGTGGGACAACCCTGTATCTCCCCCAGCGCTTAGAACAGTGCTCTGCACATAGTAAGTGCTTAACAAATGCCAACATTAATTATCTGTGGCCAAATTGTACTTTGCAAGCGCTTAGTATAGTGCTCTGCACACAGTAAGCACTCAATAAATACGATTGAAAGAATGAATGACTATTTGGCGGTCCATGGCACTTACGTATACATCTCTAGACTGTCCGCTCGTAGCTCTAGACTGTAAGCTTGCTGTGGGCAGGAATGTGTCTATCGTATTGTGCTCACACAAGTGCTTACTACAGCACTCTGCACACGGTAAGTGCTCAATTAATACGATTGAATAAATATCAGTTATTTCATTCATTCAATAGTATTTATTGAGTGCTTACTATGCACAGGGCACTGTACTAAGATCTTCGAATGTATTTCAGTGCCTGATACCCATCACATATACCACTTCTTTATTCATCTTTTTCACCCAACCATTATTATAGTATTTGTTAAGTACTTAGTATGTGCCAAGTACTTGCTAAGCACTAGGGCAGAGACAAGATGATCAGGTTGGATTCAGTCCTTGTTCCTCTTGAGGCTCACAGTCTCAAGTAGGAGGGTGTGGATTTAACTTCAATCTTCCAGTTGAGGAAATGAGGCACTGAGAAGTGCAGTGACTTGCCCAAAGTCACACATCCAGCAAGTGGCAGAGCCAGGATTATAACCTCGGCTTTCTGAATCCCAGGCCTGTGCTCTTTCCGTTAGTCCAGGCTCCTTGCCCTGCTGGTAGAATCCTTGTCCTCCCTCCTGCTCCTCTTATTTGTAAATAATTAGTATATCATCATGCCTCTTCCATTAAGTTGCACAGTCTTTGAGGGTAGGGGCTGGATATTTTGCTTCTGTTGTACTTTCCCAAGAACTGACTAAGCGCTCGATAAATATCGACTGATTAAAAAGGGGGAAAAAAAAAGCAAAATGCTGCTGTTGGCTCATTTACTAAAGCCAAGACTGAAGCTAGAGAAATCTTTAGTAATTGATTTTTACCAGATTGACATCAGCCTCTCATGTGGAAGCAGCTGAAATTTAAAATGCTTCAGTAAAGGAGCCATAATAAGAATATTGGCAGCAATTTTAGCTTTTAAATTAGGCCTGTGAAAGAAGACCCACCAGTTCGTTTTCCCAAATTTTCATTCAGGCTTTCTCTAATCCATTTTGTGAAACTGTCTCTCAGATCAATCAAGAATAAATAGAAAATCGCCAATTCTCAAGCTTTTCTTCAAATACAGGAAAGGCTTATGCAAATGTTTTTGTCTCGTTCCTTCTCATTTTTAGAGCTACTAATTGGGAATAAGGCCTGTCTGTTGATGGTGAGAAAATTAATTGGCATTAAAAATGGTAGGAGTAATTTGTCGTTCAATTAATTGATCAATGGTATTTATTGAGTGCTTACATTATGCAAAGCACTATACTAAACACTTGAGAGAATGCATTATCATGGAGTTGTTAGACACATTCCCTGCCTACAGTGAGCTTACAGCCTAAAGGGGTAGACATTTATACAAATATGATTTATAGATATGTACATAAGTGTGGTGGGGCTGAGGTGGGGGTGCATACCAAGAGCCCCAAAGTCATTTTTTAATCCATTTTGTGAAATAATAATAATCATGGTATTTATTAAGCACTTACTATGTGCCAAGCCCTGTTCTAAGCACTGGGGTAGATACAAGGTTATCAGGTTGTCCCACCTGGGGCTCACAGTCTTAATCCCCATTTTACAGATGAGATAACTGAGGCACAGAGAAGTGAAGTGACTTTGCCCTTTCTTGAACGCAGCATTACTCCCAGGGCAAGACCTAAGTGAAGCAAGCAGTGTAAGGTAAGGCAGCTTTAGGAACATGGGCAAGATGTGACCCTATTCCCTAGGCTGTGAGCTTGTCGTGGGCAGGGAAGGTGTCTGTTTATTGTTATATAGTACTATCCCAAGTGCTTAGTACAGTGCTTTGCACACAGTAAATTCTCAATAAACACAGTTGAATGAATGAATGAGAGGCAGTTTTGTCTAGTGGGCAGAAGAATCAGAAGACTTCAGTCAATCATATTTATTGAGTGCTTACTGTGTGGAGCACTGTACTAAGCACTTGGGATAATACTATATAACAATCAACAGACACCTTCCCTGCCCACGACAAGCTCACAGCCTAGAGAATAGGGTCACATCTTGCCCATGTTCCTAAAGCTGCCTTACCTTACACTGCTGGCTTCACTTAGGTCTTGCCCTGGGAGTAATGCTGCGTTCAAGTAAGGACAAAGTCACTTCACTTCTCTGTGCCTCAGTTATCTCATCTGTAAAATGGGGATTAAGACTATGAGCCCCACGTGGGACAACGTGATAACCTTGTATCTACCCCAGCGCTTAGAACAGTGCCCGGCACTGTACAATACAACAATAAACGGTCACATTCCGAGCCCACAGTGAGCTTACAGTCTACAGGGGACCTGGGACCTTATCTCTGTCGACTACACTGACCATTAAATTCATAAACCTCAGTTTTCTCCTCTGCATAATGGATTGGTAACACTACCAAAGGGCTATTGTGAGGAAGAAATTACTTACATGAAAGTGCTTTGGGAAAACTAAGGTTCCCCACTTATTCAAGGTGTTGATACTCTGACCGAAAAATCTAATCATCATAGTAAAAATGGTTTAATTGAGTTCCTACAGAGTAAAATGCACTGAAATAAAAACCTTGGGAAAATACAATAGAAATCTGAGACCCGTTCCCTGACCTAAATGAGCTTACTCTCTCACAGGGGAGACAGGCATAAAGACATTCACAAATAGATTAATCAAAATGATTAACAAAATAACTCTGTGCATGAAATAATAATATTTGTGATATTTATTAAGTGCTTCTACTTGCCAGGCACTCTACTAAGTGTCGAGGTAGATACAAGAAAATTGGGTCAGATGCAGTGCCGGTCTTATATAGGGCTCAAATTCATACTGCCCGATTTACAGATGAGGTAATTGAGGCACAGGGAGGTTAACTGATTTGCCCAAGGTCACACAGAAGAAATTAATGGAATCACTTATCCTCTCCTGCCTTGATTACTGGAGCAGCCTCCGTGCTGACCTCCCAGCCTCCTGTCTCTCCCCACTTCAATCCATACTTTACTCTGCTGCCCAGATCATTTTTCTACAAAAGTGTTCAGAACCCGACAACCCGCTCCTCAAAAATCTCCAGCGGTTGCCCATCCACCTTGGCATTAAACAGAAACTCATCTTTGGCTTTAAAGCACTCAATCACCTTGCCTCCTCCTACCTGATCTTGCTACTCTCCTACTACAACCCAGCCGGCACAGTGAGCTCCTCTAATGCTATCGTATCTCGATCTCATCTATCTCACAGCCGATCCCTCGGCCATATCCTTTCTCTGGCCTGGAATGCCCTACCTCCTCAAACTCTTCCCCGCTTCAGAGTCTTATTGAAGACAAACCTCCTCCAAAAGGTCTTTCCAGACTAAGCCCCCCTTTCCTCTTCCACTCCCTTCTGCGTGGCCTTGAATTGCTCCCTTTATTCATCCCCCCTTTCCAGTCCCCCCCACACATGTACTTACTTGTAATTTATTTATATTAATTGTCTGTCTCCCCCTGTAGACTGGGAGCGTGTTGTGGGCAGGGAATGTGTCGGGTTATTGTTATATGGTACTCTCCCAAAAGCTGGTACAGTACTCCACATAGTAAGCGCTCAATAAATACGATTGCATGAATTGATGAAGAAGACAAGTGGTAGACTGGGATTAGAACCCAGGTCCTTTGACTCCCAAGCCCATGCTCCTTTCTTCTATGCCATGCTGCTTCTATGATTTTATATATATTTACCATTGCTGAGGAGGTATAAAAACAATGAAATAAGTGCTAGAGGTGGTTACTGGGTTTTTATAACCTGAGATGATTGGGTTGGTACAACCTGGGGTGTTGAGAATTAATTGGGGAAGGTGTATTGAAGAGAAACAGTGTGGTCTAGTGGATAGAGCATGGACTTGGGAAGCACCTGGCATCTAATCCTGGCTCTGCTACTTGTCTGCTGTGTGACTTTGGGCAAGTCATCTAACCTCTCTCTGCCTGTTACCTCATCTGTAAAATGAGGATTAAGACTGTGAGCCCCATGTGGGACATGGAACTTGTACCTACCCCAGCACTTAGTACAGTGCCTCTCACACAGTAAGCACCTAATGAATACCATAAAAAAAATTTGGATTTAAACATGGGGAGGAAGAAAGACCTCTGTATGTCTCCTAGATTTTCCAAGGGGTAATTCGTGCTCTCTTTGTTATTTATTAGGGAGAGGAAGTATGAACATAAAGAACAAAGTGATGAAATGGCTTTGATATGATGCCCAAAAGGCCAGGGATAGGATGGGAGAAAAACATTTATATCCCCTCCTCTAGACTGCATGCTCGTTGTGGGCAGGAAAAATACGTGTTTATTGTTCTATTGTACTGTCCCAAGTGCTTAGAACAGTGTTGTGCAAAACCGTAAGCGCTCAATAAATACAACTGATTAAATGCATGAATGTATGAACCACGTCTCCCCTTCTGCTTCCTCTAGACTATATGCTCCTTTTCATTCCCTGCTCCTTGAGGGTAGGGAATATGATTACCATCTCTGATTTATTGTACTCTCCCAAATGCTTAGTACAGTGCCTTTGACACTGTGGACCAACTCCTTCTCCCGGAAACATTCTCCAACCTTGGCTTCACTGATCCTGTCCTCTTCTGGTTCTCTTCTTATCTCCCTGGCTGTTCATTCTCAGCCTCCTTCGTGGGCTCCTCCTCCCTCCCACTCCCTCAAGGTTCTGTTCTGGGTCCCCTTCTATTCGCCATCTACACTCATTCCCTTGGAGAACTCATTCGTCCCTATGGCTTCAACTACCAACTCTATGTGGATGATTCCCAAATCTACATTTCCAGCCCTGATCTCTCTCCTTCTCCCCAGGCTTGCACCTCCTCTTGCCTTCAAGACATCTCTAATTGGATGTCCTTCCGCCACCTCAAACTCAACATGTCCAATACGGAGCTCCTTATCTTCCCACCCAAACCCTGTCCTCTCCTGGATTTTCCCATCATAGTAGATGGCACCATCATCCTTCCTGTCTCACAAGCCGTTACCCTTGACATTAACCTTGAGTCCTCTCTCTCATTCAACCCACATATTCAATCCGTGATTAAATCCTTCAAAACATTGCTAAAATCCACCCTTTCCTCTCCATCCAGACCACTACAACATTACTACAATCACTAATTATCCTATCATGCCTAGATTACTGCATCAGCCTCCTTGCTGACCTCCCAACCTCCTGTCTCTCCCCATTTCATTCCTTACTTCACTCCGCTGCCCAAATAATCTGTCTACAGAAACGTTCAGGACACGTCACCCCACTCCTCAAGAAACTCCAGTTGTTGCCTAACCACTTCTGTATCAAACAAGAACTCCTCACCATTGGCTTTTAAGCTCTCCATCACCTTGCTCCCTCCTACCTCACCTTGCTTCACTCCTTCTCCAACGTAGCCTGCACACCTCACTCCTCTGCTGCTAAACTTCTCACTGTTCCTCGATCTCGGCCCTCTCCCCGTCGGCCCTTGGCTCCCATCCTACCTCTGGCCTGGAAAGCCCTCCCTCTTCAAATTTCACTCTTTCCCCTTCAAAGCCTTACTGAAGGCATATCTCCTCCCAAGAGGCCTTCCCTAAGCCTCACTTTTCCTCATCTCCCACTCCCTACTAGAGAAGCAGCATGACTCAGTGGAAAGTGCACGGGCTGGGGAGTCAGAGGTCATGGGTTCAAATCCCGGATCTGCCACTTGTCTGCTGTGTGACTTTGGGCAAGTCACTTAACTTCTCTGTGCCTCAGTTCCCTCAACTGTAAAATGGGGATTAAGACTGTGAGCCCCATATGGAATAACCTGATTACTTTGCGTCCTCCCAGCGCTTAGAACAGTGCTTTGCTCATAGTAAGCACTTAACAAATGCCATCATTATCACCCAGACTTGCCTTTGCTCTTCGCCCCCTCCGCACCCCACAGAACTTATGTATATACCTGTCATTTTATTTATTTATATTGATGTCTGTATATTTGTATTGCTTTCTGTCTCCCCACCTCTAGACTGTAAGCCTGGTGTAGGCAGGTATTGTCACTCTTTTTATTGCTGTATTGTACTTTCCCAAGTGAATAATGTTGGTATTTGTTAAGCGCTTACTATGTGCCGAGCACTGTTCTAAGCACTGGGGTAGACACAGGGGAATCAGGTTGTCCCACTTGGGGCTCACATTCTTAATCCCCATTTTACAGATGAGATAACTGAGGCACCAAGAAGTTAAGTGACTTGCCCAAAGTCACACACCGGCCGAGCCGGGATTCGAACCCATGACCTCTGACTCCAAAGCCCATGCTCTTTCCACTGAGCCACGCTGCTTCTCTGTGTTTAGTGTTTAGTACAGTGCTCTGCACACAGTAAATGCTTAATAAATGCAATTAAATGATTGCATAAATACCACTGACTGATCTTGCCACTATTCTTACTCTGAGTCTATTGATGTCTAACTCCCCCTCTAGACTGTAAGCTCATTGTTGACAGGTAATGTGTGCTTATTGTCATATTGTACGCCCCCAAACGCTTAGCTCAGTGGTCTGCACACACAGTAAGGGCTCAGTAAATGTGACTGACTCACTGGGCTGTCACCTGGCTCATAAGTGCTTTAGAAAAAAATGGTTTTTTTGAGAAACAAGACTTAATCATTTTTAAGGGTAGCAGGCCGGTATGAAAACTGGTTTGCTTGACTTAACGTTAATAATTGTTTGTCCTCCTTTGAAAATATTTTTCCTCTTTTTCCATAATTTTGAATGTTGACCTGAAGCCATCTTATGCTTGACTGATCGCACCGATATTGTATGCATCACTGTTTCTAAAAACGCAAGGTCTTTTTGCCTAGTCCCAATTTAAAATCATGGATGATTTGTCCTACAAAAATGTAAATGTTCATTCCAGGTGGTTATACGGTTATAACATAGCATGAGATTTTTCATCACCAACCACAGGAGGATGATTCTTGAACCTCATTCAAAAGCTGATATTAAGTGAATTTTCCATGAACACACTGCTCCCTTTATCTTAATCTCACAGCTGGAAATGGAGTCAAAACAGTTACTTTGAGAAAATAAAATATTCAGAAGACAGCCCTCTTTGGCATTAAGACAAAGGGACAATGGGGAGAAGATGGGGAAGAAGAGGGAATTATAAAGGGGAGAGTACAGAAAAGGGACCAGATGAAAAAGGGGAGAAGATGGGAAAGAAAAGGGAATCAGAAAGGGAAGAGTATGGGAAAGGGGAGAGGATGCTGATGATACCCAAATCTACATCTCCAGCCCCGATCTCTCTCCCTCTCTGCAGTCTCACATTTCCTCCTGCCTTCATGACATCTCTACTTGGATGTTATCCCATCACCTCAAATTTAATATTGCTAAAATCCAAACTTCTTATTTTGCTACCCACACCCTGTCCTCCCGCTCACTTTCCCATCACTGTTGAGGCACCACCATCCTTCCCGTCTCACAAGCCTTTACCTTGCCGTTATCTTTGCCTCCTCTCTCTTTCAACCCACATATTGAAGCTGTCACTAAATCCTGTCAGTTCTACCTTCACAAAATTGCCCGAATCCACCCCTTCTCCATCCAAACTGCGACCACATTAAGCAAGCGCTTATCCTATCCCGCCTTGATTATTGTATCAGCCTCCATGCTGACCTCCCTGCCTCCTGTGTCTCTCCACTCCAATCCATACTCCATTCTGCTGCCGGGATCATTTTCCTTCAAAAACCTTCAGACCATGTTTCCCTACTCCTCAAGAAACACATCAAGCAAAAACTCGCCATTGGCTTTAAAGTACTCCATCACCTTGCCCGCTCCTAACTCAGCCCGCACACCATTCCACTTTGTTCTTCTAATGCTAACCTTCTCAGTATACCTTGATCTTGTCTATCTCACCACTGACCTTTGACTCAGATCCTGCCTCTGGCCTGGAATGCCCTCCCTCTTCCTAGCAGACGGATAATTGCTCTCTTCCACTTCAGTAAGGCTCATCTCCTCCAAGAAGCCTTCCCTAACTAAGCCCCCTTTCCACTTCTCCCACTCCCTTCTGCGTCGCCCTGACTTGCTACCTTCATTCATCTCCATCCCCACAGCAAATATGTATATATCTGTATATATATATATCTCTATAATTTATTTATGTTATATTAATGTCTGCCTCCCCCTCTAGATTGTGAGCTTGTTGTGAGCAGGGAATGTGTCCGTTTGTTGTTATATTGTACTCTCCCAAGTGCTTAGTACAGTGCTCTGCCCACAGTTAGTAGTCAATAAATATGATTGAATGAATGAATGAATGGGAGGAAAAAGGAGAGAATTAGAAAAGTGAGGGAATGGGAAAGGGGAGAGGGGAGATGACTGGAAAGGGAAAGAGGTGGGGATGGGGTAGAGAAGGGTATGGAATAGGCCAGTGTGTGGAATAGAAAAGGAGATGGAAAAGGTGAGGAGTTGGGAAGGAAAGAGAGGAAGGGAAGATTTATTCATTCATTTAATCATATTTATTGAGAGCTTACTATATGCAAAGCACTGTACTAAGCTCTTGGGAGAGTATAGCGATAGACACTTTCTCTGCCCACAGTGAGGCTTCAGTCTAGAGGGGGAGACAAATATTAATATCAATACATAAATTAATTACAGATATGCACACAAATGCTGTAGGGCTGGGAGGGGGTGGATGAATAAAGGTAGGAAATCAGGGTGAAGCAGAAAGGGACTGTGAGACCCTTGTGGGACAAGGACTGTATCCAACCCGATTTGCGGGTATCCACCCCAGAGCTTCGTACGGTGCCTTGCACACATTCAGTGGTTAAAAATACAATTATTACTATTATCCAAGGCCGCAGAGACTTGCTGAGGGCAGGCCAGGCCACTGGCGCGTGCCGGATGGAGCGGGATGAGAAGAGCTTGTGCTCACCTGCCATCCAATGAGGCATGCAGCCACCATCTTGGGCCTTCCTTCAGCCTCTTTCTAGCTCAAAGTGCTGGGGAGACCCAGGTACTTCCTGCTACTTCTCCAAGCACCTAATACAGTGCTTGACACATAGTTGGTGCTCGATAGCTACCACTGGTCGACTGACTGATTGACAGCTTAGCTTTTTTCTGAGAAGAAAAAGCTAATGGTGCCAAGTCTGTGGTTGGGTACCTGTGCTCCTGGACCGTATTTGATTCCAAAGAAAATCATTCTTTGCTTTTGAGCCACAGGTTCCCCACCGCTGTTCTGGAGGGACATAGAGAGCCCTACAGTGTCTCTGTTGGTAGTTTTCCAGCTCCTAAAAATAGAGTTCTAACATCGACTCAAGTGTACGGATGATGCAGAGGGAGGGCGAATACCATGGGGATATGAGAGATTAGTCAGGGAAGGCTTCCTGGAGGAGATATTAACCTTTTGGATGAGTTTGATCCAGTGGGAATTTTCCTCTGAACATTTAGCACGGGACAGTTTCTGGCCACGAAGCACTGGAAAGAGGTCATTCCACAGACATAAAATCCATCTTATTTGGAATTCAGCTATGCTTGTTCGGGTTAGTAAGCTGAAAAAGCTGGCTTCATATTAAGGACATTTTAAAGGACAACTTGAAACAATTTCACATTGCACCCTCAGTGAATAGGAAATGGAGTGAGTATTCAGCACCCAGTTGCTGAAAATTGTTCTTTTAGTCAAATTTAGGGTAGACATGCACTTATTTTTAATGAAATAGATCCAATACTACTAAATATTACCAAATATGCATATTGTATTTTTAAGGAGCACCAGTGCGTATTTAACAGGATGATTATGTTTGGGATAGAGGGTTAGAATCCTATAATTTTTATCCCTTTAAATGATTAAGCCTTCATTTCCTTTTCTCCTTATGCCTCACCCTGATTTGCTCCCTGTTTTCACCCCTTGCTCAGCCCCAGAGCACTTGTCTACATATCTGTAATTTATTTATT
Organism: Ornithorhynchus anatinus; assembly: GCF_004115215.2. Taxonomy (NCBI): domain Eukaryota; kingdom Metazoa; phylum Chordata; class Mammalia; order Monotremata; family Ornithorhynchidae; genus Ornithorhynchus; species Ornithorhynchus anatinus. The sequence continues at coordinate 133,641,923 of NC_041729.1, read as the reverse complement.
TTTACAGTGTCCCCCTCTACACTGTAAGGTCATTGAGGGTGGGGGATGTCTTTTATACTATTGTATTGTACTCTCTCAAGAACTTAGTATAGTGCTCTGCACACAGTAAATGCTCAATAAATACGACATTGATTGGTTGATTAACTGGTGGACTAAGCGCTTGGGAGAGAAGAGTACAAGACACTTAGCAGAGAAGACTGTGACTCCGATTAGGGATTCTGCCTGGCTTTGCCCTGAGAAGCAGCATGGCCTAGTGGCAAGAGAACAGGCTTGGGAATCACAGAATGTAGGTTCTAATCCCCGCTCTGCCGCTTGTCTGCTGTGTGACCTTGAGCAAGTCGCTTCACTTCCCTGTGCCTGTTACCTCATCTGCAAAATGGGGATGAAGACTGTGAGACCCGTGCGGGACAGGGACTGTGACCATCCTGATTTGCTTGTATCCACCCCAGAACTTAGTACAGTGTCTGGCACGTACTAAGCGCTTAACAAAGACCATTATTATTATATTATTGATCGATTACTGGTGCTGTTCCTTTTCAGGTGAGAATTTTGAGGATGAGGATTAAACCGCCAATGAAGGTTTATTGTGTGCTGAGCACGGTTCTAGAATCTTGGGAGTGTTCACAAGGAGTTCCCAGACTATCGGGGGAGACAGACATTAAAATAAATTGCAAATATATATGTAAATTCATTCATTCATTCAATAGTATTTATTGAGGGCCTGCTATGTGCAGAGCACTGTACTAAGCGCTTGGAATGTACAGTAAATGCTATGGGCAAAGGATGGGGTGAATATCCACTGTTTACAGAGTACAGAATCAAGTGCATAGATGTAGCAGAAGGGAGAGAATTCAATAACTTTCCCTACACCTTGAAGATCTTTACCCAAAAGGGTACGGTTCCAAAAAGGCAACGTTCTGAAGGATTCCACGTAATCTAATAGAATCCTCCTCCCACAGACATTTAGTTCTATGTGTTTGTCTTTTATCAAGGTGATTTCACTTTGGCAAGGGAAAACTCCTTTCACTTGGCCACCATCTGTTACTGAAACGGCAATAGTAAAGTGTTTGGTGGTAAAACACTAAATGTAACTGAATTTCTATTCACAGGAATAGTCTTTGTAAGAATTCTTTTCTGGGAGGCGAGGTTCTGAGGCTAAATCGATGACCTGAAAGTAAAAAAAAAAAAATACAAAATCGATGCATAACTGCTTAGTGTCTTCAAATCTCTGGATTAAAGGAAGATCTCTACTGAGGTACAGTGGAGTTATACTGTGAAATTCAATCTGTTTCTAAATCATTCAGGTTCTTTCTTCTAAAATCAATCCTTGATAGCAATACCTTTCAGTGCAAATGCAGTATCCAAGTCAAATGTAAAACTGGATTCTAAAATAACCATGGAACTACCAAATTTGATCATCTCACAGTCATTTCATTTTTCAAGTATACACTAAACCGGCAAACATCGACTTTCTAAACAAATGCACTTGAGGAAAGTTATATTAAAAGTGAATGATCAGTTCCTGGTCAGTTTGAAAATGTATCATTGGGGCCTACCCCCCTCAAAAAAAAAAATCAAGTTAAAGAATTTACAACCCACCAAAATCCATTTTAAAAAAAAGTAGCCGTGGCCTTACTTCCCCTTCTGCATCTGAGTTTACATAACAACCCTGCCTCCCACCCGAAACATAAGTAATAATAATAATAGTGTTGGTATTTGTTAAGCGCTTACTATGTGCAGAGCACTGTTCTAAGTGCTGGGGTAGATACAGGGTAATCAGGTTGTCTCCATTTTACAGATGAGGTAACTGAGGCCCAGAGAAGTTAAGTGACTTGCCCACAGTCACCCAGCTGACAAGTGGCAGAGCTGGGATTCGAACCCATGACCTCTGACCCCCAAGCCCAGGCCCCTTCCACTGAGCCATGCCATTTCTCAGCTCAAAAATTTGGTATTTGTTAAGCGCTTACTATGTGCAGAGCACTGTTCTAAGTGCTGGAGTAGATACAGGACAATCAGGTTGTCCCACGTGAGGCTCACAGTTAATCCCCATTTTACAGATGAGGGAACTGAGGCACAGAGAAGTGAAGTGACTTGCCCACAGTCAGCTGAGAAGTGGCAGAGCCGGGATTCGAACACATGCACTCTGACTCCCAAGCCCGGGCTCTTTCCACTGAGCCACGCTGCTTCAGAGAGTATGAGCTCTATTGCCTGCGTAGACTCAAAATGCTCCATTCGAGTTCATTTATGACTTTCTCATGTGCACAATTTTGGATTGTAGCTTAGTGGGAAGGAACCACGTTAGTTTGAATTTCAGTCAGGTGCATGGAGGCACTTATGGAAAGCTATTCTGACTCTGAGGTTTTGAATATTAGAAAACACATAGACTATAATTGCTCTTATTTGTGCTACAAAATTCATGAAGAATTAATGAGCTGTGTATCCCCATCAGTTTTACTGAATTGCTGAATTAACTTTCAACATACCATCTATCAGGGCAGAAAATCATTTAGAGAGGAAAAAGGCGTTGATCTATGAATGACGTTATTCTAAGAAATAGCAATAGCGTTTCTGATTCCAACCGTGCAAAAGTGAGTTTACTCCCTCTTCTCCTGCATGGAACTCCTTCCCTCTTCAAATTCAAGAGAACCCAGCTCACCACATCTTCAATCTTCATCTCTAATCACTCTAGATGCACTTCTCCACCTCATATCACCCCAATTCCCACTTCAGTCATTCTGCACCCCACAACACTTGTGTATTCACAACCCTCTGGAGCACTTGTACGTCTGAATCAATCAGGAGTATTAAGTGAATGCTTATTGTGTAGAGCAGTTAATCAATCGATCAGCAGAGAAGCAGCGTGACTCAATGGAAAGAGCCCGGGCTTGGGAGGCAGAGGTCGTGGGTCCTAATCCCCGCTCCTCCACTTGTCAACTGTGTGACCTTGGGCAAGTCACTTAACTTCTCTGTGCCTCATTCATTCAATAGCATTTATTGAGTGCTTACTATGTGCAGAGCACTGTACTAAGCGCTTGGAATGTACAATTCGGCAACAGAGACAACCCCTGCCCATTGATGGGCTCACGGTCTAATGGGGGGAGACAGACAGACAACAACAATAGCAATAAATAGAATCAAGGAGATGTACATCTCATTAACAAAATAAATAGGGTTCCCTCATCTGTAAAATGGGGATGAAGATTGCGAGCCCCACGTGGGACAACCTAATTCCCTAGTATCTACCCCAGCGCTTAGAACATAGTAAGCGCTTAACAAATACAACGTTAGTATCGTTAGTAGTATTTATTGAGTGCTTAACTGTGTGTGCTGAGCATTTGGGAAAAATATAACAGAGTTGATAGATGCATTTCCTGCCTACGAGGAGCTCTCGGTCAAGCAGCGTGGCTCAGTGGAAAGAGCCTGGGCTTCGGAGTCAGAGGTCATGGGTTCGACTCCCGGCTCTGCCACTTGTCAGCTGTGTGACTGCGGGCGAGTCACTTGACTTCTCTGTGCCTCAGTGACCTCATCTGTAAAATGGGGATTAACCGTGAGCCTCACCTGGGACAACCTGATGACCCTGTATCTCCCCCAGCGCTTAGAACGGTGCTCTGCACATAGTAAGCGTTTAACAAATACCAACATTATTTATAGTATATGTAGATGTCTTATATACCATCTTATTCCTCTAATCTGTAATTTAAGTGTTGGTCTCCCCCCGTAGGCTGTAAACTCTTGAAGGCAAGGATGGTGTCTGCTAACACGTACTCTCCCCAGTGCTAGTACAGGTCTCTGCACACGGAAGATACTTAATAAATACTAATGTTTGATTGAAAATAGAGGTGTTACTTATTGCCCACCTATCTCCACATCAAACAGAAACTCCTTACCATAGATTTTGAAGCACTCAGTCACCTTGAGCCCTCCTACGATACCTCCTTGATCTCCTACCACAACCCAACCAGCACACTTTGCTCCTCTAATGCCAACCTTCTCACTCTACTTCCATCTGGTCTATCTCACCACTGAACTCTCACCCACACTCTGTCTCCTGTGTGGAATGCCCTCCCTCTTCACATCCAACAGGCGATTCTCCTCCCCACCTTCAGAGCCTTAATGAAAGCACGTAACAATAATGACGGGGGTATTTGTTAAGCGCTTACTATGTGCTAAGCACTGTTCTAAGCCCTGGGGTAGATACAACGTCATCCGATTGTCCCACGTGGGGCTCACGGTCTTAATCCCCATTTTACAGATGAGGTAACGGAGGCACGGAGAAGCCAGATGACTTGCCCAAAGTCAAACAGCTGCTAAGTGGAGCTGGGTTTAGAACCCACATCCTCTGACTCCCAAGCCCGTGCTCTTTCCACTAAGCCACACTGCTTCTCTTCTCGAAGTCCTTCCGCAGCTAGGCCCTCATTTCTTCTTCTTCCGCCCCCTCTGCATCACCCTTGCACTTGGATTTATTCCCTTTATTCACCCATCCTTCAGCCCCACAGCACTAGTGTATATAGCTGTAATTTATTTATTTTTATAATAATGTCTGCCTCCCTTCTAGACTGTAAGCTCGCTGTGGGCCGGGAACGTGTCTACCAACTCTGTTATACTGTACTTCCCCCAGGTGCCTAGTACAGTGCTAGTCACACTTCAAGTGCTCAATAAATAACCACTGATCACTACATTAATACTTACGGATTCAATACAGTAATAATAATGGTATTTGTTAAGTGCTTACTATATGCCGAGCGCCGTTCTAAGCGCTGGGATAGATACAAGGTTATCAGGTTGTCCCACGTGGGGCTCACGGTCTTAATCCCCATTTTACAGATGAGGTAACTGAGGCACAGAGAAATGAAGTGGTTTGCCCAATGTCACAGAGCAAATGGCAGAGCCGAGATTAGAACCCACTTCCACTGACTCCCAAGCCCATGTTCTTTCCACTAAGCCTTGCTGCTTCTTACCTGTGATTCAATATGTGATATTTGAATATGTAATAATAATAATGCGATATTTAAGCACTTATCATGTACTAGCGGTGTTCTAAGCACTGGGGTGAATACAGTCCCTGCCCCATCTAGGGCTTACAGTCTTAATTCTCATTTTACAGATGAGGGAACTGAGGCACAGAGAATTAAGTGATTTACCCAAGATCATAAAGCAGACAAGTGGCAGAGTCAGGATTAGGTTGGGGGGGAGGAGGTAATTGTGTGTGTGTGTGTGTGTGTGTGTGTTTATTTATGTCCTTGTATCTTTCTGCCTAATAAATAATAATAATGTTGGTATTTGTTAAGCGCTTACTATGTGCAGAGCACTGCTCTAAGCGCTGGGGTAGATACAGGATAATCGCGTTGCCCCACGTGAGGCTCACAGTTAATCCCCATTTTACAGATGAAGTAACTGAGGCACCGATAAGTTAAGTGACTTGCCCAAAGTCACACAGCTGACAAGTGGCAGAGCCGGGATTCCAACTCATGACCTCTGACTCCCAAGCCCGGGCTCTTTCCACTGAGCCATGCTGCTTCTTGCCCAGTTCATGTGTTTGTCCAAGTCCCACCTCTCCAGACCCTGGCACATCTATGTCTGTGTCCTTTCTCTCTTGAAGCATTAATTCATTCATTCAATAGTATTTATAATAATAATAATGTTGGTATTTGTTAAACGCTTACTATGTGCCAAGCACTGTTCTAAGTGCTGGGATATAATAATAATAGTGTTGGTATTTGTTAAGCGCTTACTATGTGCAGAGCACTGTTCTAAGCGCTGGGGTAGACACAGGGGAATCAGGATGTCCCACGTGGGGCTCACAGTCTTAATCCCCATTTTACAGTTGAGGTAACTGAGGCACAGAGAAGTTAAGTGACTTGCCCACAGTCACACAGCTGACAAGTGGCAGAGCTGGGATTCGAACTCATGACCTCTGACTCCAAAGCCCATGCTCTTTCCACTGAGCCACGTTTACACAAGGTTATTAGGTTGTCCCACTTAGGGCTCACAGTCTTGATCCCCATTTTACAGATGAGGTAACTGAGGCCCAGAGAAGTGAAGTGACATGCCCAAAGTCAGACAGCTGATAAGTGGCGGAGCAGGGATTAGAACCCCTGACCTCTGACTCCCAAGCCCATGTTCTTTCCACTAAGCCACGCTGCTTCTACAACTGGAGGTGCTGGGGATCGAACCGGGGGACTCATACAGGCAAAAGATGCACTCTACCACTGAGCTACATCCCTGAAGCAGCGTGGCTCAATGGAAAGAGCCCGGGCTTGGGAGGCAGAGTTCATGAGTTCGAATCCCGGCTCTGCCACTTGTCAGCTGTGTGACGTTGGGCAAGTCACTTCACTTCTCTGGGCCTCAGTTCCCTCATCTGTACAACTGGGATGAAGACTGTGAGCCCCATGTGGGACAACCTCATCACCTTGTAGCCCCCCAGCGCTTAGAACAGTGCTTTGCATATAGTAGGCACTTAACAAATACCATCATTATCATTATTACTCATTGAGCACTTAATGTGTGCAGAGCACTGTACTAAGTGCTTGGAGAGTACAATTCAGCAACAAATGGAGACAATCCCTACCCAACAACGGAATCACAACAATACCATCATTATCATTATTACTCATTGAGCACTTAATGTGTGCAGAGCACTATACTAAGTGCTTGGAGAGTACAATTCAGCAACAAATGGAGACAATCCCTACCCAACAATGGAATCACAATAAATACCATCATTATCATTATTACTCACTGAGCACTTAATGTGTGCAGAGCACTGTACTAAGTGCTTGGAGAGTACAATTCAGCCACAAATGGAGACAATCCCTACCCAACAACGGAATCACAGCCTAGAGACAGTGACAGAACCGGCGAGGAGAGACACAGAACCAGGCAAAGAAAGGGATGTAGGAGGAGAGAGGCGCCCAGACTCCGTGTGCAGGCTCTCCTTGGCCGACTCAACCTTTGTTTCAGACATAAGGTTTTATCGAGTCTTATCGGCTATAAATGTGCCCTTCCTCACCCTAATTCCCCCAGCCATTCCTTCTTGTTATCTCCATTTCTTTTGTGCGGATTTAAAAAGGTAACTGCTCAAGTTACTCTCTTCTGTTTCAGCATTTTAACAGCAGGTCGAAGGCTTTGTACTGTTGGCTAGTTTAATTTCTTCAGAGACTAGGTTCAGGCCTTATAAATACCATGGACATTTCGCTTTTCAGACTGCAAATTTCACTTTCTCTTACTAGCTGCTGTCCGTCTTTAACCTGACTTAATGACTTAACTGTCTGTCACTGTAGGAAAGCAAAAACAGAAAATTAGGGTAGTCTAAGATGAGGTCTAATATTATCCCTTTACTGATAATTGCGGTGTCTGTTAAGTGCCTAATATATGCCAAGCACCGTGTCTAGTCTTGTGCTGTCGAGTCGTCGCTGACCCACAGTGACTCCATGGACGCATCTCTCCCAGAAGGCCCCACAGCATCTGCAGTCGTTCCGGTAGCGGATCCGTAGAGTTTTCTTGATAATAATAAGGAAGTGGTTTACCACTGCATTCTTCCGTGCAGTCAACTTGAGTTTCCGCCCTCGACTCTCTCCCATGCTACCGCCGCCCAGCACAGGCAAATTTTGAGTTGCAGCAGCTTGCCTTCCACTCGCTAGCCACTGGTCAAGCTAAGAATGGAATGAGTTTGCCTCTGCTTGACTCCCCCTCCCAGAGCTGAGACTGGTAGAGTTCGGGAAACTCTCCAGGTGTGATCCTGAGAGGAAAGCAATGGGCTAAAAACAAGTTATTCAGGTTGGACGCAGTCCCTGTCTCACAAGGGGATCACAGTCTTTAGGAGGGAGTATTCATTCATTCAATAGTATTTATTGAGCGCTTACTATGTGCAGAGCACTATACTGAGAGTACAATTTAATCCCCATTTCGCAGTTGAGGAAACTGAGACCCAGAGGAGACTTTCCTAAGGTCACATAATCACACAGCAGGCAAGTGGTGGAGCCAGATCCTCTGACTCCCAGGTCCATTCACCTTCCACTAGGCCTTGCTGCTTCTCAAGATAATCAGGTCCTACATGGGACTCACCGTCTAAGTACGAGGAAGAACAGATCTTGAATCCCCATTTTGCAGATGAGGGAACTGAAGCACAGAGAAGTGACTTGTCCAAGATCACACAGCAGATAAGTGGCGGAGCATGGATTTGAACCCAGGTCCTCTGACTCCTTGACTGATCCTTCATTTCCTTTCCGCACCCTCCCTTCTGTTTCTCCTAGGTGCTTGGAACTGTACCCGCTAAGCACAGAATATTCATCTGACTCAAGCCCACAGCACTAATGTCCCTGCTTCTGGAATTCATTATTATTATTATTGTATTTGTTAAATGCTTACTTTGTGTCAAGGATTTTTCTAAGCTCTGTGGTGGATACAAGCTAAACAGGTTGGACATGGTTCCTATCCCACATAATAATAATAATAATAATGTTGGTATTTTTTAAGTGCTTACTATGTTCAGAGCACTGTCTTAAGCCTGGGGTAGATACAGGGTAATCAGGTTGTTCCACGTGAGGCTCACAGTCACTCCCCATTTTACAGATGAGGGAACTGAGGCCCAGAGAAGTTAAGTGACTTGCCCACAGTCACACAGCTGACAGGTGGCAGAGCCTGGATTCGAAACCGTGACATGGGGCTCACAGTCTTATTCCCCATTTTCCAGCTGAGGTAACTGAGGCCCAGAGAAGTGAAGTGACTTGTCCAAGATCACACAGCAGACAAGTGGCAGAGCTGGGATTAGAAAGGCCCAGAGAAGTGAAGTGACTTGTCCAAGATCACACAGCAGACAAGTGGCAGAGCTGGGATTAGAAACCAGGTACCTCCGACTCCCAGGCCCGGGCTCTATCCACTAGGCCATGCTGCCTCCCTAATTTATGTTAGTTTGTCTCTCCCTTCAGGGTTTTTGCGGGCAGAGATCATGTATAAAAATCTATTCTTACTGCACTTTTCCAGTTTCCTTAGAACAGGGCTTAGAACATAGTAAAGTTCAGTAATAGTAAAGTTCATAGTAAGTGCTCAGGAAATACCCCTGATGGATTGATTGATATGTGTGTGTGTGAGTGTGTGCACTGTTTAATTGTAACTCAAGTAACTGAGTTTCTGAGGTTGGAGACAGGATTCCCTTAGAGAAGGAGCTTACATGAGAGCAGACTGGATAATCCAAAACTAGGTGGATAGTAAAAGGCATAAAGGACCTCAAGAGCAGTTGTCTCATGCTGTCGGGTCGTCTCCCACCCATAGTATCGCCATGGATACACCTCTCCACCTCCATCTGCAATCATTCTGGTAGTGTATCAAGAGAGTTTTCTTGGTAAAAATATGAAAGTGGCTTACTACGGTTTCCTTCCAAGCGGGAAATTTGAATCTCTTCCCTCGACTCTCTCCCATGCCTCTGCTGCCCAGCACAGGTGAGTTTTGACTTGCAGCAGATTGCCTTCCACAGCCCAAGCTAGAAATGGAATGGACAGGCCTCTGCTTGACTCTCCCCCCTGTAGCCGAGACCGGTAGAAGACTGGAAACTCTCTAGGTGTGACCCTGTGAGGGGAATCCAAAACTAGGTGGATAGGAAAAAGCACAAAGAGGTCAAGAGCAGTTACTTGAGACTTTTGGCTTGAGCTACCGGCTTGCAGCAGCGAAGGCAGAAAGGTGACTTCCCTTATACCCTACTCTCTCACGTGCTTAGTACAGTGCTCTGCACACAGTAGGTGCTCAATAAATATGACTGATAAATTGATTCTCGTTTCCCATAGCTGCCTGTCCTGCCTTAGTGGCTCAGCTCCTCGTCCCGTGCCAGGTTGAAGCTGCTGTTCCTTGATTCCTTGATTCTATTTATTGCTATTGTTCAGGTCTGTCCGTCTCCCCCCATTAGACCGTAAGCCCGTCAAAGGGCAGGGACCGTCTCTATCTGTTACCGATTTGTACATTCCAAGCGCTTAGTACGGTGCTCTGCACATAGTAAGCGCTCAATAAATACTATTGAATGAATGTTCCTACTCTCCAAGAGTTTCGATGCTGGGGGAGTATCGAGAAGCGAGGCCTAGTGGAAAGACCACAGACCTGGGAGTTAGGGGACCTGGGTTCTAATCCAAACTTCGCCACTTGTCTGCTGTGTGGCCTCGGGCAAGTCGCTTCACTTCCCTGTGCCTCAGTTTTCTCATCTGTAAAAAGGGATTCAGTGCCTGTTCGGCCTCCCATCTGTAAGCCCCAAGGGAACAGGGACTGTGTACAACCTGATTATCCCCAGCATTTAATGTATTGTTTGGCAGCGTGGCTTAGTGGAAAGAGCCTGGGCTTGGGTGTCAGAGGTCATGAGTTCGAATCCCAGCTCTGCCACTTGTCAGCTGTGTGACTGTGGGCAAGTCACTTCACTTCTCTGGGCCTCAGTTACCTCATCTGTAAAATGGGGATTAACTGTGAGCCTCACGCGAGACAACCTGATGACCCTGTATCTCCCCCAGCGCTTAGCACAGTGCTCTGCACATAGTAAGCGCTTAACAAATACCAACATTATTATTATTATTATTATTGTTGGCACATAGCACTTAAATGTCTTGTAAGAGAAGCAGCGTAGCTCAGTGGAAAGAGCCTTGACTCGTCTCTCTCGTTCACCCCACGCATCCTATCCGTTACCGAGACCTGCCGGTCTCACCTTTACGATATCGCCGAGATCCGCCCTTTCCTCTCCACCCAGACGGCCACCTTACTGCTACGGGCTCTCGTTATATCCCGGCTAGACTACCGTGTCGGCCTTCTCTCCGACCTCCCTTCCTCCTCTCTCGCCCCGCTCCGGTCTATTCTTCACTCCGCTGCCCGGCTCATCTTCCCGCAGAAACTTTCTGGGCCTGTCACTCCCCTTCTTAAACACCTCCAGTGGTTGCCTATCAACCTCCGCTCCAAACAAAAACTCCTCACTCTAGGCTTCGAGGCTCTACATCACCTCACCCCTTCCTACCTCCCCTCCCTTCTCTCTTTCCACCGCCCACCCCGCACGGTCCGCTCCCCCGCCGCCCACCTCCTCACCGTCCCCCGGTCTCGCCCGTCCCGCCGTCGACCCCCGGGCCGCGTCCTCCCGCGGTCCCGGAACGCCCTCCCTCCTCACCTCCGCCAAACTGATTCTCTTCCCCTCTTCAAAACCCTACTTAAAACTCACCTCCTCCGAGAGGCCTTCCCAGACTGACCTCCTCTTCTCCCTCTACTCCCTCTACCGCCCCCCACTTCACCTCTCCGCAGCTTAACCCTCTTTTCCCCCCGTTTCCCTCTGCTCCTCCCCCTCTACCTTCCCATACCCTCGGCACCGTACTCGTCTGCTCGACTGTATATATTTTCATTACCCTATTTATTTTGTTAATGAAATGTACATCGCCTCGATTCTATTTAGTTGCCATCGGTTTTTAGGAGATGTTCTTCCCCTTGACTCTATTTATTGCCATCGTTCTTGTCTGCCCGTCTCCCCCGATTAGACCGTAACCCGTCAAACGGCAGGGAGTGTCTCTATCTGTTGCCGAGTTGTTCATTCCAAGCGCTTAGTACAGTGCTCTGCACATAGTAAGCACTCAATAAATACTAATGAATGAATGAATGAATAAATGAGCCTGGGCTTGGGAGTCATAGGTCATGGGTTCAAATCCCAGCTCTGCCACTTGTCAGCTGTGTGACTGTGGGTAAGTCACTTCACTTCTCTGTGCCTCAGTTACCTCATCTGTAAAATGGGGATTAACTGTGAGACTCACGTAGGACAACCTGATTACCCTGTATCTACCCCTGTGCTTAGAACAGTGCTCGGCACATAGTAAGCACTTAAATACCAAAATTATTATTATTATCTTATGCCGGCCAGTCATCTCTGTCCTGTAGTGACATCTCTCCCAGAAGGCCCCACCTACATCTGCAACCGTTCTGGTAGTGTATCCAGAGAGTTTTCTTGGTAAAAATATGGAATTGGTTTACCATTGTTTCCTTCCACACAGTAAACTCGAGTCTCCGCTCTTGACTCTCTCCCATTCCGCTGCTGCCCACCACGGGTGAGTTTTGATCTGTAGCAGATGGCCTTCCACTCGCTAGCCACTGGCCAAGCTAAGAATGGAATGGGTAGGCCTCTGCCTGACTCTCCCTCCTGTAGTCTAGCTGGTAGAGTGCTGGAAATTCTCCAGGTGTGACCCTGAGAGGGGACTTAAATGCCACTGTTATTTTTCTTATGCCAATAATGTATGATATTTTTATTATTTTTCCTAGACTAAGCAATGGTATTTAGAGGAGGTATTCTTTTCCCAGATCTCTCTCTCTCTGTCCTCGCTCCACCCCAGGCAGCCATTTTTATTGGGTCTTCCTGCCTCAGACTCGGCTGTCCTTGCTCCTCTGAATGTAGGGGTCCCTCAAGGTTCAATTCTTGGTCCCCTTCTATTCTCCGTCTACGCTCACTCCCTTGGAGAACTCATTCGCTCCCATGGCTTCAACTCTCATATCTATGCAGGTGACACCCCAATCTATATCTCCTCCCCTGTTCCCTCCCTCTCTACTTGGATGTCCTCCTGCCACCTAAAACTCAACATGTCCAAGACAGAGCTCCTTATCTTCCCTCCCAAACCCTGTCCTCTCCCAGACTTTCCCGTCACCGTGGATGGCATAATAATAATAATAATAATGTTGGTATTTGTTAAGCGCTTACTATGTGCAGAGCACTGTTCTAAGCGCTGGGGTAGAGACGGGGTCATCAGGTTGTCCCACGTGAGGCTCACAGTCTTCCTCCCCATTTTACAGATGAGGTCACTGAGGCACAGAGAAGTGAAGTGACTTGCCCACAGTCACACAGCTGACAAGTGGCAGAGCTGGGATACGAACCCATGACCTCTGACTCCCAAGCCCGTGCTCTTTCCACTGAGCCACGCTGCATACTACCCTTCCCGTCTCACAAGCCCACAACCTTGGTGTCATCCTTGATTCCGCTCTCGCATTCACCCCACGCATCCAATCCGTCACCAATTCCCGCCGGTCTCACCTTCCCAACATGGCCAAGATCCGCCCTTTCCTCTCCATCCAAACCGTACCACGTTAATACAATCACTCATCCTGTCCCGACGGGCTTACTGTATCAGCCTCCTTTCTGACCTCCCAACCTCCTGTCTCTCCCCACTTCAGTCCGTACTTCACTCTGCTGCCCGGATTATTTTTCTACAGAAATATTCTGGGCATGTGACCTCTCCTCCTCAAAAATTTTCAGCGGTTGCCAATCAACCTCTTTATCAAACAAAAACCTCCTCAAAACTCCCCATCACCTTGTCCCTTCTAACCTCACCTCCCTTCTCTCCTTCTCCACACACTCCGCTCCTCTGGTGCTAATCTTCTCCTCACTGTGTCTCGTACTAGCCTGTCTCACTGCCGACCCCTGGACCAGGTCCTACCTCTGGCCTGCAATGCCCTCCCTCCTCAAATCTGCCAAATAATTGCTCTTCCTCCCCCTTCAAAGCCTTAATGGAGGCACACCTCTTCCAAGAGGCCTTCCCAGACTAGGCCCCTTTTCCTCAGCTCCCCTTCCCTTCCACATCCCCTCAACTCACTCCCTTTGCTCTCTCCCCCTCCGCCCCCCCAGCACTTATGTATATATCTATAATTCCGTTTATTTATATTGATGCCTGTTTACTTGTTTTGATGTTTGTCTCCCCCTTTTAAACTGAAATCCCGATGTGGGCAGGGCTGAATTGTACTTTCCAAGTGCTCTGCACACAGTAAACACTAAATACAATTGAATGAATGTAGTACTTTATTGTTCAGTCATTGAATTAATCAATGGTTGGGCACTTTTCAGGCCGAGTATTTCCCACATAGTGAGGAACTCCTGAACACCTTAGGAAGGAGGTGTTAAGAGAATTCTATTCTAGTCAGTGATTTATGTTCAGCTCCCACTTAGTGCTATATTTTGCTGAACCTTTTTGCAGTGTGTGTGACAGGGACCGACCAAGCCTAATTACAGTCACATATTCTTTCCCATCACTTAGCACAGTGCTCATGACACAGAAAGTGTTTAATTAATGCTACTACTACAGCCAAATAAGGACTATGAACTACTACTAATTGTGGTATGTAAGCACTTACTCTGTGTTAAGCAATGTACTAACTGCTGGGGTATATTAAGAATAATCAGGTTTGACACAGTCCCTGTCCCACACGGGACTCACAGTCTAAGTAGGAACGAGAACATACGTTGAATCCCCATTTACAGATGTGGGAACAAAGGCCCAGAGATGTTAAATGATTTTCCCAGGGTCACACAGCAGACTAGTGGCAGAACCGGGATTAGAACCCATGTCCTCTGATTCCCACGCCCTTGCTCTTTCAACCAGGCCATGCCATTACTCCTAAAGAAGCAGCGTCGCTCAGTGGAAAGAGCCCGGGCTTGGGAGTCAGAGGTCATGGGTTCTAATCCCCGCTCTGCCGCTTGTCAGCTGTGTGACTTTGGGCAAGTCACTTCACTTCTCTGTGCCTCAGTTACCTCATCTGGAAAATAGGGATCAAGACTGTGAGCCCCACGTGGGACAACCTGATCACCTTGTATCCTCCCAGTGCTTAGAACAGTGCTTTGCACATAGTAAGCGCTTAACAAATACCTCCATTTATTATTATTATTATTATCAGTTCTATTATTGCTACTAGTACTATTATTGTGTACCTTCCCTAGGAAGGTCAGCAGGCGACCGAAAGCTTAGAATGAAAAGAGCAAAAACTTTGCTACGTCTCTTAAACGAACTCAATCTAACAATAGGCAGGGATGGCCCAGGGGATGTTGATTCATTCAATAGTATTTATTGAGTGCTTACTATGTGCAGAGCACTGTACTAAGCGCTTTGAATGTACAATTCGGCAACAGAGACAATCCCTGCCCGGTGACGGGCTCACATTCTAAACGGCTGACTGATGTGGGTCTCTGCCTGGGGAACTGAGATGTCATTGTGGGCGTGAATGTGTCTGTATCGTTATACTGTACTCTCCCAAGTGCTCAGTACAGTGCTTTGCACACGTAAGCGCTCAGTAGATATGATATCCAGGAAGATGCAGAGGTGACACCCAACTGCCCCAGGCAGCTTCCTTGCTGTCTCATCATGGATGCTAGTATGATCAGCAGCTTGGCTTAGTGGAAAGAACACACAGGCCTGGAACTCAGAGTACGTGGGTTTTAATTCTGGCTTCACCACATGTCGCCTGTGTGAACTTGGGCAAGTCACTTCACTTCTCTGGGCCTCAGTTACCTCATCTGTAAAATGGAGCTTAGGACTGCGAACCCCACATGAAACAGTGACAGTGTCCAGCCTGATTAATTTGCATGTGCAATTTACTTGGCACATAGTAAGTGTACAACAAATAATGCAATTATTATTATTTTTCAAGGTCTACACAGCCCAGCAGTGCTCAGGAAATACAAATCTCTCCCAGTTGCCCTCCCTCCCTCTGAATTTTCAGGGAGTCTATTTCCTTGTTTCTTTCCATCCTTCTCCCTCCTCCCATGCTCTTATATTCTCCAGGCATGGGAGGGGTCAGTGGCAACCGGGTGCCAAGATAATCATAATAATAATATTGATGGTATATGTTAAGTGCTTACTATGTGCCAGGCACTGTTCTAAGCACTGGGATAAATACAAGGTTATCAGGTTGTCCCACGTGGGGCTCACAGTCTTCATCCCCATTTTACAGATGAGGCCACGGAGGCACAGAGAAGCGACATACCCACAGTTACACAGCTGACAAGTGGCAGAGCCAGGATTAGAACCCAAGACCTCTGACTCCCGAATCTGTGCCCTTTCCTCTAAACCATACTGTTAATCGTACTACCATCCACTACCAGATGTGACTAGCACTGACTTTTTGGGCAAGGGCCTAGGCCTTAGGCATCCAACTGATGGGGTGCAGAATCACCATCATCGTTGCGGTATGTGATAAGCGCTTACTATGTGCCAAGCACCATATTAACACCTGGGGTAGACAGAAGATAAGCAGGTCCCTCATGGGGCTCTGACGAGTATATTTTGCACTTTGTGCAAAACAACATGCTAAACCTGATGCCTTTTGGCATATCGATTCCTGTAATCGCAGCCGGGTGTACAGATAGGCTCCGAGAGAAGAACAGATGATAATATATATCGTTTTTATTATGACTATTGATTTGCCCAACACTCTACTGTCTGACTCTATGTAAGGGATGTCAGGTTTATAGCCCCTACTAGGCTACCCGAAATCTCAGACCCTGCAAGCGAGCCAGGGTTATGCTCTTGCTGTGGCCGGGGTAGAGGGTCGAAGAAAAATGAGCTAAGCCGAAGACGCCGGCATTAACTTGGCCCCGGGACCCACTTCTTGAGACGAACTCTTTTTAACATTAACTTGACCTCTAATCTACTTCCTAAACTAACTCTTTCAATAAACTCGACCCCCAGCCTTAACAAGGCAGCCGGCCGGATTAGCAATCGAAGATGGGAAAA
Source organism: Ornithorhynchus anatinus (assembly GCF_004115215.2). NCBI lineage: Eukaryota > Metazoa > Chordata > Mammalia > Monotremata > Ornithorhynchidae > Ornithorhynchus > Ornithorhynchus anatinus. The sequence goes on along the minus strand of NC_041729.1, from coordinate 133,625,430 downwards.
CCGGAGAAGAAGGAAAATTGCACTGTCAAGCCCCAAATGATAAAACCAAGCATACCCGGAAGACGCTCGATGTTACAGTCAACAAGAAGAGTATAAGGGGAGGGGGAAATGAGACCCGGGTTGCTGCTCGCTGTCCTCCGAAGGGAAGGCAGAGACAGCCAGGGCCCCGGGGACCTCTTAGGCCGGGGACGCCGGTGCCGGTCCACCTCGTTAAGGACCCGAACACCGGATGAGATCCATCACCTCGCTGTAGGACAACTCTATGCCTGTTTTGGGAGGGGTTCGGTTGCGTTTATTGCTATAGCTGAATCTCTGACTTTCTTTTGATTGCACACTGTATAGTAAAATATCTAGTTTCTGACTAAATTGTGATGATCTCTCCCTCGGTGGCCCCAATATGCGAGCCCTCTATTATGATCTCAGTTAATTAGTTGGCCACTCAGGACTCGACAGGCCCACAGTCTTTGTAGGAGGGAGAACAAATGTTGAATCCCCATTTTGCCGATGAGGGAACCGAGGCACGAAAGTTCAGTGACTTACCCGAGGACGCACAACCGGTAAGTGACGGAGCGGGGATTGGAACCCAGGTCCTCTGAGTCCCAGGCCTGTGGTCTTTCCATTAGGCAACGCTGCTTCTAGATTAAACACGGAGTGCTTTGTCCCCAATATTTTGTCTCATGAAAACACATTCCACAGAGATAATCTGTTATCACAGAGCGAATTACAGGACCTATTTAAAAATGAAAGCCGTGAGGATCTAGATCACTCTTTCCGGTGTTCTGCAATTATATGTTGTGGAATGAAATCAGAAGAAAGGATAAAAGGCAACTGACTAAAATAGTAAAGGCCCTTGGTGACGGTATACATATATACACCAAGGGCCTTTACTATTTTATATACAAAATACATATTTAATTATATTTATATATATATTTATATATTTTAATTATTTATATGTTTATAAATATATTTTATATATATAAAAAGAACACTTTAATAAACCACACAAAAACAGCTTTTAATTTTCCAGGGAATGGACAAACCTTATGAACTCATTTACACCCACCTTAGCACTTATGTACATACATGTGCTAAATATTGTCCATTTGACTTACAAACATTTTATTCTTTAAGGAAGGTCCCTGTGGGCAGGGAATGTGTCACTTCTTTATTCTACATTTCCCAAACGCTACAAGGTGTAATGGATAGAGCCCGGGCCTGGGAGTCAGAAGGACCTGCGTTCTAATCCCTGCTTTGCCACTTGTCTGCTGTGGGATCTTGGGCAAGTCACTTCACTTCTCCGTGCCTCAGTTACCTCACCTGTAAAATGGGGACTGAAACTGTAAGCCCCATGTGGGACAGGGACTGTGTCCAACCCAATTTGCTTGTATCCACACCAGTGCTTAGTACATAGTATACCCGTAACAAATATCATTATTATTATAATAATAACTATGGTGGTATTTGTTAAGCGCTTACTAGGTGCCAAACACTGTTCTAAGCGCTGGAGGGGCAGATACAAGGTGATCAGGTTGTCCCACGTGGGGCTTGCAGTCTTAATCCCCATTTTCTAGATGAGGGAATTGAGGCACAGAGAAGTTAAGTGACTTGCCCAGAGTCACACAGCTGGTAAGCGGCAGAGCGGGGATTAGAACCCATGACCTCTGACTCCCAAGTCCGGGCTCTTTCCACTGAGCCACGCAGCATACCGCAGACAATACAAAAGCCTCATTTAATCTACTAATTTTAATGCGACATCAACAAGCATTGAAGCATCTAAGACATAGCAAAATTGGATAAAGGAATTGGTCGGGTAATAATAATGTTGGTATTTGTTAAGCGCTTACTATGTGCAGAGCACCGTTCTAAGAGTTTTAAAGCAGCATTTTTTTTTTTTATATTGCTGACTGATCGGTGGAACATTGTGCGACAGTCAGAATGATAGTCTGCAAGGTCAGAATGACTATTTCTAAAGGGGGATTTGCAACGAGGTCTTTTTAGATGGTATATTTACTATACCTCTATGGCCAAGTGGTTCCACCATGTTGTTTGGGGAGCCTGCCCATGTGAAACCCGTTGGCTGGTGGGGCTGGGTCCGTGCTGCTCCTGGAGGGAGGGACCACCGTATAACTTTCTAGCGGAGCAATGAAGTGGGGAATAGAGTTTGCGGCTGGGAATGTCATAAATTTGGGGTTGGCCTCAGACACCTCAAGGCATACCATTAGAGAAACGACATTTGGAACTTTGCGCACAGATCTCCAGAATTATTTCAGTCTTTATTTCAAAATTATGGTACTTGTTAAGCACTTACATTGTGCCAACCACTGTTCTAAGCACTGGGGTATATTCATGCATTCATTCAATCGTACTGATTGAGCGCTTACTATGTATTAAGCACTGTATTAAGCACTTGGAATGTATAATTCGGCAACGGAGACAATCCCTGCCCAACAACGGGCTCAGAGTCTAAACGGGGGAGACAGACAACAAACAAAACAAGTAGTCTAGCATCAGTATCATCAAGATAAATGGAATCATAGCTATATACACAAATTCAGATACAAATGAATCAGGTTGGACACGGTTCCTGTCCCACATGGTACTCACAGTCTTATCCCCACTTTACAGATGAGGGAACTGAGGTGCAGAGAAATGAAATGACTTGTCCAAGGTCACATAGCAGACTTGTGGCAGAGTTGGGATTAGAACCCAGGTCCTTCTGACTCTCAGGCCCATGGTCTATCTACTAAGCCATGCTGCTTCTCTATATATTTATTATTTATCATTCATTTTAATGGTGCTAAGTGCTTACTACATAGTAAACGCTGTTCTAAGCATTTGGGTGGATACAAGTGAGTTAGGTTGGACACAGTCCCTGTTTCGCAAGGGAGTCACAATCTAAGCAGGAGGGGGAAGAGGAGAACTGAGGCACAGAGACTTAAAGTGGCTTGATCAAAGTCACATAGCAAACATACTAATAATAACGTTGGTATTTGTTAAGCGCTTACTATGTGCAGAGCACTGTTCTAAGCCCTGGGGTAGATACAGGGTAATCATTTTGTCCCACGTGAGGCTCACAGTCTTCATCCCCATTTTACAGATGAGGGAACTGGGGCACAGAGAAGTTAAGTGACTTGCCCACAGTCACACAACTGACAAGTGGCAGAGCCGGGATTCGAACCCATGACCTCTGACTCCCAAGCCCGGGCTCTTTCCACTGAGCCACACGGCTTCTCTAATGCAGCAGAGGCCGTATTAGAACCCAGGTCCTCTGACACCCATGCCCGTGTTCTTCCACTAAGTCATGCTTGCTTCTCATGACCTTTGAGGGTGTTTTCTGCAACTCATCCTTCTCCCTCATCCTTGCCGTGACAGTGGAGATAAAAACAAATCACTCACTCCACAAAATCAAAACCTTTATTTCTAAGATGACTGAAAGCTTCAAACAGCTCCTAGGGAAGGCTCTAGTCTTACTGTTGTAAGTCTATTGTAAGTCTGTTGTAAGTCTGTTCTAGTCTTACCGAGGCGGATTCCTCACCCTTTTCATGAACTCCTGATGCACGGAAATATAAATATTTACATTTCCTTAGTGAGGAAACCAGAAAAGCTCTCATGCTTTTTCCTCTCTAGCAATACCTTAGGTAATCTATGAAGTGGAAACTGACCATTATCCTTTGAACCACATCTTGCTAGTTTTCAGCGCTCTTCAATATGAGAATATTTCAATGAGAAAATGTTCAGTTTTGTAAGAACTCAAAAAAGTGTTAAGTGCTTTCGGTATGGAAAGGAGAGGTCTGTCTTCTCCTGTCCTCTCCCCGTCCCTTCAGGCTCGCATCTCCTCCCGCCTCCGGGACGTCTCCACCTGGATGTCGGCCCGCCACCTAAAACTCAACACGAGCGAGACTGAGCTCCTCATCTTCCCTCCCAAGCCCGGTCCTCTCCCAGACTTCCCTATCACCGTGGATGGCACGACCATCCTTCCCGTCTCTCGGGCCCACGACCTCGGTGTCGTCTTTGACTCGTCTCTCTCGTTCACCCCGGCACATGCGATCCGTTACCGAGAACTGCCGGTCTCACCTTTACAGTATCGCCGAGATCCACCCTCTCCTCTCCACCCAAACGGCTACCTTACTGCTACGGGCTCTCGTTATATCCCGGCTAGACTACTGTGTCGGCCTTCTCTCTCATCTTCCTTCCTCCTCTCTCGCCCCGCTCTGGTCTATTCTTCACTCCGCTGCCCGGCTCATCGTCCTGCAGAAACTTTCTGGGCCTGTCACTCCCCTTCTTAAACACCTCCAGTGGTTGCCTATCGACCTCCGCTCCAAACGAAAACTCCTCACTCTAGGCTTCGAGGCTCTACGTCACCTTGCCCCTTCCTACCTCTCCTCCCTCTCTTTCTACCGCCCACCCCACACACTCCGCTCCTCCGCCGCCCACCTCCTCACCGTCCCTCGGTCTCGCCTATCCCGCCGTCGACCCCTGGGCCGCGTCCTCCCGCGGGCCCGGAATGCCCTCCCTCCTCACCTCCGTCAATCTAATTCTCTTCCCTTCTTCAAATCCCTATTTAAAGCTCACCTCCTCCAAGAGGTCTTCCCAGACTGAGCTCCCCCCCTTTTTCCCTCTGCTCCCTCTACCCCCCCTTCACCTCTCCGCAGCTAAACCCTCTTCTCCCCCCTTTCCTGTCCCACCCCCTCAGCACTGTACTCGTCCGCTCAACTGTATATATCTTCATCACCCTATTTATTTTGTTTAATGAGATGTACATCACCCTGATTCTATTTGCCATTGTTTTTATGAGATGTTCTTCCCCTTGACTCTATTTATCGCCATTGTTCTTGTCTGCCCGTCTCCCCCGATTAGACCGTAAGCCCGTCAGAGGGCAGGGACTGTCTCTATCTGTTGCCGACTTGTACATTCCAAGCGCTTAGTACAGTGCTCTGCACATAGTAAGCGCTCAATAAATACTATTGAATGAATGAAAGGTAAAATTATTTCCGCTTTAATTTTTGAATGAAAGAGTATTTAGAAACTCTTCGGCACCTCTGAATAGTTTATCATTTTAAAAATTTTGGGTTCTCAAACTGAGTTTCCATGATATTCTAAGCTTGCAAAGAAATGAATCTCAACAGATTTTGTTACTGAAGGAAGAATGGGTGTTATGGAGGTAGTTCTAGGTTGTACGCTCCTTTTGGGCAAGGTTTATGTTTTTGTCTTCTATTGAACTTTCCTCAGCATTTAGTATAGTGTTCTACACACAGTACAAATAATTCAGTCATTCAGTGGTATTTACTGAGCACTTACTGCACGGAACACTGTACTGAGCACTTGTGAGAGTGCAGCATAACAGAATCAGCCGACATTTCCTGCCCGTAACAAGCTTCCAGTCTAGAGAGGGAGGCAGACGTTAATATGAATAAATAATTTACCATATATGATTTAAAGCTGCGTATAAAAGTACGGTGGGGTTGGGGTGAGTACAAAACGTCCGGCGGTCACAAATCCAAGTGCATAGATGACACGGAGCAGAAAGCAAGATGCGGAAATGAGGACTTAATTAGGGAAGACCTCTTGGAGAAGATGTGACCTTAATAATGCTCTGAAAGTGGAGATGGCGGTGGTCTGGCGTATATGGAGGGGGGAGAGAGCTCCAGGCTAGGGGGAGGATGTGGGAAAGGGGTCGGGAGTGAGACGGACGAGATCGGGGCACAGCGAGTAAGTTGCCGCCAGAGGAGCGGAATACGTGGGCTGGGCTGGAGGTAAGGTGAGGTAGGAGGGGGAAAGCCGATGGTGAGGGGTTTCCATTTGATGCGGAGGTAGACGGGCAGCCACTGGAGGTTCCTGAGGAGTGGGAAGATGTGGGTTGAACGTTTGCAACGATAAATGATTCGTGCAGCAGAGTGAAGTATGGAGGGGAGTGGGGAGAGACGGGAGGTCAACGAGGAGGCAGATGCATAGGGACTCAGCCAATGATAGCGATGAATTCATCGGTTTCAATAAAGTCAACGTCCACGGAAATGGAGAGGAAAAGAGTTAAATCAACAAGAAATTAGGAAGATCTGGCAGGATTTGGTGATGGACTGTCAGCTCGTTGTGGGCAGGGAGCATTTCTAATGACCCTGCAGTATTGTGCTCTCCCAAGCGCGTGGCTCAGTGGAAAGAGCCCGGGCTTGGGTGTCAGAGGTCATGGGTTTGAATCTCTGCTCTGCCACTTGTCAGTTGTGTGACTGTGGGCGAGTCACTTCACTTCTCTGTGCCTCAGTTACCTCATCTGTAAAATGGGGATTAAGACTGTGAACCTCACGTGGGACAACCTGATTACCCTGTATCTCCCCCAGCCCTTAGAACAGTGCTCCGCACATAGTAAGCGCTTAACAAATACCAACGTTATTATTAGTAGTAGTACAGTGCTCAATACATACCATTGATTGATGGACTGATGGAGTAGATATGGGGTGAATGAGAGAGCAAGAGAGACAAGTCTAAGAAAATTTACTAGAAAACTTAGTTTCAGTGATGTTCCCTTGGTCACCCTGGCCTCTTTAAAAACACTGACATGAAAAAAATAAAATCAATTTAGGTCTTGGGCTATTTTAATGACAATATGGAACAGCAAGTCCTCTAGAGAATCCCAACTAGTTATGAACTTGAACCCATTAGCTTAAATCTGGATTAAGGGGCTAAATTGCTTTCCTCCACAGTTGTAAGGAAAATGCCTCTGTGATCTGCGGAAGCAGCATGGTGTAGTGGGTAGAACATTGGCCTGAGAGTCAGAAGTCATGGGTTCTAATGCCGGCTCCACCACTTGTCTGATGTGCGACCTTGGGAAAGTCACTTCACTTCTCTGTGCCTCAGTTACCTGTACAATGGGGATTGAGAGTGTGAGCTGCACATAGGACAGGGGCTGTCCAACTGGATTTGCTTGTATCCATCCCAGCGTTTAGTACAGTGCCTGGCACATAGTGAGAGCTTCACAAATACCACAGTTATTATCGTTTGCTTGTATCCACCCCATTGCTTAGTACTGTGCCTGACATGTAGTAAGCACTTAAATACCATCATTATTATCGGTAACCTTTTAATTTGTATTTGAATATTTTCTTCATTCATTATAAAAGAGTAAAAGCTATTTTTTTTAGATCCCCAATTCTGCAATTACTGCATTTCTCACAGTTGACTGACTGAGTGACTATTTACTGCCCTAATAATTTGGACCTAGAGAGCCCTGGGTAAGAGAACGGGAAAGACAGACGGGACCTCCTAGGATGGGAAGGAAATCTCCAGTTGAGGAGGGCTGATCCAGGCAGGGCTGGTTTCCCTGGGCCCTCGTCCGTGACCCGAACAGCAGCCCCTGTTCCACTTCTCCAAGCGAAATACAGGAGTACTGACCAGGTCAGCAATGCCCTCCAGGAGCTAGGGGAGGATTTCAAAGTCAATCATGCAGTAAGAGCTTACTGAGAAGCAGTGTGGCCTAGTGGACAGAGCAAGGGCCCGGGAGCCAGAGGGACCTGCGTTCTAATCCTGGCTCCCCCACGTACCTGCTGTGTGACCTCAGACAAGTCACTTCATTTCTCTGTGCCTCCGTTGCCTCATCTGTAAAATGGGGATTAAGAGAGCTAGCACCATGTCCAACCTGATTAATTTGTATCTACTTAGTACACTGTTGGCTCATAATAAGCACTTATCTAAAAGAAAGACCGGCACAACATCCTGTCACATCATTCACCTATCGATCAATTGTATTTATCGAGCACTTACTGTTGCAGAGCACTGTGGTAAGCACTTGGGAGAGAACAATACGATTTGGTAGAATTGGTACCGAAAGATAAAAACAAATAGAGCCTATTCAAGGGGCTCTCTCTCCATCAATAAGGGGATGAACCCTTGATCTAATGGAAAAAGCACAGGCTTGAGCGTCAGAGGACCTGGATCCCAATTCCAGCTCTCCCACTTGCCTGCTGCGTGACCTTCGGCAAATCACTTCTCTGTCTGACTCAGTTTCCTCATCCTTAAAATGGGGGTCAAATCCCTCTTCTCCCTCCTACTTTAGCCTCATGAGCCCTGTGTGGGGAAGGGATTGGATCTGATCTACATATAGTATATCTTCCCTAGTGTTTAGTGAACTACTTAACAAATACCACAATTATTCATTCATTATAATTACTAGCAGCGATGGTAATTATTATAATTAATTATGGTATTTGTAAAGCGCTTGCTATGTGCCAAGCACTATTCTAAGAACTAGGGTACATAAAAGATTATCAAGTTAGGCACAGTCTCTGTCCTGCATGGGGCTCACGGTCTAGGCAGGAGGGAGAAGGATTTAATCCCCATTTTACAGATGAGGAAACCGAGGCCCTGGGAAGTGAAGTGACTTGCCCAAGGCCACTCGTAGTCATGTGGAGGAGACGGTATTAGAACCCAGGTCCTCTGACATTGAGGTCCGTGCTCTTTCCGCTAAGCCAGGCTGCTGGTGGGGTTCTGTTTTGGCTCCCTACTAATCTTCCCTGTCATGTCCTTCTTTCCATTGCTCAACTTCAGTTTTGCCACAGCAGCTAGACGAATGCAGGCCAGTGGGACCCGACAGCCCAAGTAATCAATCATTGGTATTTATTGAGTGCTTACTCTATACAGGGTACTGTACTAAACTCTAGGGAGAGTACACTACCACAGAGTTGATAGACACTTTCTCTGCCCACGAGGAGCTCACGGTCTAGAGGGTAATAATAATAATGTTGGTATTTGTTAAGCGCTTCCTATGTGCAGAGCACTGTTCTAAGCGCTGGGGGAGATACAGGGTAATCAGGTTGCCCCACGTGAGGCTCACAGTCTTAACCCCCATTTTACAAATGAGGGAAATGAGGCACAGAGAAGTTAAGTGACTTGCCCACAGTCACACAGCTGACAAGTGGCAGATCTGGGATTCGAACCAGCGACCTCTAACTCCCAAGCCCGGGCTCGTTCCACTGAGCCATGCTGCTTCAGTGTTGGTATTTGTTAAGCGCTTACTCTGTGCAGAGCACTGTTCTAAGCGCTGGGGTAGATACAGGGTAATCAGGTTGTCCCACGTGAGGCTCACAGTCTTAATCCCCATTTTATAGATGAGGTAACTGAGGCCCAGAGAAGTGAAGTGACTTGCCCACAGTCACACAGCGGACAAGTGGCGGATCTGGGATTCGAACCCATGACCTCTAACTCCTAAGCCCGGGCTCTTTCTACTGAACCACGCTGCTTCTCTGCCGCATACGTTAAGTTAATTAACCCCGAATGATGTGAGCTGGATTTCTAAGCATGGCTTCCACATCCTCCAGGAAGAAAGTGATAGAGGTCCTGGAAAATAATGATGGTACTTTTAAGTGCTTACTATGTGCCAAGCACCGTTCTAAGCTCTGGGGTAGATACCAGCTAATCAGGACAGCCCCTGGCCCACATGGGGCTCACAGTCCTAATCCCCATTTTACAGATGAGGTAACTGAAGCAAAGGTTAAGTAACTTGTCCAAGGTCACACAGAGGACACGTTGCAGAGCTGGGATTAAAACCTTGATTCTTCTGATTCCCGGGCCCGTGCTCTATCCACTAGATCACACTGGATCATATGTCAATAAGTTAAGGGAAATTTGGGACAGATTCTCCCAAATTAACCCAAATTTGGTGTCAAAGGAGGGCTTTCAAAGGATCTGTTGACTCATCCAGGCCAATTAAATGTAACTGCAATACCTTCAGACAAGGTGGTGACTTTACATCATAACTGGCTCTTTTTGGGGGTGCAGGGTCTCTGACTGATCTTGTTTTTATTTTGGGTATTTCTCTGGTGTTTCATCATTCTTGATGTGTCATTCTTCAATCCTTTCTACCAGTCAAATCAATGATATTTATTGAACACTTACTGTGAGCAGATCACTGTAATAAGTGATTTGGAAATTTCTCCCTATTTGTGAAGCAGCATGGCCTAGTGGAGAGAGCACTGGCCTGGGAATCAGAAGGACCTGAGTTCTAAATCCCAGCTCTGCCATTTGTCTGCTGAGTGACTTTAGGCAAGTCACTTAACTTCTCTGTGCCTCAGTTACCTTATATGTAAAATGGGGATTAAAACTGTTAGCTCCATGTGGGACAGGGACTGTGTCCAACCTAATTTGCTTGGATCTACCCCAGGGTTTAGTACAGGGCCTTGCATATAGTAAGTAAATACCACGTTTTAAATTAATATCATTATTATAGACTGTGATTCCTTGGAGAGGCAGGGACCATGTCTAATTCCCACCTTTCATTCATTCAATCGTATTTGAGTGCTTACTGTGTGCAAACCACTAAACTAAGTGCTTGGAGATTACAACAGACACATTCCCTGCACACAATGAATTTACAGTCTGTGCATTTTCTCCCAGCTCTTAGTACAGTTCTTTGTACTCAGTGCTTTAAAAAAAAAATAATAATTAAGCGCTTGCTACATGCCAGGCATTTTACTATTACAGCTACTTCCTCTAGACCGTAAGCTTGCCTCTAGACTGTAAGCTCATCGTGGGCATGAAATGTGTCGGGTATATTGTCCTCTCCCAAGAGGTTAGTACAGTGCTCTGCACACAGTAAGTTCTCAATAAATAAGATGGATTGATGCTTCTACTATTACTACTTAGCATCTGGGTTTTCTGAAAACTAAAATTAGGACCGGAGCCTGTTGACGGAAAGAAAGAAGCAAAGGTTGCATTGCTCTGGCTTGTAGGTAGCGGAGGCACACGGTCTTTAGGTCACCCGATGAATTCTACAAACAGATTCGTTTAGGAAAGTTTATGCCAAATTCCTCTCCTGCAACTTCATCTCTGTGGAGGCACTGGAGGTCGATGAACCACCATGAAGATGGGGAAAGCTACAGGATTCACGGATCTGTCGGTGATCTTACCTCATTTGTATACCTAAAGAGTCACAGTAAGAGACAATCCTTTTAGGCCCTAAATCTAGCACCGGGTCACAGCTACTTTACAGAATTTTGGGTAAGTCCATCAGTCTCTCTTCATACATCATAGAAAAACAATGACCCTTTGACTAACTTCCTTAGTACAGTATTTACAAGTGTTCTTTCAAATCATTTAATGGAAGGGGTCCACAAGTGTCAGTATTATATTACTATTATTATTATTATAGAAACAGCCTGGCCAAGGGGAAGGAGCATGGACCTGGGAATCGGAAGACTTGAGTCCTTCCAGTTCCCAGCTCCTCCTCGTGCCTGCTGTGTGACCTTGTGCAAGTCACTTAACGTCTCTAGGGCTCCGCTTCCTCAACTAGAAAATGGGGATTCAATAGCTGTTCTCCTTCCTGCTTAGACTGAGAGCTCCATGGGGGGACGGGGACTGTGTTCTACCTGCTTAACTTGCATATTTACATTAAAACAGCACTTGACGTATAGTAAGCGCTTAAATACAATTGGTACTATTAATATTGTGAGGAAATTAGGTAATATAGCACACTGAACTGTTCTGTTCCAAAGACCGATCAGATTTGGAAAATGTGGTTCAAAAAATAGAATTAGGAGCTTTTGATCTCTCAATAGAAAAGAGCTTATTTTTGGAGAAAAATGAGTGAAGGCTCTTGATTAGATCTTGTACTGTGAATCATCTCAGCACATGTCATTCTTACTAGGAGAATAATAACTTGTTTTACTATTGAACTGCTAAGAGCGAAAGTCTCATTAGGGATGTACATCTCTTAACAACCATATCTGTGAAAGTGTTTTAAATTTTGGAAGCAAGGGCAAATCAATCACATCTGTGTTTTAAATTTCATAATAATAATAATGTTGGTATTTAAGCGCTTACTATGTTTAGAGCACTGTTCTAAGCACTGGGGTAGATACAGGGTAATCAGGTTGTCCCACGTGAGGCTCACAGTCAATCCCCATTTTACAGATGAGGTAACTGAGGCACAGAGAAGTTAAGTGACTTACCCACAGTCACACAGCTGCCAAGTGGCAGACCGGGATTCGAACCCACTAAGGCAATCAATGGTATTTACTGAGCACTTACTGGGTGCAGAGCACTGTATTACACACTAGAGAGTGTATAGTATAAGAGAGTTGGTAGACACATTCCAAGCCCACAGAAAGCTTCCAGTTTAGAGGGGCATCTCGTCTTTTGATCTCATCGGGCTCATCAATTGCAGATCTGTTTCACTGTTAGCCTAGCTCCAGCCACAAAGAAGGTAACAGAACTGAACTGGGCATCTAGATAACTGGTGAAAATCCGCCTCCGGACCCTGGAGCACTCAAGAATGGAAAAGCAACGAGGCCTTGGGGATTGAGCATGGGCCTGGAAGTCAGAAGGACCTGGGTTCAAATCCCAGCTCTACCACTTGTCTGCTGGGTGACCCTGGGAAAGTCATTTCACTCCTCTGGGCCTCAGTTACCTCATCTGTAAAATAGGGATTAAGACTGTGAGTCCCATGTGGGACATGGAGAGTGCCTGACCTGATTATGCGGTATCTATTCCGGAGCTTAGTATAGTGCCTGGCACATAGCAAGCACATAAATACCATTAAAAAAAATAGACCCAAGTATGTTCTTGACTGATGACAAATTCTGGAGCATATGGCGGACGAAAGAAAAGAGGATCACTGTCAATTACTGACATAGAAGTTAAAATGAATAATAAAATGAGAAATAGAATGAAGTAGTGTGGGCTAGCGGATAGAGCATGGGCCTGAGAGTAAGAAGGCCGTGGGTTCTAATCCCAGATCCTCTACTTGTTTGCTGTGTGACTTTAGGCAAGTCACTTTGCTTCTCTGTGCCTCAGCTCCTTCATCTGTAAAATGGGAATTAAGACTGTGAGCCCCACAAGGGACAGGCACTGTATGCAACCCAATTATCTTGTATCTAGCCCAGCACTTAGAACAGTGCCTGACACATAGTAAGCACTTAAATATAATTATTAAGTCCCTAAAAGCTAATTTGCTTTTTAATTCCATGGCAGAGTATTATCTTTGAGAAACTAACCTCCCTCCATTCTCCATACCCCTGTGGAAATATATGTGTTTCTGGAGGACAGAACTTTTACATGTTGATGCAGATAAGTTGGACAGATCCAATTGGTTGGGAGATTAGACATTTCTGGTCTTCAAAGAGATCCGGGCAGTCAAGCTGAAATCCCCGAGGTGAAATGAGGGTCCCTATTGTTTGCTATCATGGTTTTCCACCACTCCCACCCAGGTCTTCCCTCCCTTGAGTTTTGGGTTTTTTTTAACGGTATTTGGTAAGTGCTCACTATGTGCTATGCATTGTATATTTGGGTAGTTACGAGCTAATCGCATTGGACGGAGTACATATCCCACATGAGCTCACAGTCTTAATCCCCATTTTACAGATTAGGTCACCGAGGCCCTGAGAAGTCTAGTGACTGGACCAAGGTCACACAGCAGACAAGCGATGGAGCCAGGATTAATAATAATAATGTTGGTATTTGCTAAGCGCTTACTCTGTGCAGAGCACCGTTCTAAGCGTGGGGGTAGATACAGGGTAAACAGGTTGTCCCACTTGAGGCTCACAGTTAATCCCCATTTTACAGATGAGGTAACTGAGGCACAGAGAAGTTAAGTGACTCGCCCACAGTCACACAGCTGACAAGCAGAGCCGGGAGTCGAACCCATGACCTCTGACTACGAAGCCCAGGCTCTTTCTACTGAGCCGTGCTGCTGCCCCCTGGATTAGAAGCCAGACCCGTGACTGACTTCCAGACCCGTGCTTCATTCACTAGCCCCACCCTGCTTCCCTGCTTGGTGTAGAGAGACGTGTCCCTAAACTGCCTTTTCCATCAAACTCCATTTTTCTCCCATTCCTCCTGCACAGGTAATCCCCAGCCCTGGATCTCAACCACAGTCAGCTTCACCGGCTCCATAGATGAACCTTGTCAGATCTAGAATGATCCCAGCAAACTTCAGCCTCTTCAAACTCACCCTCACATACTCTGTACAACTTTTAGAAGTTAAAAAAAAGTCCCCCTTTTTTAATCCAAACTTCTGGTTAGCCCATTCAATTAGTTGTAAGGGAATGAGAGAGAAAAATGTTCATGGTTGGACTAGCAAATGAAGCCTAGTGTATCTGAGAATTTTGCATGACTCTCTGTCAAGCCACGGTCACTCAATCATTTTTACTGAGCTCTTACTGTGTGCAAAGCACTGTATCGAGCGCTTGGGAGAGTATAACACAACAATGCAACAAGGTAACCGACACACTCCCTGTCCACAAGGAGCTCTTTGTTGAGCACCCGGGAGAGACAAAACAAGAGAATTGGTAGACGTCCCCTGCCCACATGGAGCCTACGGTCTAGAAGGATTTTCCAATCATTTCATTTTAGTACTGAAGTAACTTTGACCCCTTCATTTATGACTCAAGGAACTCAAGATCTCCTCTCTTGGAAAATAACGGATGACTCAAACAAATGTGACATTTGGGTAAGCACCCAAAACACAAGAAAGTCTGTTCCAGGTGATTCACCTCTTTCACCTTATTGAGGAAAAGGATATGCATAATTTTTCTGGAGTCTTACATCCAAGATAGTCTTGTTTCATTTATTTTGAGCTATCGAAGAGCTGTACAGAATATAAAAACCTGATGATTCAAGAGTTCTGCAAAAACATCAGGTGGTGGCATTTTTCAGAATTTGTGGATGCCAGAGGAAAAGGATTTTATGAGATTTATTAAAGCTGACTTACTATACCTGGTGTTATCCGCCCCACCCCCGACAAACAGCAATTAAAAAAAAATAGTCATTGTCAGGAGAATCTTCTCTAAATTCAAGGGACGTGTTAGGGTGTGTATAAGGTCATGGGCTTTAATGCCAGCTCTGCCACTAGTCTGCTGTGTGACCTTGGACAAGTCACTTTACTTATCTGTGCCTCAGTTACCTCATCTGTAAAGCGGGGATTGAGGCTATGAGCCCCACATGGGACAGGGACTGTCCCTAGTTTGATTTGCTTACTTCTACTCCAGTGCTTAGTACAGTGCCTGGCTCACAGTAAGCACTTAAATACCACATTTATTATTATCATTATTAAAAGCCACCCAGTCTTCATTGTTGCCGTGGTAGAGAGGGAGCCAATCACTGATAACTCTGGGATTGTAAAATGGAGTTTATCATGTCTTTTTTTTTAAGGTATTTGTTAAGCTCTTACTATTGTTCTTTCCCAAGCCCTTAGTATATTCATTCCACCATATTTGTTGAGCGCTTGCTTCCTGTGTACAGGGCACTGTACTAAGCGCTTGGAAAGTACAATTCAGCAACAAATAGAGACATTCCCTACTCAACAACGGGCCCAGTGGTTTTCACACAGTAAGCGCTCAATAAATACGATTGAATGAAAGGTGGGAATTAGATAAGTCCCCGTCTCTCAGGGGATCACAATCTATAATAAAAATAACTGTGGCATTTCTTAAGTGCTTACTATGTGCAGGGCACTGTATTAAGTGCTGAGATAGATACAAGCAAATCAGTTTGGACTCAGTCCCTGTTTGACATGGGGTTCACAGTCTTAATCCCCATTTTACAGATGAACAGACCCAGAGAAGTGAAGTGAACTGCCCAAGGTCACACAGAACACAGATGACAGAGCCTCAGTTAGAACCCAGCTCCTTCTGAGATCCTTCTCAGATCCGTGCTCTATCCACTAGGCCACGCTGCTACTTCTATGGGCCTTCATTCAGTCATATTTATTGAGCGCTTACTGTGTGCAAACACTGTACTAAGGCTCCAGGAATTTGATATTCAAAGCGTGGCTCAGTGGAAAGAGCATGGGTTTGGGAGTCAGAGGTCATGGATTCAAATCCCTGATCTGCCACTTCTCAGCTGTGTGACTTTGGGTAAGTCACTTCACTTCTCTGTGCCTCAGTTCCCTCATCTGTAAAATGGGGATGAAGACTGTGAGCCTCACGTGGGACAAGCTGATTACCCTGTATCTACCCCAGCGCTTAGAACAGTGCTCTGTACATAGTAAGTGCTTAAGAAATACCAACATTATTATTAATTGCCTGGCATGAACCCATGTTAATTGGGGATTTGGGTTTCATATTATGCTCTCCCAAGCTCTTAGTACAACGCTCTGCACACAGTAAGCACTCAATAAATTATTGATAGTGTTCCATTATCACCTTACTCACTGAGCACTTCTTTTTTGACTATAAGTTATCAGATCTAGAGTAGCTAGTTATTAATAATAATAATAATGATAATTGTGGTATTTTTTAAGCACTTCCTATGTGCCAGGCCCTGTTCTAAGTGCTGGGTTAGATACAAGATAATCAGGAAGGACACAGTCCCTGTCCCACATGGAGTTTACAGTCTTGATCCCCATTTTACAGATGAAGTATCTGAGGCACAGAGAAGTTAAGTGACATGCCCAAGGTCACACAGCAGACACGAGCCAGAATTGGAACGCATGTCCTCTAACTCTCAGGCATGTGCTCTTTCCACTAGGCCACACTACATCTGTTTTAGAAAAGTGATTTTATCTACAAACTATACTGTATTCACCTAAGAGTTTAGTACAGTGCTCTACACATTATAAGTACTCAATAAAATGCCACCAATTGATTATCCAATATGATGCAAGTATGAAAGAATGTCCCACCCTTCTAAAGCTTTTATATTGGAGTGAGAACACTCCTTAATACACATTTGAAGAATGATTAATAGAAAACAAAAACACCAGCCTGCCAGAGTTTTTAGCAGTCCTTAAAGGTGAATAGGTTATTCAGGGATGGATCCATAGCAGAAGAAGAGTAAAAGGAAATAGAGGAGAGAGGGAGAAGGGAAGAAAAGGCAGAAAGGAAGAGCAGAAGCATCACGGCCTAGTGGATAGAGCACGGGCTCCGAAGTCGGAGGATTTGGGTTCTAATTCCAGCTCTTCCACTTGTCTGCTGTGTGACCTTAGAAATAACTTCGCTTCTCTGGGCCTCAGTTCCCTCATCTGTAAAATAAGGCTTAAGACTGTGAGCCTCATGTAGGACCATGAACTGTATCCAACCTGATTATCTTGTATGTAACTCAGCATTTAGAACAATGTCTGGAACATAGTAAATGCCTTAATGAACATCACTGAAAAACAACAACATGAAATTATCATTCATCAAAACCCCAAACCTTCAGAACTAAGAGTTAGCTGAGGTCACAGCTCCCCTACAAGGCCTTCCCCAAGTAATTTCTATTCTTCCCATTTTCTATTGTCCAAGTGCCAATTCGACCCTGACATGCCACCTAAGCACTTAGGTTTACCTCACTTCCCACACTGGTGTGTTCTTCCGGCTAGAGCCCGGGCCTGGGAGTCAGAAGGCCCTGGTTTTTAATCCCAGCTCCACCCCTTGTGTCCTGTGTAACCCTGGGCAAATCACTTCACTTCTCCAGGCCTCAGCTGCCTCATCTATAAAATCGGGAGTAAGACTGTGAGCCCCTTGCGGGACAGGGACTGTCCCAATTTTCTTGTCTCCACCTCAGCACTTAGTAGGGTGCCTGGAAAATAGCACTTAAAATACCATAATTATTATTATTACTACTCAGACCTCTCATACTCGGACTCAGTCCTTAGGAGCTTAGCTCTTCTCCCTGTTTAGGCCTGCCTGGTTACAGATTCATTCATTCAGTAGTATTTATTGAGTGCTTACTATGTGCAGAGCACTGTACTAAGTGCTTGGAATGGACAATTCGGCAACAGATAGAGACAATCCCTGCCCAGTGACGGGCTTACAGTCTAATCATGGGCTTACACAGATGAGACTCAGGTAAGCACTTGAAGCTAACCTAACTCTTGGTGAACCACAAAACTCATCTGGCCCCTAGGTCTGTTACAATACCCTCTAGGGGGAATTCCTAAAACCAGCCCAGAATTCTTGGGTCCAGATAAGTCCTGAGCTAGGTCTGGAATCCTCTGGGCCATCAATCAATTAATCGTATATATTGAGCACTTGGGACAGTAAAAACA
This sequence comes from Ornithorhynchus anatinus, assembly GCF_004115215.2. Classification (NCBI taxonomy): domain Eukaryota; kingdom Metazoa; phylum Chordata; class Mammalia; order Monotremata; family Ornithorhynchidae; genus Ornithorhynchus; species Ornithorhynchus anatinus. The sequence continues at coordinate 133,607,477 of NC_041729.1, read as the reverse complement.
ACAATATGACAGACATATTCCTGCCCACAATGAACTTACAGTATAACAGTCACAGTCTTGACCTATTAAATGAGTCACCCCAAAGTGACTCTTGTCCAAAACATTTTAGATCTGAATTCATGGATTCAGCTAGAATTGTTCTGGCCAAGGCTGGTCTTTGACACAAATCAAGATGAATTGTCATTTAATTTACTACATTAGCTAATGCACGGCCCTTCTGGCTGGAGCCGACAGGTAAGATCAGCATTTCAGGGTACTGTGATTCTTAAACTGTTTAAATACTTGATGGTCAAGTCTCTTTGAGGAGGGCACCTTTTAGAGCCGCACTGGCCAACCAAGAAAAAAAACACACTTCCTATTGAATAGTCTTGGATATAATAATAATAGTATTTGTAAAGTCCCTACTATGTGCTAGCCACTGTACTAAGCACTGCGGTAGGTACAGGATAATCAGGTCCCACATGGGATTCACAAAGTAGGAGGGAGAACAGGTATTGAATCCCCATTTTGCAGATGAGGGAACTGAGGTGCGAGAAGTGAAGTGACTTGGCCAAGGTCAGGCAGCAGACAGGTGGTGGAGCTGGGATTAGGACCCAGACCCCTTGCCTCCCAGGCCAGTGGTCTCTCTTCTAGCTATGCTGCTTCCCTGAGCTCCTCGGGCACATCAAATCAACTGAGGGGGCGAAGTAGAGAAGGGAAGTGTATGGAGAGAGGAGGGTATAAGATCATTTATTTTGGGATGGGCTTGCTTGAGGAAGTGTAGCAACTACATTTAGTTTCTGAGGTGGTTTCCTCACAGCTAGAAAGGAAGTGTGTAAAATCTTACAGTTCTGTTTTAAAGAGAAAGGAAACAAGCCCTTTTGAAGCTGATGCGGTTCATGATGGGGAATTTTAGGAAATGGCCAGATCTGATGAGGAATTTTAGAAAAGAGGCCTAGGCTTCTAAATCTTATCAGTCTCTAAAGAGAGATCTCTGTTGCCCTATTTAAGGACAGTTATGAATCCCACATAATCAGATGTTCAAGTCACTCCCCCATTAGAGCATAAACTCCTTGTTCATTCAGTCGCGCTTATTGAGTGCTTACTGTGTGCAGAGCACTATACTCAGCACTTGGAAAGTGCAATTCGGCAACAGATGGAGACAATCCCTATCCTACAACGGACTCAGAGTCTTGGCAGTGGATGTCTCACTCCTCCATGCCGTACTTCACATGAACCTAGGACCGTGGGTCATATCAAGTGGGTGTTTGAGAAATGCTACAACAACTTTTCAAACCCTCACTTAACAAGAGCTAGCACACCCGGTTTTCTAACTGACAATCTCAAAAATTGAACACAGAATGCCAGGAACCAGTGACCGACAGATAAGGAGGGATTGGGGATAAGGGCAGAGATATAAAGAACACTACCTTTAACTGCTCACGCTGCATCATTTTGCATGGAGGATTAATACAATCCTTTGAAATGTCGATTCTTAAATGCGGGGCTTGCCACAAAGGGTAATTGGTCACACTAGGCTGCTCGGCTGCGGTTCCCTGAGTTAATCCTTCCCAGGTGGAATGAGCAAGGGGCTCAGTAATTACAAACACGAATGAGAACAGCGGTTTTAATCCCTAGGCTTTCAGGCAGTGTGCTCTAATACAGAGAGGGCTGTCTCCAGGCTTCCTGCAAGGAACTGCATCCCAACACCCCCTTACTAAATTGATTCCATGTGAGGGAGCGTGTCGACTAGTAATTTCACCTCACCAGGTGTCCCCACTTTCTACTTCTGTTCTCTCCCTCACCAAATCATCCCACCCACCCGACAGAGTTGAATTCTAAGTGGGATACGGTGCCCGAAAAGAAACCGCAAAGCCTAGGCAACTGTATTACCCAGTGCTAATGCCCAGGTTGTTGTCCAGACTTTGATATTTTCAAATACATCATCTTTTTCCCCACACTGCTCTCTCACGCCCATGCTAGGTCAGTGACATTTCCTTCCAATCAACCGATGTTATTCATTGAGCACTACGTGTGGAACATTGCACTAAGTGCTTGATGCTCACCCCTTGACCAGCCCAAAGCACTTTCATACATAGCTATAATTTATTGATATTAATGTCTATTTCCCCAACTAGACTATCAGCTCATAGTGGACAGGGAATGGATCTGTTTTATTGTTAAAGTCTATTCTCCCAAGTACTTAGGAATAATAATAATAATTATGGTATTTGTTAAGCACTTACTACATACCTAGCACTGTTCTAATTGTTGGGGTAGATACAAGGTAATCAGGTTAGACACAGTCCCTACCCATATGATGCTCACCATCTTAATTCTCATTTTCCAGATGAGGTTACTGAGGCACAGAGAACTGAAGTGATGGCCCAAGGTCACACAGCAGACAAGTGGTGGAGTCAGGATCAGTATAGTGCTCCGCACGCAGTCAGCACTCAACAAATGTGATCGATTGATGTAGTGTTCACTGACTTAACTAACCCCACAAAAAAATCAGATATGCAAGATTTGTACCTGTCACCTGGGCATTATTTTCTTAGCTCTCACTTGTCAGATTTTTATGTCTAATCCTGGCTCTGTCACTTGTCTGGGTGACCTTGGGCAAGTCATTTCATTTTTTGGATTCTCAGATACCTCATCAGTAAAAATGATGATTAAGATTGATGGCCCCATGTGAGACATGGACTGCGTCCAATGTGAGTAAATTTAATCTGCCTCAGTACTTAACACATAGTAAGTGCTTAAAAATACCATTTAAAAGAAAAAAATCTCTCAGTCCTGAGACACAGGGTGAGAAGCCAAGTGCAAAGAAGCCTCAGCTCCATTTCCATACAGATTCGGTCATTTCTGAAGTCGGAGCGGGCTGTTCTGCTCCACAAACTAGCCAGGGAACTGGCCAATGGAGCTGCTCTTCTGGTGTAATAATAATAATAATTTTGGTATTTGTTAAGTGCTTACTATATGCCAGGCACTGTTCTAAGCACTGGGATGGATACAAACAAATCAAGATGGACACAGTTCCTGTCCCCTGGGGCTCCCAGTCTCAATCCCCATTTTACAGATGAGATAGCTGAGGCCCAGAGAAGTGAAATGACCTGTCCAAGGTCACACAGCAGACAAGTGGCAGAGCCAGGATTAGAACCCATGACCTTCTGACTCACAGGCCCGTGCTTAAGCGGTTTAAAATTGGCCTGGTGATTTTTCAATACATTGCAGGAGTGGACTGGAATTGTCTCAGTCATTCATTCATTCAGTGATATTTATTGAGTGCTTACTATGTGCAGAGCATTGTACTAAGCACTTGGGATAGTACAATACACAATAAACAGACATATTCCCTGCCCACAATGAGCATGGAGCTTAAATAGGAGTCCAGGGGATCCAGACCTGACCAGGAGGACTCAAAGTGATAGTAATAATAATAATTATGGAACTTGTTAGGCACTTTGTAGCAAGCGCTGTTCTAAGCTCTGGTGTAGATAATAACTGTGGCATTAGTTAAACACTTGCTATGTGCCAGGCACTGTACTTAACACTGGGATGGATACAAGCAAATCATGTCATGTCCCGAATTGATAAGGGAGTCAAATTCCTGGTTAAGGGCTCGTAGGCCGAGCGTCTGATATCGTGGGGTAGCCATCCCCCAGTGGAGTTTATGACAACGAATACCACATTTATTATCCTTATTAAAGCACTGAGGTACTGGTTTACTTCTGAAGATTCAGGACTGGACACCAGACTTTGGGAATAGCTCCTGGCAAAACCTCAAACTTAAAATCATATTTTTTCTACTTCACAGGAGTGTTTTCCAAAACTTCAGCATCTTCAAAATCCTTCTTAGAGGGGATTTTGAATTATGACCCTTTCTGGTGTTAAATGACACATTTAAGCCATCTCAAAACCAGTGAGCCTGAATCACATTGAGACCGGTGATCCGGAGAGAAGGTGGTCTGAGGATCTTCCAAGCAGAGAAGAGCTAAATCCAGAGAGAGACTGGCTGAGAGGGCCATCCCAAATCTCGACCTGCTAACCTAGATTTCTGACACTACTTGTGGTGTATTTTCTTGCCCCCAGTTGCATTTGATTTAATTGTTGCGTCACCTTTCCATTATGCACACCCTAAAAATTTTATAGATTTAAAAAACTCATTTTAAAACATTTTTATCACTGAAGGATCCCTTTTAACGAACCTGATATCGACTGTGTAGACCGACTTTAAATGTTCTCATCAGATTCATATCACCTGTCATAGATTCACTTCTTCAGTCATCTGGTGCTGCCTGAGAAGTCTTTGGGGTTCAGAGCAAGACAATTACATGGAGTGTCTGCTTCAGCAGCAATGCGGTTACTGAAATAACAAAGACTTGACTGCTAATATCTTCTTTTGTTGATTTGACTGATTATCCAAACAGCCTCTCTTTGTTTCACTGGAAATTTTTGAATCATTCTAATGAAGATCCTCATGCCAATTCAGTACACTTCAGGTGACATGATTTTCCCTTTTGTGAAAAGCAGCATAACCTAGTGGAAAGAGCCACGATTTAGGAGTCAGATGATCTCTATAAATAATAATGATGGTATGTGTTAAGCACTTACTATGTGCCATGCGCTGTTCTAAGCGCTGGATAATTGTGGTATTTGTTAAGTGCTTACTATGTGTCAGGCACTGTGCAGAGAAGCAGCATAGCTCAGTGGAAAGAGCCCGGACTTGGGAGTCAGAGATTGTGGATTCTAATCCCAGCTCTGCCACTTGTCAGCTGTGTGACTTTGGGCAAGGCACTTCACTTCTCTGTACCTCAGTTACCTCATCTGTAAAATGGGGATTAAAACTGTGAGCCCCATGTGGGACAACCTGATTACCTTGTATCTATCCCAGTGCTTAGAACAGCGCTCAGCACATAGTAAGCGGTTAACAAATACCAACGTCATTATTATTATTATTATTGCTAAGCACTGGGGTAGATACAAGGAAACTGGGTTAGACACAGTCCCTGATCCATGTTAGGCTCACAGTCTCATTGAGGTAACTGAGACACAGAGAAGAGAAGTGACTTGCCCAAGGTCACACAACGGACAAGTGGCAGAGTCGGGAATTGGAACACTAATCAGGATATGTATGATGCATATATTTTATTTATTTATTCTTATTTATATATATTTTTATTACCCTATTTATTTTGCTAATGAGATGTACATCCCCCTGATTCTATTTATTGCTATTGTTTTAATGAGATGTACATCACCTTGATTCCATTTATTGCTATTGTTTTTGTCTCTCTGTCTCCCCCGATTAGACTGTAAGCCTGCCAGTGGGCTGGGACTCTCTCTATCTGTTGCCTATTTGTAGATTCCAAGTGCTTAGTACAGTGCTCTGCACATAGTAAGCGCTCAATAAATACTATTGAATGAATGAATGAATGAAATGTCTGTCTCCCCCTCTAGACTGTGAGCTTGTTTTGGGCAGGGACTATGTTTGGTGTTATATTGTACCCTCCCAAGTGCTTAGGACAGTGCTTTGCATACAGTAAGTTCTCGATAAATACCATCGATAATAATGATACTAATTATCAGGGTACTGGCTCTGCCAACTGTTTATTTTTAAAAACAAATAATTATGGCATTTATTAAACATTTGCCATGTGCCAGGCACTGTTCTAAGCACTGGGGTAGATACAAGACTATCAGGTTGGACACAGTCCCTGTCCCACATGGGGCTCACAGTCTTCACCCCCATTTTACAGCCAAGATAACTGAGGCACAGAGAAGTGAAGTGATTTGCCCAAGTTCCCACAGCAGACAAGTGGCCGAGCCGGGATTAGAACCCAGGTCCTTCTGACTCTCAGATCGGTGCTCTATCTGCTAGGCCATGCTGCTTCTTGCTTGCTGTGTGTTCTGGGAAAAGTCACTTAACTTCTCTGTGCCTCAATTTCCTTGACCGTACACTGGGGGTTCAATGGATGTTCTTCCTCCTAGTTAGACACTGAGCCCTATCGACACCAGTTTGACACATAGTAAGTGCTTAACCAATACCATAATGACAATAATCATCATAATCGATCTTTCCTACACGGAGTTGTTCGAGAAGCAGCGTGGCTCAGTGGAAAGAGCCCGGGCTTGGGAGCCAGAGGTCATGGGTTCGAATCCCGGCTCTGCCACTTGTCACTGTGTGACTGTGGGCAAGTCACTTCACTTTTCTGTGCCTCACTTTCCCTCATCTGTAAAATGGGGATTAAGACTGTGAGCCTCATGTGGGACAACCTGATTACACCGCACACCCCAGTGCTTAGAAAAGTGCTCTGCACATAGTAGTGCATTAGTATTATTACTGTTCAGGTCTGAAGTGGTTATAGTTATAGTAATTCTATTTATTAAGCACCTATGGGGTGCAAAGGACTGTACTAAGCACTGGATCAAATTTATTGCCATTGTTCTCGTCTGTCCGTCTCCCCCGATTAGACCGTAAGCCCGTCAAACGGCAGGGACTGTCTCTATATGTTGCCGACTTGTTCATTCCAAGCGCTTAGTACAGTGCTCTGCACGTAGTAAGTGCTCAATAAATACTGTTGAATCAATGAATGAACTTTCCCTGGTCCCCAAGGGCTTCACAATCTAAGAATAAGGAGGCAAGCAGAGGTTCCTCCTAATGAAAAATTAAAAAATGAAACCAGCTCGTTCTGGGCAGAGAATGTGTCTGTTTATCATTGCATTGTGCTCTCCCAAGCACTTAGTACAGTGCTCTAAACACGGTAAGCACTCAATAAATACAATTGATTGACAAAATACACAAACATTCTAGAAAAGACAGGGACAATGATAAATAGAATTAGAGAAGAGTAATAGGGAACTGTGGCTAGAAGAGCAATTTCAGTCTCCACAGTACAGACACAAACATTATCAAGAATCAGAGTCAAAGTCGTAGCCTTTTACCAGTGTTATTAAAGTTGAAGGAGACTCGTGCTGACATTATCTCATTATTATTATTATCATTATCGTTATTGTTTGTTATAATAATAATAATAATGAAGTAATATTTGTTAAGCATTTGCTCTAGGCAAAATCCTGTGGGTAGATATAATAATTATGGTATTTGTTAAGCGCTTACTATGGGCCAAGCACTGTTCTTGGGCAGATAATGATTATGGTATTTGCCAAGCGCTTAGTACAGTGCTCTGCACATATTAAGTGCTCAATAAGCAGCATGGCTCAGTGGAAAGAGCCTGGGCTTTGGAGTCAGAGGTCATGAGTTCGAATCCCAGCTCTGCCACTTGTCAGCTGTGTGACTGTGGGCAAGTCACTTCACTTCTCTGGGCCTCAGTTCCCTCATCTGTAAAATGGGGATTAAGACTGTGAGCCCCATAGGGGACAACCTGATTCCCCTATGTCTACCCCAGCGCTTAGAACAGTGCTCTGCACATAGTAAGCGCTTAACAAATACCAACATTATTATTATTATTACTACTGAATGAAGTTCTCTGTGCCAAACACTGTTCTAAGCTCTGGGTTAGTCAGGTTGGACACAGTCCCTTTCCCTCACAGGGCTCAAAATCTTAATCCCCGCTTTACAGATGAGGTAACTGAGGCCCAGAGAAGCAAAGTACTTGCCCGAGGTCTCATAACAGACAGGTGGCTGAAACAGGATTAGAACTAGCCGGGTGCTCTAACCAGTAAGCCAGACTGCTTCCCCAGTATGATTAGGGGGCACATTCCTTGGGCTCACAGGCTAAGTAGGAGGAAGAGACAGATATTTAAGCCACATTTGATAAATGAGGAAACTGAGGCCCAAAGAAATCAAGTGACTTGCCTAAGGTCATACAAGAGGGGAGGGGTAGGGTAAGGATCAGAAACCTGGTCTCTTGACTCCCGGGGCCCCATGTTCTTTCCACTAGGCAATGCTGCTTCAAGTGGCTTAGTTTCATCCCACCGACAAAAGCTCTCCCCATCTCCTCAGAGAGAGGGGGATGCGGCAGATTTTGGAAGAAAGTGGCAGGCGACCGGCCGCGTTTTGATTCTCCACCCTTCCCGAACGGGAGGAAAGGCTCGATGTCACGGAGTCGGGTCACCGGGCCAGTGGTAAAGTGAGCCGGAAGGTTGGAGGATACCAAATCGGAAGAGATTCCAGAGCTACTGCAGACTATCAGGAAGCAGTGTGGCCTACCGGATAGAGCACGGGCCCGAGAATCAGAAGCACCTGGGTTCTAATCCCTGCTTTGCCATTTCTCTGCTGTGTGACCTTGGGCCAGTCACCTCACTTCTCTGGGCCTCAGTTACCTCATCTGTAAAATGGGGATGAAGACTGTGAGCCCCATTTGGGACAGGGACTGTGTTCAACCTAATTAGCTTGTCTCTACCCAGCACTTAGAACACTGCTTAACAAATAACGTTATTATTATTATTATTATTACCGCTAATTCTGCATACTCTCCCAATTAGTACAGTGCACATTAGTCAGCACTCAGTAAATACCACCGACTGATATCGTGAAACTAAAAAAGCAAGGAAGCCTTCTAAAGGACGTTGAAAGCCTGGAATAATTAATGTTAGAGTGGGGCTGAAGATAAGGGATGGAGACTTCTGGGCCCCATTTCCACCTATTTTTAAAAAATGATATCTGTGAAGCACATACTATGTGTCGAGCCCTATTCTAAGTGCTGGAGTAGTTACAAGTTCATTCATTCAATAGTATTTATTGAGTGCTTACTATGTGCAGAGCACTGTACTAAGTGCTTGGAATGGACAAATCGGTAACAGATAGAGACAATCCCTGCCATCCCTGTTCCTCTTGGGGTTCACAGTGTGAATAGGAGGGAGGAGGACTTAATCCTCATTTTACAGATGATGTAACTGAGGCACAGAGAAGTGAAGCGATTAGCCCAAGGTCACCCGGCAGACAAGTGGAGGAGCAGGGATTAGAACCCAGGTCCTCTGAATCCCAGGCCCTAGTTTTTTTCACTGGGTCACGCTGCTTCTCATGCTCCACCTCTGAGGAGACACTTGAGGGACCAACTTTAGGACTCTGCTTTGCACACAGTAAGTACTTAATAAATACGATTGAATGAATGAATGAATGAATGAATGAATGACTGTCTCCTTTTTTCCTTTATCCTCTGTCTGTACCTCAGACATCAGATGGCTCCCTGACAGCTTCACAAAGATAGTAATTATACTAATATTTTAATTTTTTTAAATTTAATAATTATAATTATGGTACCAGTTGAGCATTTACTGTATGCAAAGCACTGTTCTAAACACTGGAGCAGTGTTCTAAAGAGCAGGGCTTAATAACTGTGGTTTTTCTGGACAACATGCAGTGTGGAAAATGAATTACGAGGTCTCTGGAATAGGTCCCTGAAAACCATTGAAGGATTTCACTGGGAATAAATATCACAATTTATTAGCTATACGAAGTAACTTCTCCCTTAGCCTTTGTGGAAAGAGCCCGGGCTTGGGAGTCAGAGGTTGTGGGTTCTGATCCCGCCTCCACCACTTGCCAGCTGTTTGACTCTGGGCAAGTCACTTAACTTCTCGGTGCCTCAGTTACCTCATCTGTAAAATGGGAATTAAAACCGTGAGCCCCACTTGGATCAATCTGATTACCTTGTATCCCCCCAGCGCTTAGAACACAGTAAGCGCTTAACAAATACCACTACTATTATTATTATTATTGCATTCCCTCTCCCACAACATTTCAGAAATCTGTGTTTTAAGCAACATCTAGTTTAGGTGAGAGGAAGAAAGCAGCGGCATATGTGAGAAATATCTCGAAAAACTTTGATCCTGTTGCAAGGAAAGCAAAATAGAATTCAATATGGAGAAATATTTATTTTCCTGCATTAAAAGGAGGCTGTTTCATTGATCTCCGAGGTGCCGTCGAGCCCCGTACAACCCCGGGGGATACTGCGTCCAACTGAGCATAAACCAGTAAGAAATAGGAAGGATACATTTACCGATTTGACCGGCACATTCCTGAGGTGTGAAGCTATTCTGATGATTGTGCCAAGAACTGTTTGAGCAGGAAGAGTGGAAAGAATGAATGGAGGGACAAGAAGGGGAAAAGACAAGCTGGAAATACTGTTCCCCCGAAAGAGGAGACCTGAAAGGTTAAAATCTTGAGCCCTTTATCTTTGTGATAGGCTGTGCCACCCTCTCCCTACCCCCCACAAAAAAACCCCAAAACTCACAACCCCTCCATTCCCCATTTACTTGTCTACCAACTCTCGCTATGTTGTACTCTGCCTAAGGCTTAGCACAGTGCTCTGCGAACAGTAAGCACTCAATAAATATGGTTGATTGATTGATTCCTGTCAGGCCTCTGGAGAGAACAAGGGACTGGGTTATCACATTTCCTTTTATTCTTGGCCCACCATCAGTGTTGATGAGGAGCAGTGTTGCCTATTAGAAAGAACACGGGCTTGGCAGTCAGAGGACTTGGGTTCTAATCCCGGGGCTGCCAGCTGCCCGCTGTGTGGCCTAGGGCAAGTCACTTAACTTCTCGGTGCCTCCGTCTCCTCATCCGCAAAATGGGAATTGAGCATCCGTTCTCCCTCCTACTTAGATTGCTGTGTGACCTTAGGTAAGTCCCTTCACTTCTCTGTGTCTCAGTTACCTCGTGCATAAAATGGGGATTGAGACAGCGACAGTGTCCAGCCTGATTAACTTGTAACACCAGAGCTTAGAACAGAGCTTGACACATAGTAAGTGCTTAACAAAACCATAATGATAATAATGATCCATTACCAATCAGTTTTTATTTTAAGATGACTGTCATGAACTGTGCCACCCTCTCCCTACTCCCTATCCAATAGTTTCGGATCCTATTTATCACAAGCCTTTCTGAAATAAAAGAATGTGGATCGGGATATGAGAAATACTATGCTCCTTATTTTGTTTTTTAGTCTTGACTTTAAAATTAGAGAGTAGAACAGCTGAGAGACAAGAGCCAATTTTACATTCAATAAAATACCCTTAAACCTATCTTTCCCAGTGTCTCTTTGAACACGGGCATCTGTTCTAAGCTTCAGCCCCGTGGTGTATTGTTATAATACTCTTCAAAGACACAGGCTAATCAAAAATAGGAATTTGGGACGCAAGAAAAACTTCAGAGGTCCGAGTATCAAATCCACTTTGAGTTTCTGTCTTCTTGGTTCCAAGTAAATGACACATAGCAGCTTTTCACAAGGCTCAGAAGGCAATCTTGGCTATAGTACAACTCTTATAAAATGTTTCGGTGAATTCAGTGTGAAACCGTTAAAGGACACTTGAACCATGTTTTGGTCAAAGCAAACATAGTTTTGAAATGAATACTTTGAAATGTGACCTCTTTCATCAAATTACCCAAAGAGTTTATTGAAGCAGCATGCTGGGAGAGGACTAGACATTTCAAAACACAAGTTATTATTGTTACTATTAACATTAGTAATAATAGTAATATTAATGATTGTAGTTTTTGTCACTAAGCACTATACTAAGTAATGGGGTAGAAAATACAATTTTTATTACCCCGTTATTTAGTATTATTATGTGTCAAGCACTTTTCTAAGCACTAGGATAAATACAAGCTTATCAGGTTGGACACAGTCCCCGTTCCACATGGGGTTCACAGTCTTAATCCCTATTTTACACGGTGAGGTAACTGAGGAATAGAGAAGTTAAGTGACTTGCCCAGGGTCACACAGCAGAGAAGTGGCAGATCAGGGATTAGAACCCAGGTCCTTCTGACTCACCAGCCCGCGCTCTATCCACTATAACAAGCTACAAGATCATCAGGTCCCACATGGAGCTCACGGTCTAAGTAGGAGGGAGAACACTAATTGAATTCCCATTTTGCAGATGAGAGAACCGAGGCACAGAACGACTTACCCCAAATCACCCAGCAGGCAGATGGCAGAGCCGGAATTAGAACCCAGATCTTCTGACTCCCCATCCCGAGCTCTTTCCATCAGGCCACGCTGCTTCCAAACCGCAAACTCTTCCTTCCACTACTCAATCCTGAAACTCTGCATAGCTCTCTGGTGGACAAAATGTTCTTGCAATGACAAATTAGATTATTATCGACATTACTAGTCATTGATTTTTATGCTGCTTTCCTAACCGGGAGAACTAATGAAGAAATGGGATGTTAAACTAAGGTCGCTTCGGGTCATATTGAGAATCATTTTCGTGCAAACCTCTTTTAATCCTTAAATCATCAGTGTGCAGTTAGCAATAGCAGAAGCAACAGGTTTAGGCAAGCAGGTCAAGAAGCAGAGTCATCTATCAATCAATGGTATTTTTGGAGAACTTACTGTGTGTAAAGCACTGTGCTAAGCGCTTGGGGAGTAGAATATAACAGAGTAGGGAGACACATTCCTTGCCCACAGTGAGCTTACCTGGCTGGCCCTACTGGCCTACAGGCTTGTGGAATAACAATAATAACAATGATGGTATTTGTTAAGCGCTTACTATGTGCCAAGCACTGTTCTAAGCGCTGGGGGGGCGTTACAAGGTACGTGGGGCTCACAGTCTTAATCCCCATTTTCCAGATGAGGTAACTGAGGCCCAGAGCAGTGAAGTGACTTGCCCAAAGTCACACAGCAGACAAGTGGCAGAGCCGGGATTAGAACCCACGACCTTCGACTCCCAAGCCCAGGCTCTTTCCACTGAGCCACACCGCGCCATGGGGGCTCCCTCAGCTTCGGCGGCACTGGCCCTGCTATGAACGCGTCAGAGCCTTGGAGTCCGGAATACTTCTGGGAAAGCATGACTTAGGCTACTGTTGCCTGAATGTGAGACATTCCTGAGATAATAATAATAAAAAATTCGGTACTTATTAAAGACTTACTATGTGCCAACTACTGTTCTAAGCGCTGGGGTAGATACACGTCATTCAGGATGGACACAGTCCCTGTCCTACCTGGGGCTCACACATCCCCATTTTACAGATGAGGCAACTGAGGCACCGAGACGTGAAGTGACTTGCCCAAGGTTACACAGCAGACATACGGCGGAGCCGGAATTATAATTCTGCCCCTTATGACAGTGCTCTGTCCGTTAAATCATGCTGTTTCCCCAAAGATCAATCAGATAAAATGAATGGAACCGATTAGACTGTAAGCCCGTCAATGGGCAGGGATTGTCTCTATCTGTTGCTGAAATGTCCATTCCAAGCGCTTAGTACAGTGCTCTGCACATAGTTAGTGCTCAATAAATGCTACCGAATGAATGAACCAAGACAGAGAAGTGTGGCCTAGCGGAATGAGCATGGGCCAGGGAGTCAGATGGGCCTGCAAATCAGAAAGGCCTGGGTTCTAATCCCAGCTCTGCCACTTAATAATGTTGGTATTTGTTAAGCGCTTACTATGTGCAGAGCACGGTTCTAAGCGCTGGGGTAGATACAGGGTCATCAGGTTGTCCCACGTGAGGCTCACGGTGAATCCCCATTTTACAGATGAGGTCACTGAGGCACGGAGAAGTTAAGTGACTTGCCCAAGGTCACACAGTTGCCAAGTGGCAGAGGCGGAATTCGAACCCATGGCCTCTGACTCCCAAGCCCGGGCTCTTTCCGCTGAATCACGCTGCTTCACTCGTCTGTTGTCTGACCTGGTGCAAGACACTTTACTCATCTGTTCCTCTCTTTGGTCTGGTGGAAAGACCACAGACCTGGGAGTCAGAAGTCGTGGGTTCGAATTCCGGCTCTGCCACGTCTTCTGTGTGACCTTGGGTAATCACTTAACTTCTCTGGCCTCAGCTACCTCATCTGTAAAATGGAGATCAAGACTGTGAGTCCCAGGAGGGCCATGAACTGTGTCTGACCTGACTACCTTGTGTCTAACCCGGCACTTAGAACGGTGCTTGGCACATAGTAAGCACTTACCAAATGCCTCAGTTATTATTACTGCGTTGGTAAAATGGGGATTAAGAGAGTGAGCTCCATGTGGAACAGTGACTGTGTCCATCTTGAATAGCTTGCGTCTACCCCAGAGTTTACATCAATGCCCGGCATGTAGTAAGCCCTGAACAAATTATCATAAAATAAGGACAGAGCCAATATTGAGCAGTAGGTTGAAAATAATTTTGATACATTTGTCTCCCTATTGAGATAATATATATATTTTTATTAATTGAAAAAGACCTCCTCCTAACCTTTTGTTTCATGCAACCAATCAGTGACACTCCACTAAGCGCTTAGGGAAGTATATTACCGTATCGTGGCAGGCATTCATCATATCCGAATTGGATTACTGCATCATCGTCCTTTCTGACCTCCCAACCTCTGCCTCTCCCCACTTCAGTCTATATTTCACTCTGCTACCTGGATTATTTTTCTACGGAAACGCTCTGGGCATGTCACCCCCCTCCTCAAAAACCTCCAGTGGTTGGCCTATCAATCTCCGAATCAAGGAAAAACTCCTCACTATTGGCTTCAGAGCTCTCCATCCCCTTGTCTCCTTCCTACCTCACCTCCCTTCTCTCCTACATCCCAGCCCGCTCACTCCGCTCCTCTGCCGTTAACCTCCTCACGGTCCCTCGTTCTCGCCTGTCCCGCCATCAACCCCAGCCCACATCCTACCTCCGGCCTGGAATGCCCTCCCTCCTCAAATCCACCAAACAATGATATTTCGCCCCTTCAAATCCCTACCGAAGGCTCACCTCCTCCACGTTGGCCTTCCCAATCTAAGCCCCACCCCTTTTCCTCTGCTCTCTCCGCCCTTTGCAACTCTCCAACTCGCTCCCTTTTCTCTACCCCTTTCCCCACCCACAGCACTTGTGCATATACGTACATATATATATATATATATATATATATGTATATATATAATCCTATTCATTTATATTAATGAAGTATATGTATCTATAATTCTATTCATTTATATTGATGCTAATGACGCCTGTTTATTTGTTTTGATGTCTGTCTCACCTCTTCTAGACTGTGAGCCCGTTGTGGCCAGGGATTGTCCCTATTTGTTGCCGAATCTTACTTTCCACACTCTTAGTGCAGGGCTCTGCACACAGTAAGCGCTCAATAAATACGACTGAATAATGTTGGTATTTGTTAAGCGCTTACTATGTGCCGAGCACTATTCTAAGCGCTGGGGTAGACACAGGGGAATCAGGTTGTCCCACGTGGGGCTCACACTCTTAATCCTCATTTAACAGATGAGGTAACCGAGGCACCGAGAAATGAAGTGACTTGCCCAAAGTCACACGGCTGACAAGTGGCCGAGCAGGGATTCGAACTCGTGACCTCTGACTCCAAAGCCCGTGCTCTTTCCACTGAGCCACGCTGCTTCTGAACGAATGAATGAATCCCTGTCCTCAAGGACCTCAAGGGAGGACCTTAGAGTCTAGATACCAAATGTTCTGGGTTTTTATCCTATGTAAGGGATGAGAAGAGTGATATTTTATCATATTAGCCCCTTTAAGAAATGCAGGTGAGAGACCAGTGGGTAGCTCAAATCTTTGGTGTTCCAAGTCATCTCCACGTACGATTGGACTTCCTATTTGACTTTAAGCTTCTCAAAGGTTTAGCCCAGGCAGGCCTTCCATCTCTACTGTACTCTCCCAAGTGCTTAGTCAGTGCTCCGTACGCAATAGACTAGCAATGCATATTGCTGATTGATTAATCTGGACTTGATCCTGCAGCTAATTAATTCATTTAATATTTATTATCTCCTGGGCGTGCAACTAAATGGTGTTGCGAAAGGACATCAGCAAATTCTTGACTCCACAAACCAAAAAAAAAAAAAATCAGTAAAGGAAGATCGAGAAAGAGAAATGGTCCCAAGATAATCTTTAGTTTGTTTCATAGCCAAACCTCAAAGTTACGTATAGCTGTCTATTTTTTAAATTCCTTTTTAAAAGTACAACAGATTTATCTTGTCAAAACGTAAGGATTTTCTTTGACTAGTTGACACTCATAGGCTGATGTTTTATGAATCATTTTTGTTTATACGATTCTTGCATTATTGTATCATGGAGCATTTTCAGTGACAATCAAAGATCGAACAAGAATAGGTAATAGATTTTTGAGGAAAGCATACTACGTGAAACGAGGTAAAGAGAGGTTTCCTGAGGGAATTCAATTTCTCTGGAAATAAATCAAAATCAATCCATCAATGGTATTTATTGAGCACTTGCTACATGCATGGCACTGTAGTAAGTGCTTAGGGGAGTATTCATGCATTCATTCAATTGTATTTTCTGTGCACTTACTGAGTGCGGAGTACTGTACTAAGTGTTTGGGAGAGTACAATACAACAATGAACAGATATAGTCTCTGCCCACAACAAGCTTACAGTCTAGAAGTAAAAGTACAGTAAAGTTGGTAGACATGTTCCCTATCCAAAAGGAGTATTCAATCTGTATGGGTAGAAAGACATTAATAGAAATAATAATTATGGTATTTTTTAAGCACTTACTATGTGTCAGGCACTGTACTAAGCGCTAGAGTGGACACAAGCAAATCAGGTTGGATACAGTCCTTGTCCCACATGGAGCTCACAGTCTCAAACCCCATTTTCACAGTTGAGGTAACTAAGGCCCAGTGAAGCCAAGTGACTTGAGCAAGATCAGAAAGCAGATAAGCGGCAGAGCCGGGATTAGAATCTTCTGACTCCCAGGTCCAAGCTCTGTCCCCCGATTACGAATATTTATATAACAGCTGTGGGGCTGAGGGTGGGGCGAATATAATCATCATCATCAGTGGTATTCATTACTAATATAAATAATTAGACAAACATTAATAGAAATAATAATTATGGTATTGGTTAAGCTCTTACTATATTGCCAGCTACTGTACTAAGCGTTGGGATGGATACAAGCAAATCGGGTTGGAAACAGTCCCTGTCTCATGTGGGACTCACAGTCTCAATCCCCATTTTACAGATGAGGGAACCGAGAGAACTAAGCGCTTATGTGTGCAGAACACTGAACTAAGCACTTGAGAGAGTACATTTTAGC